>NC_063339.1:27451605-27484867 GCF_021869965.1 Rhincodon typus | reverse complement strand
TCTTTACTCAGAGAGTAGTAAGGGCGTGGAATGCCCTGCCTGCAAAAGTAGTAGACTCGCCAACTTTAAGGGCATTTAAATTGTCATTAGATAAACATATGGATGATAATGGAATAGTTTAGGTTAGGTGGGCTTCAGATTGGTTTCACAGGTCGGCGCAACATCGAGGGCTGAAGGGCCTGTACTGCGCTGTAATGTTCTATGTTCTATGTTCTAACAACAACCTGTATTTATGTAGTATCTTTAACTTTGCAAAACTTTGACACCATGTTCTCTGTTGCTCTGCACAGTGACATTTGTGACTGTATTTCTCATTGGCTGGATGTAGGTGCTTTGCCAAATAATACAATACATAATATTCACTTGCACTGAAATGTGGCCACAACAGCAAAGATTTTCTTACCAACTCTGTTAAAATTATACAACTTGTTCACACTATTTGGCCTATTGCCACTATAGAACCAAACATGGAGATGTAATCAGCTCCACAGTAAACTTCTGTACAGATTTATTTCCTTGTATTGAACATTTTAAAGCCAGTGTAAACAGACTGAATATGAAGCAAGATGAAGAAGTTTAGTTTTAATTCAATTTAATTTACTTTAAATTTAAATATGCAAATATATGTTGTTTAACATATATCATTTGATGTTGTAAACTCAATGGTTTTTGCTGCAGATTAGTGGGAGACCATTTATATTAAGATAAATTACTGTTTTAAATTTCTAATTAGTTTTAAACAAATAACTGCTTTTGCACTGTTGAATTTTCCTTGGCTGGAAGGTATGAGAACCTCACTCGTGGCTGCCAGAAAAATAGATCTGTCGAGCCAAATTAATAACTAAAATAACTTGTTTTCCCCTTTACTTTTCAGTAGTGCTACAGATTACAGGTAAGCCTTTTCATTACTTGCTTGGTGATTCCAGGAATAAATGACTCATGTAAAGTGCAAAGATAATGGCATGGGAAAACCAACTCAGGCTACTGAAGTTAGCAGAGGAACCGGTTCGGTTAGTGTTTCCTACATTTTGGAGCTCCATTGTGGGCTCACACAAGGGGTCTGGCTGGCTGTGTTTGAGCACAAGTTGAGCACCCCTGGCCTTATTGCACCTGTCCTTGCTGACATGCTACTATGGAAACTGAGATCAGGTAGCATGAAAGTAGGAACACGCAGCTGCAGCTGCTAAGTCTGACTCAGTTGTGAGGTGGTGGGGTTGTACAGAAACAAGCAATGATGTGTATTTCTTTTATAAATACACAGCTTTTAGAATTTCATTGTCAGTTAATTTTAGAAATTATGTGGATTCGGTCATATGTTTTTGTCATAATGGCTACAATAGAACGAGCCCTTTCACATTAAGACACGGACCATGTAAAACTAAGACTATGAGATGCACAAAATTTAGCTTTGGAGAATTGCAACATCATCCTTAATGCACAAGATTCTTGTATTTACTTGCAGCACATTAATTATTCCCACAAATATTCAGGAGTCTTTTTTACATTTGGAACAATAGTTATTCAAACTTAATTTGTATAAATCTGTATTACACTGTAGTATTCCACAACCCTTGGGTTTAGTATTAAAGTGCTAATGAAATAATGCATGAACACTGATGGGCTCGTACATTCTAAACTGTAATAGAAGTAATTATTCACAATCTAACAGAGAATTGTGGAACATAATCAAATAGCTGTTGATATTTTCACTGTGTATCTGTGAGATCATCTCTATTTGTGATAAACACAAAACTTACAATCAGATTAACATGGCCAAATTCACCAGTATCTGAAGTGACAAACAGATTACAGGAAAAGTCTGGATACAAGTAACTTTATACCACATCTGAAGATATCATGATAAATGCTGGTATAGCTGTGCTTGTTACTTTTAGGTTGGATTACAACTTACTTTTTTTTTTGTCCATCTCATGATACATTGCATATAGAAGGATTGCAGTGTTATTACCAAGAAATCACCAGAATTAGGTCACTGTATGCCTGTAAGTATTTTGATTGCTGTCAGCTCAGAAGCATTTAAAGGTACTTATGCTCGATATTAGATATTATCTCAAAGGCTCCAACTATCAGCACACAGCTACAACTCAGTTAGAAAGAATTATAATGGATTATCATTTATTTGCTGTCTGTTCCTGTTAATTTTTATTCCATCTTGTGAATGTTAATCACATTTTGCGGAAGCAGGTAAACAGGACAACCAATTTAGGGTCACAATTTCTGGGAGATGATCAAACGTGCACAGTTGCAAATGAATTAGTCCCTTGGTTATTGACTTCCTGGATTTGTTTGCTACACATTTTATTTGTCAATTTTTTCCACCTGCCTTGAAGTATTGGCCTCGACATTGGATTATACTCTGCCCATTTTGCATGTCCATATAGACAGTAAGGGTCCAGAGTGGCAGATGGTGTGCTGATTTCAAGCCAGGAGCCTGTCATATTGGTTAAGCATCTTTCGTAGGTGTCTAGGGGTTGAGCTTGAAACTGACTGTATTTACAAGTCAGGTGCCTAATATCTGCTCCAGACCCCTTTTGTGAAATTGGGATTGTGAAAGATTCAGCACACATCATGCATATAGCAGTCCAGTCCTTCAGATACTTAGCAGCCAAACACATGAATACTATTGTGTTTTAGGAGAAAGTGCATGCATGGACTGAACATTGAGTTTACCGAATTGACCAACCTTATGATTTTTGCATTGTTAGCCTATGTATAATTTATTACCAGAGCAAGGCCCTAAGCAAGAAAGTTAAAGTTGTAATTATAAGTTTTGGATGATTGCTTTTGGCATTTTTGGATGATAGATTTTGGTGTTCTGAAGACCGTGTAATGTAAATTGATGAGATTCTATTTTGGATCAGAGACCTCAGCAATTTGAACCTGCTTTTTACTTGGAGGTAGATCTTGTAATTTGGTTGGAGATAGTTTTCTAATGTCATGCTCTTCTAAGAATTGCAAATATATTTTGCTTTATTGTGGCTGTGATTACACCGCAAGACTGTAAAATCATGAAAATTAAATGAATTAATTAAATCAAATACCTGAAAACAAAATGGACAGCTTCCATTCTTTTTTCCAGGAACTCTCTGTGAGACTCACCATGAGTTGCATTGCTGACATTCCTAAAGAGGCAGTCCACACACTTCTAATCCCCAAATGTGGCATCTTGTTTAACCCACCCTTCAATCCACCATTAGAAACAGCTATGCCTTTAATCATTTCAGCTGCATGTTTTGGAATTCCTTCAATTTTCCCTACTTCTTTTTTAAAATCCTCTTATGTTCACCTCTCTGACCATGCTTTTAGTCACCATTCTGGGATCAAACCAATTTCTTACCCTTCTCTCCTCTGCAAAGTCTATTCCTGCATGAATCTCTTACTACCCACCAACTCTGCCAAAAGGCTGCTATCTTACATAAATGCAACTTGTATTTATGTAGCACCTACAATATAGTAAAACATCCCGAAATTTTCAAATTAAGTTGTTACTTAACTGGGCGTCATTATAGATTAATGAGTGCAGGAGTGATGGGTGAACAGGATTTGGTGCATGTGAGGAACTGGGCTAACAGTCATGGATATCTTCAAGTTTCTAGTAGACTGAGCAGCAGAGCTTTGGAATTGTCAAGTCTGGCAATGTTCTGAAAATAGAAATGGAAGTTCTTAGTGGCATGAATATATGTTTGAAAGCTCAACTGAAAGTCAAATGTGTCACCAAGGTTGTGAACAGTTTGGTTCAGTCTGAAGCAGTGGATAGCTAGGAATTTGAATTTCAAGCAATAACTCAAGATATTGACTTTGGTCTTCTGAGAAAATTTCTACTTATTTTAGGAATGGATCTTAAAAGAGCAGTCTGACAATTTAGCAACAGCAGTACGGTTTAGAGAGTTGGTGCAGTTTAGAGAGTTGGTGGCATTTTGTATTAAAAAGATTTTTTTTTAGAATTTGGCTTTTAGATGATGACTTCTTTCCCATTGCAAAGACTGCCAGTCCTGCCTGATTGTACATTCCACAATATTCTGATCCATGCCTTGGCTTGTATTGTCAAGTTGTATGTTATCTTGTACTGCCTCTTTATAGTTCATCACCTTCTACCTTGATCACCTTATCCTTTGCTCCTTCTTCTCTTTCCCCTTCAAAGTCTATTACAAGTCCTCTGAATGAGGGACTCCACATATTGACCTAAATTCCTCTAGTTCCAGATGAACAATAATTGATTTCAATTCACATCAGTAAGACCAAAGTCACTCCAATGAAATATATAGCCTTTATCTTGATTGGTTTTTTGTTAACAAGGTGCCCAGACTGACAGTGCATGATTTTGTAATTGATCATTAGCTGAACTCCAAAACTTCACATTTTATTTACCATCAAGATCTATTTCTAAAACTGTTACCTCATCTGTCTGCACCCTTAACTCATCCCTCACGGACCCTGAAATATTTAATAACCTTTTGTCAGATTATTCCATTCATCTGTTTATTGGCATTCCAAGTTATACACATAAATTTCATCTTAAGGTTTTGCTTTCTGTATCTAATTCACACTAATTTATTCTCTTTTGTTAGCCCTTGTCTTTCCAACATTTCATTGATGATTTATTCCCTCTGACTTCAAGTTCAGACTGTCTATTATCCCTTTCATAAGCTCATCCCTCACCACCTCTACCATTTTATTCAATGCTAGGTTCCTCCATTCATTCTTCACACATCTGTATCACTTCTCTCCTTTGCATTTACAGCTGTTCTTCCTGACATTTAGGATTGCCTTCCACCTCAATAATATGTCTCCAAAACCTGCCTTTTTCAGCACACCCTTAGTCATCTTCTTCCATGTCTTGTAAAAGATGGATGAATTCTAACCTTTCAGTCATGTTTCAGAAATTGTATCCTTAATTTAGTCAAAACCATCCACAAGTATTGAATTGAATTTACTGAGGACTTCAAAGTAGATGTTACCCATTTCTTTATCTAAGTTTTGATTTTACCAGTTTAATCTTATTTCGTAAGTTAGGTAACTTTTTAGTCATAGTATAGTTTTATTTCTAGCCAAAGTGTCAATTTCCTTCTAATGTCATGTCTATAACTTACAACAAAAAGGAGTTGCAGGGAGGCAAGTTTTCCCGATTGTAATATTAATAAGTTATCTCCAGTCTACCTACTGTAATTGGTTAACCAGGTTGTCAATCAATTCCAATGATCCAATGGAAGATTGCTGTCATTCTGACTCCTTCAGGTTTTCTTCCTGTAATTTTTTTGAATGAATTAGAATGGGTGGGTTCCTCCACTTGAGGGCAGCAGGCAAGTTTAAGAGATTTAAATTTGGGCAGTAAGAGCTTTGAAAATATTGATACCTCTGCCTTAGAAGACACTTATTTTTCTTTGGATTACTGCACCTTATTTCTCTTTATAATTCATTTCAATGGCCAGGATTTTATGGAGCAGAAACGCATGGCAGAAGAGGCAGGGTGTCATAAAATTACTTGGAATGATGTTGGGTTGAACTCCTGACATCATCACTTCTAGAAGAGATTGAATGGCTGTTGTTATTGCTGCATTTGGTAGCTGTGCAAGAACAAAGTTGCTGGAAAAGCTCAGAGGTCTGGCAGCATCTGTGAAGGAAAAAACAGAGTTAACATTTCAAATCCCTTGAGTTCTAAGGAAGGGTCACCAGACCCGAAACATTAATTCTGCTTTCGCCTTCACAGATGCTGCCCGACCTCTGAGCTTTTCAAGCAACTTTGTTTTTGTTCCTGATTTACAGCATCCATACTTCTTTTGGTTTTTATGGTAGCTGTGCATTTAGGCTTTTCACTTCTTTTATCAAAAAGGAATAGTTCAGCTGTTGATGAGGTTGTGGTCCTGTCAGAGGGTGCACTGGAGAGAGGTCAGAAAGAGGCCAGGGGCTGGGCAGCATTGCTGCACCTAGTGGAAGGATGTCACCAGTCAATGCACCAGTGCCCAGCTGGTGCAAGCATCTTTGATTCTGGTAATGAGAAGGAAACCCTGAAGGGGAGAGAGGATTGTACACATCGCCTTGCCACCTTCAGATGACGGTGAAGTGGCAGAAGGTCACACTGGGAACTATAAGCACACAGCAGCATAGAGATGCAGGTATGCTGCGACCAGAGTCTACAGGCAAAGCATGACCTGCCTGCAGGTGTCAGAGTGACGGTTTCACTGAAAACTGTGCACCATGATGGTAGGAAGGTGAGCTCTGCTTTATAGGTGGTCATCCAATGCCAGCAGCTGTTAAAGTCAAGATGGCCCTGAGTTTGGGGGCTAAAAGGAGACATGTGCTGAGCCTCCCAATCAGCCATACATCACTGGATCAACATAATGACAGACTAAACAAAAAAAATCAAAGAACTGCAGATGCTGGAAATCCTAAACAAAAGCACAAATGGCTGGAGAAATTCAGTAGGTCTGGCAGCAGCTGTGGAGAGAAAGCAGAGTTAATGTTTAAGGTCCAGTGACCCCACTTCAGAACACAGGACCCAAAATGTTAACTCTGCTTTCTCTCTACAGTTGTTGCCAGACCTGCTGAGTTTCTCCAGCAGTTTTTGTTTTGTTAATGACGACAGACTATCTCTGCTGGAAAGCCAATCAGTTCATCAGTTTCTGAACTGATGCAGACTGTTGGGCTGATGGAGCCAGATATCTCAGTAGCATGGCTGGATTTCTCAAACACCAGCTTTCAAGAGCACATCCATGCTGGTTACTCTGGAACAGTCACAGTGCATACATTCTTCAACACTCGCAGGTGCACCGCTGTGCACCTGCAAGGAGAGATGCTGGCTGACAATGGTTACTGACTGAAGAGATGGCTCTGAACAGCAAGGAGGAACCCAAAACCTAACACAGAGGAACAACCTAAGGTGGGGCATGTGACCCACCATTTAGCAGACCATCAGTCTCTTCAAAATGAGATACCTTACATACAATGAACTGCTTGCAGGCCGCACAGGTGTCGAGGTCAAAAGGCTCATACTCAAACATTTCTTGTGACCCATCCAGACAAAGTATACTCCACACTCCAAGCACACTGCAGACACTCACCTCTGCTGGAAGTCCAGGCCTCCTAGCCTGCCAGCACCTGTAGCTCCTGCAATGTACAAATGATGAGTGCACACACCATCATTCCTGCCAAGCAGTCCCTTGGGTCAACACATCAATCGTTCACTGCAGACGGCAACTAACACTGGATGGCAAGTTTCATAAACCAAATCAGAGGCTTATTACATTAATTGGAACACACAAGCAGAGAATCAGTTACTGTCTATGCACCCATGAGGCCTGAGACATCTTGTGTATCTCCTTCCTTTTTTCTAATGTGCAATTCGATGTGGTATTCCCACTTCACTGCCAGCTACACTGCACAAAAGTTATTGACCTTGCACTTCTGTGGCTTGGGTTGACCTTGGCCTTATGGCTCCTGGCAATCTCCTTCACTGTGGAATCTTGAGTTGCTGCTGTCATGGGCAGATGGATGGAGGAGCTGATACCTACGCTGGACTCCTCCGTGCAGAAAGAAGCTGCTTCTCCCCTCTTATAAAACAGAGTGGCACTTCACTACTTTACTGCTGAAAAGGTTGAGGACTTGATGGAGATGCCAGTCCTTTAAGCTTATGGACAAGGTGATGACCTGTCTGCTGGATGTGGTTCTCCATGAGAACCATCAATATCTCAATACAGAAGGTGATGTGCACAAACTGAGATAGAGAACACAGCGCTCAAGACCAGGACGAACTCTTCCACTTCCCAGGTCAGGGTGCGTATACCCTCTGGAATCTCCACCTGATCTCACACTATGCTTCCAGCATTTGCAGCCTCAAAGGTGTGTTACCAGCCTAAAGTTTTGCTTGGGCCTGGACCCCACGTTTCCTCTGAGGGTCAGCAGCCTCAGCTGTCACAGTCACACCAGATGGGAAGGTGCATATCTGGGCTTGCACCAGTTTGTGACTCTGAAACTAATCGTGAGTACATAGCCACTGTGGCATTGTACCTTCTGTATCTGATGCACTGCTGCACCCTCTGAGGTCCCCTCCTTCTCCTGCACAGAGATAGATGTATCCCTCAGAAACCAGAGCTCTTTGTTCTTGGATTTACCTGCAAGAAGGAAAAGTGGTTGTCATCTTTCCAGACGGGAGCCCAGAATAGGCTGTAGTTCACATTGATTTCTGTAGATGGGAGGGCACAACCTTCCCTTATGTCTATATGATGTCTCCCCCGTGCCCGCTGATGACCCACCCTCCCAGCACTGAGCTCTGTCCTCATTATCCGTGATGGAGTGCGCACTCTGATATCCTGCCATCGCCATGGGAATCAGGCTGTTGAGGATTCTAGACCTGGACCTCTCCCCACTGTTCTCTATCCGTTTTCTTTTTATAAGAGTTGACAATCCCAAGCTTGTGCCTCTGTCAGAGCTTCAGCCATTTTTGTTTTCCCAAGTGGCCTTTATCCATTGGATCAATACATTTGACTTTCCCTCTCTAGCATCCGCTACATCAATCTTATCGATCTGCTGTCCTCCCCTAGACATCTGAGCTTTGACATTCATCCTGGCAGAACCAAGATGGCTCTGCTTACAGCAATGTTGGCTGTACAGTCTTCTCCTTCAACCAGGTTTGCTTGGTTAGGGAGGGAGGGAAGCTTCCTCCTTTTGCCCTTGGGAAAGAGAGCCTTCCACCTTGTCCAAATTGACGGGAAGAGAACAGGCAGGGAGTTGTCACTGATCTTTTGGGTCCCCTGGGCCATGTGTGGTTTTTCCGTTGCAAGGAGCCTATGTGATTTCTAGCTCCTGGATGGTGAGGTGCTGGCAGTTCACAGGCTGTAGAGGATGGTTGCAGACTGTCTACTGCGGAGTCACTGGCTGTAGGGGAGTGAGGGGGATGCCACAGTTGGCTGGCTCTGGCGGTGGGATAGGGAGGGGAGTTGGTTAGTTTCTTGAGACCTCTATTTAAATCAGGGCTTGGGTGCTGGAGGACATTTAAATGTCACCAGCATTCCACCACCTGAAGGCACACCTCCAGATGCATAATAACTGGCAGCCCTGCCTGTCAACAGTTAATTGGTTGGCTGGCCCTAAATTGAACCTCAGATGATGGTTGGGAAGAGAGGGCCTTCACCACTTGGATTCTGATCTGCCTTGCCTTCCCCACTGGATCATAAGACCATAAGATGTAGGAGCAGATTCAGAATATTTGGCCCATTGAGTCTGCTCCATCATTCAATAATAGTAGATATGTTTCTCAAATCCATTCTCCTGCCTTCACCCCATCACCTTTGATTCCCTTACTAATCAAGAATCTATCTATCTCTGTCTTAAATATATTAAATGACTTTGCCTCCACAGCTATCTGCAGCAATGAGTTCTATAGGTTCACCACCCGCTGGCTGAAGAAATTCCTCCTCCTCTCAGGTCTAAAGGGTCATTCTGAGGCTGTGCACTCGGGTCCTAGTCTTTCCTACTAGTGGAGTCATCTCCATGTCCACACTGTCCAGGCTTCTCAGTATTCTGTAAATTTCAATGAGATCCCCCCTCATTCTGTTAAACTCCATGAAGTACAGACCCAGAGTCCTCGACCACTCCTCAAATGACAAGCCCTTCAATTCCAGGATCTTGTAAACGTCCTCTGGAACACCTCCAATGCCAGCAAGTCCTTCTTCAGATATAGGGCACAAAACTGTCCACAATATTTCAAATGCAGTCTAACCAGAGCTTGGTTAGACATGACTGCTGTTGTATTCTAGCCATCTTCAAATGAACGCTAACATTGTATTTGCCTTCCTTACTGTGAACTGAACCTGCATGTTAACCTTAAGAGAACCTGAACTAGGACTCAGGAGACCCTTTGTATTTCAGATTTCCAAAGCCTTTTCCCATTTAGAAAATAGTCTGCACCTCTATTCTTCCTACCAAACTATACAACCTCACACTTTCCCACAGTGTATTCCATCTGCTGCTTCTTTGCCCATCTCCTAGCCTGTCCAAGTCCTCCTGCAGCCTCCCTACTTCCTCAACACTACCTGTCCCTCCAACTATCTTTGTGTCATCTGCAAACTTAACAACAATGCCATCAATTCCCTCATCCAGATCATTAATGTATAACGTGAATAGTTGTGGTCCTAGCAGTGACCCCTTGTCACCAGCTGTCGGACTCCTCTATCCACACTCTCTGCTTCCTGCCAGTCAGCCAATCCTCTATCCATGCAAGTACTTTACCCCTAACACCATGAGCTCTTATTGTATTTAGCAGCCTCCAATGTGCCGCCTTGTCAAGGGCTTTCTCGAAATCCAAAGAGATCACATCCACTGGCTCTCCTTTGTGTAACTTCCTCATTACCTCCTCAAAGAATTCTAACAGATTTGTCAGGCAAGGCCTCCCCTTGATGAAGCCATGCTAATTCAACCTCATTTTACCATGCACCTCAAGTACTCCCCAAAATCCTGACCTATGTAGTCTGGGAAACCTGGTCAGCATGGATGAGTTGGGCTGAATGGCCCATTTCCGTGCTATGACTGTATATTTTGTATGGTCTCAGTCCATTTTATTTTCTTTGTGTTGCATTTGTTTCTGTTTTTCCTCTGTATTTCTGTCATGTGCTCATTTATTTTCAACCACCTATAGATTATGATTAAATCAGAGTTGTTCTGTATCGGAGGTGTATGGAGGGCAGCAGAGGATTTCCTCTCTGTGTCTTTTACCAAAATTTACTGACAGTGCAAATACTCCTATGGTTCCCACATCCTTAGGTCAGCCCTTTACATTTATCCACAATCAAGCTGACGGGTTCTCACCAATTCCTATGCTGGTGCCAGCACTGGAGCGTATTTGAAGTGCACAGTTTTGAATAAATGGAGGCTGTCATTGTTTAAGAAAGAGAAGCTGCATGCGCATTGGTGTCTTCCACAAACAACTTGATAATTATTTTCCAGCACGAATAGTTCCAAATGATGATTATCAATAGAAGCAGAAAAAAACGTCCCAATAGTTTTGCTCCTGGTCTTCCCAGCCAGGGACTCTTCCCTGATACCTGTTTCCAATATATTCTACAGACGTTAACCACTTTATCACATGTTTGCGTTTTGAAAAATAGAGACAAAAAGCAAACACTTTTCAAAAAGATAACTTTCACTGCTGTCCTTTTTTTTAATGTCTACATGGCACTGCTGTCTCAGTCAGTCACCAGCACTGAGTTTAGTGCCAGCAGGCCAAGAAACACCACCTACTCCCAATGAGAGATGGCATAGCTGCCATTTAATGTATTTCCATTCATTGTGGGGTTGTAATAGGGTTAGGGTTCAGACTGTAATACCTAAGGCAACTCCATAAACCAATTAAACCAATGCTAATGGTATTTCTAGGTTACTGATTTGTAACGGTAGTGTGAAGGACTGAATTGAGGAGGAAACTTCTTCACCCAAAGGGTTGTGAATCTGTGGAATTCCCTGCCCAGTGAAGTAGCTGAAGCTTCCTCATTGAATGTTTTTAAAGCTAAGACAGATAACTTTTTGAACAGGAAAAGAATTAAGGGTTATGGTGAGAGGGTGGGTAAGTGGAGGTGAGGACACGAAAAGATCAGCCATGGTCTTATTGAATGGCGGAGTGGGCTCGAAGGGTCAGATGGCCTACTCCTGCTCCAGGTTCTTATGCTCTTAGTTTTAATGCAGAATTCTGGTTTATCCTTTTACAAAAAGCTCAGTCAAGTTGCTACACTGACAATGATAAGGAATTTTTTATGTGCTTTATTGAAACTACAGAATGCAGGTCTTCTGTAGATCTGTGGAATTAAATAAACTCCATGACAGGATAACAAATCAAAACAGCATCATCCATCTCTGCCTGCATGAACTGTACATTGTAAACAAGTAACGTTGATGGTGACCATGGTGAATTGGTCTGCATCTAAGATCACCTCATCTTATTGCTACAGGAAGAAGGTGCAGCACTGTCCCCAAGGAGATTCAAAAACAAGCTAAAGAACATGTTTTAATATCAAAATGTGTTGTTGAAAATGATTTAATTATAATTTCTCATGTGTTGCAAATCAATTTATATAAAATAAAGGAAAAGTTAACATTTTTACATATGTAACTTACTATTTTACTAAAACTAATGATAATCCTTAATGTCATAGAATCCCTACAGCGTGGAAGCAGGCCATTCAGCCCATAGAGTCCACACTGATCCTCCGAAGAGCATCCCATCCATACCCACCCCCTACATTTCCCATCCTAGACACTATGGGCAATTTAACATAGCCAATCCACTTAACCTGCATATCTTTGTACAGTGGGAGGAAACCCACGCAGACACGGGGAGAATGTGCAAACTCCACACAGACAGTCATCCAAGGCTGGAATCGAACCTGGGTCCATAGCACTATGAGCTACTGTGCTGCCCAAATGTGTGTTATTAAGTGGAGAGAAAATGACCAGTTCTGATATTGAATTGATTTAGTCATGAGATTTAACAGAATTTTTTCTACTATCACTCTGGCAGTATGTTAGAATGTGCAGCTAAATGCAAGCATATCACTAATCATTCACTTATAATTGTAAAAATTGCAACTTTAGAGCATTGGATGGAATGTCAAACTGAATTGATTTTTTTTGCATCTTCTTTAATAGATGTAAATTTTCTAAAATACTGTTTAAGGATGATACAGAAGTTTTATTTCATAATGTACACCTATAAACATTTGTTCTATTTATAATTTTTTGCAGGAAAACTTTGTATGATCTTGTATTAATTGACTTAAAGAAAGATAATAACTACTGTACCATTAAATTGTGCACACAATTCTAGCAACATATGCACTTTTGCAAGCTGTGGATTTCTGAAGCTGGAGTTAACACCTTGACAGCATAACATAGTGGAAGCTTTTCACTTGACCTGTGATATTACAGACCTGGGGGTATTAAAAGCAATTACTGGTCTGGTAAGATTAGGAGCAAATGTGCATTCTATTACTACCTTTTTCCATTTGTATAAATCAACACATCTGCATTAAAAAAAAATCACAAAATATTCAATTATGATTGTGGACAAATTGCTTCATATATTTTTCTAAAAAAGTTACCTTATTGTACATTTTTAAATTCCAGTAGAAGAGGAATACAATCGAGAGTCAGGTTCACAATATATTAAATACTCGTTACCAATTAACTAGTCATACTTATTGATGGTTCATGGATTCAAACTTCCTCAGAAGAGTATGGACTGTATAACAATTGCATTCAAAGTATCTGTTCTAGCCAGTTACAAGTTGTAATTTAACCACAGCTGAGCATAGTTGAATACTTTAACCAGCTTTGAACAGCAAACATGTTGAGGGCCTTAATTTAAATTATTGTTTTAGAACAAAGTAGCAGGAGGAGATTCAGCTTTCTCATCCCTGGTCTACCATTCTAGGTCATTATTGATCATCTATGTCAATGCCACTTTTCTGTGCTATCTCCATATCACTCAATGTCATTAGTTTCTAGAACTCTATTGAACGTTGTCCAGAATGTACTCAATGTTTGAACTTGCACAGTCCTCTGACATAAAGACTTCCACAGATTATACCTTGCTGGTCCTATTTTCATTAGGCTAAAGATACATGTCAAATGGTTTCAGCAGAGTTTTAAAAACCATTTTTTTTGCACCTTTATTGACAACTTAAATATCAGGTTATTTTAATTGCCCTGGCTGCTTTTATATGTCATGTGCAAAATGGAGTTGTACGTAGCTACATGTAGCATTGCAACTTATGGATATTGACAACTTAAATATCAGGTTATTTTAATTGTCCTGGCTGCTTTTATATGTCATGTGCAAAATGGAGTTGTATGTAGCTACATGTAGCATTACAACTTATCGATGAAGGCATCAAATGTCACCAAATTAACACCTGATTCCTTAAGCCCAGGCGTTCAACTCTCCTGGACTGGGTCACACATCTGGCTGCATAGAATGGTGACAATGACTGGTGCTCTATTGATTCCTGGTATATTGATTATATAATAAGTGGCTACATTTATTGCCAGCACAACTGCAAGGAATGCATTCACCACTCATGCAGTTGCAGTGTTTTGCTTGCTGAGTCACTCCCAACACTTGGCCACCCTGCTCAATACCTCCCTTGGTATCCTGCTCCCAACCTCTCCCTACCTACCTCTGACTCACCATCCTTCTTCCCCAGGCAAGACAGCAAAGAGATGAATGGGAAGGAGGCAATGAGGGGTGTGAACAGGGCAGCCAGGGAAGCAAGTGGGGCAGTGAGAGGGGCATCGAGTGAAGCAGCAAGTGGGATGGTTGGCAGCATACCGAGTGAAGTGGTGAATAGAATGCCAAATGTTTTGCCAGCAGAGCACTGAGTTAGTGGTGCTCCAAGCAAGGCAAACAGAAAGGCAACAAGTGGGGTAACAAGCACAGTGCCAAAGCGGGTGTGTTCATATTAGCAGTACCATACATGCGTCTTTGGGTAAAGTGGATGCCAACCTCATTTTCTAGTGCATTGGTATGAGATGAAATACTTCCCTCCTGGAGCTATTTACAAAGGAGAAGATTAGCTCCTTGGCCTCATATGGAGAGTTGGACCACCCTGTGAGCTTTGGTTTGCCTGTAAAAAAGTTTAAAACTTCTTTCATTCATGGGGTGTGCATATCACTGACAAGACCAGCCTTGCTTGCCATCCTAATTGTCTTTAAGGAAGGTGTGCTGAGCCACGTTCCTGAACCACTGAAGTCAGGTGATAAATGTGGCACTTACAGTGCCATTATAGGAGGGGAATTCCACAATTTGGATCCAGCAACAGTAAAGGAACCTTCACCTTACATCTTGAATTCAGGTTTTTTTGTTCTTGCATGGCCCAAGGCTGATGCAAAATGCTCCTGGCAGAACTCGAACTGAGCACTGGTAGCGAGTTATTGCTAGTATTGTTTGATTGAATTATTGTGTGAAGGAGTTCTCAGCCGAGTTGTTGGGGCGGGTGGCAGGTGTCACTTAGTTGAATTGCCTAGCTGGCTACAGTGTGGTTCAGAATAATGCAAATAACAGGGGGTTCAATCCACATATTGGTTGGAGTTGATTTGGAGCCTGTTTCCTCACCTTGCCCTGTATTAAAGTCTTGGCATTTTCAAGCTTAGGTGACCCTCAAATAATCAAGGATTCCACGTGGGAGGTACAAAAGCACTATTAATGACATTCTTTCACAATCTTTTGCTGTGGAAAAATGTATTTCCATTTTAAAATGCAAATATGCACAGTAATATTCTAAGAATAATTGCATAAGACCTCTGTTCTGCCTTGAGATCCTCTCTGCCACACGTGAATGATGAGTAATGGGGACTAACTCCCAAGTGTGAATATTTGAAAAGATGGTAGGGACTGTACTTCCCTCATCTGCACCCATCCACAAATATGGGAGAGGAGAAGACAGAACCAGCCCATGAAGAAGCAGGCAATTTGTGGCACATGTTCCAGAGTACCTTTCCACTTTCACATAGCCCGGGTCCACAGAATTTTTAGCAACAGGCGGGAAAATCTAGGTCATTGTGTACATTTGCAACACATTATAAATTCTTTCCTCTTGTTCAACTGGTACTGAGGAATAACCACTGCTAAAACCACTTGCAACCCTCAGCCATCTAAGGGCCTGAATTAGTTGCCTGAAGTGTTCCGACTCCAGAATTGATTAGAAGGATGTGGGAAGGCAAAAGAATCTCCACTCACCTCCAGGGTGGATGGGGGAGGGAGAAGGGAGCATTAAATTTTGCCCATGAATGCTATTCTAATGCTCCTATTGGAGTCATTCCTCTCAACTTTCTGTCTGCATTCTTGAAATGAAAGGTCAGGACAGTTGCAGGTCAGAAGTTTGGTTTTGTTTATGAGCAGGTCAACTGACAATTTGAAACAAAAACAAAGTTGCTGGAAAAGCTCAGCAGGTCTGGCAGCATCTGTGGAGGAGAAAACAGAGTTAACGTTTCGGGTCCAGTGACCCTTCCTCAGAACTGATGGTGGCTGGGAAAATGTCAGTTTATATGCAGAAAATAGGGAGATGCGTGGGGTAGGGAGTAAATGATAAGATAGAGCCCAAAGAGAGAGAAAGACAGTTGGACAGACAAAGGAGTTGCTAACGATCAGGCTGGGAGGGTGAGTAGTTGTTAATGGGGACTGTTAGTGACTAACAACAGGGGGTGTGTAATGGCAGGCTATGTGGTAACAAGGCCTGGTGTGTGGGATAGGGAGCTGGGACATGGGAGAGTTTAGGCACTAAAATTATTGAACTCAATATTGAGTCTGAAGGTCACCAAGTGAAAAATGAGGTGTTGTTCCTCCAGCTTGCGTTGGGCTTCACTGGAACGCTGTAGCAAGCCGGAGACAGAGATGTTGGCCAGAGAGCAGGGTGGTGCATTGAAGTGGTAGGCAACAGGTAGTTCAGGGTCTTTTTTTGCGAGCAGAACGTAGATGTTCTGCAGAGCGGTCACCAAGTCTAAGCTATGTTTCCCCAATGTAGAGGAGACCACATTGTGAGCAGCGAATGCAGTAGACTAGATTCTTGGAAGTGCAGGTGAAGTGTTTAGGCCTTTGGATAGTGGGGAGGGAGGAGGTAAATGGGCAGGTGTTGCACCTTCGCCGGTTACAGGGTAAAGTGCTGTAGGGCTGTGGGGAGGTGTTGGGGGTGAAGGAAGTGTGGACCAGGGTGTCCCGGAGGGAACGGTCCCTGCGGAAGGCAGACAAGGGAGGGGAGGGGAATATGTGTCTGGTGGTGGCATCTTGCTGGAGGTGGCGGAAATGGCGTCTGATGATCTTTTGGATGTGGATGCTGGTGGGATGGTAGGTGAGGATAAGGGGAACCCTATCGCTGTTGCGGGAGGGAAGAGAAGGGGTGAGGGCTGAAGTGCGGGAGATGGGTCGGACCCGATTGAGGGCCCTGTCGACAACGGAGCTGGGGAATCCTCGGTTGAGGAAGAATGTGGACATTTCGGAGGCTCCCTTGTTGAAGTTGGCCTCATCTGAACATATGCGACGGAGACGGAGGAACTGAGAAAATGGGATGGAGTCTTTACAGGACGTGGGGTGTGAGGATGTATAGTCCAGGTAGCTGTGGGAGTCGGTGGGTTTGTAATGGATATTAGTGGCCCGTCTATCTCCAGAAATGGAAACAGAAATGTCAAGGAAGGGAAGGGAAGAGTCAGAGATAGACCAGGTGAAAGTGAGGACAGGATGGAAATTGGAGGCGAAATTGATGAAGTTTTCCAATTCTAGATGAGACAGGGAAGCAGCACCGGTGATATCATCAATGTATCGGAGAAAGAGTTGTGGGTGGGGGCTGGAATAGGACTGGTACAAGGAATGTTCCATGTACCCCACAAAGAGACAGGCATAACTAGGGCCCATGCAGGTACCCATGGCAACCCCTCTTACCTGAAGAAAATGAGAGGAATTGAAAGAGAAGTTGTTGAGGGTGAGGACAAGCTCAGCCAAGTGGAGGAGGGTGGTGGTGGGTGGCGATGGTTCAGGTCTTTGCTCCAGGAAGAAGCGGAGAGCCCTAAGACCCTCCTGGTGGGGAATGGATGTGTAAAGGGATTGCACATCCATGGTAAAGAGGAGGTGACTGGAGCCAGTAAACTGGAAGCTTTGAAACCGGCATAAGGCATCAGATGAATCATGGATGTATGTGGGTAGGGATTGGACCGGGTGGAGAAGACTGAGTCAAGGTAGGAAGAGATGAGTTCTGTGGGGCATGAGCAGGCTGAAACAATGGGTCTACCTGGACAGTCCTGTTTGTGGATTTTTGGCAGGAGGTAGAAACGAGCTGTGCGGGGTTTGGGGACTATTAGCTTGGAAGCGGATGGGGGGAGATCACCGGATGAAATGAGATCCATAACCGTAGTGGATACAATGGCCTGATGTGCCATGGTGGGGTCATGGTCCAGGGGAAGGTAGGAAGAGGTATCTGAGAGCTGGCGCTCAGCCTCTGCAAGGTAGAGGTCAGTACGCCAGACAACAACAGCACCACCCTTATCGGCAGGCTTGATGACAAAGTTAGGGTTAGATCTGAGTGCACGGAGTGCAGTCAGTTCGGAGGGAGATGGGTTGGATTTGTTGAGGGGGCAGTGAAATTGAGGCGACTGATGTCACATCGACAGTTCTCAATGAAAAGATCGAGTGCAGGTAAAAGGCCGGAGGGAGGGGTCCAGGTGGAGGGAGAGTGTTGGAGTTGGGCAAAGGGGTCTGTGGGGCAGGGAGAGGACTCTTGTCCAAAGAAATGAGCACAGAGGCGAAGACGGCGGAAGAACAATTCGGCATCATGTCGTATCCGAAATCCGTTAAGGTGGGGACGCAGAGGGATAAAGCTGAGGCCCTTACTGAGTACAGAGCGTTCAGCATCAGAGAGTGGAAGGTTAGGAGGGATGGTGAATACCCGACAGGAGGTGGGGGGGTTGGGGGAGGGGATAGAGTCAGAGGGAAGGGGAGGAGAGGTAGGTTCCAGAGGGCCATGGGTATTTTTGAGTTGGTGCATCTTGTGGGTCTTGATGCCTGAAAGGAAAAGAAAAAGTTTCTTGATAGCATGACGAATGAGCCAGAAGATGAAGTGGAACTGCGGAGTGGTGCAGCCTTTAGTCCCCCAACCCCGCACAGCTCGTTTCTACCTCCTGCCAAAAATCCACAAACAGGACTGTCCAGGTAGACCCATTGTTTCAGCCTGCTCATGCCCCACAGAACTCATCTCTTCCTACCTTGACTCAGTCTTCTCCCCCCGGTCCAATCCCTACCCACATACATCCATGATTCATCTGACGCCTTACGCCGGTTTCAAAACTTCCACTTTACCAGCTCCAGCCACCTCCTCTTTACCATGGATGTGCAATCCCTTTACACATCCATTCCCCACCAGGAGGGTCTTAGGGCTCTCCGCTTCTTCCTGGAGCAAAGACCTGAACCATCGCCACCCACCACCACCCTCCTCCACTTGGCTGAGCTTGTCCTCACCCTCAACAACTTCTCTTTCAATTCCTCTCATTTTCTTCAGGTAAGAGGGGTTGCCATGGGTACCTGCATGGGCCCTAGTTATGCCTGTCTCTTCGTGGGGTACATGGAACATTTCTTGTTTCAGTCCTATTCCGGCCCCCACCCACAACTCTTTCTCCAATACATCAATGATATCATTGGTGCTGCTTCCCTCTCTCGTCTAGATTTGGAAAACTTCATCAATTTCGCCTCCAATTTCCGTCCTGTCCTCACTTTCACCTGGTCTATCCCTGACTCCTCCCTTCCCTTCCTCGACATTTCTGTTTCCATTTCTGGAGATAGACGGGCCACTAATATCCATTACAAATCCACCGACTCCCACAGCTACCTGGACTATATATCCTCACACCCCACTCCTTGTAAAGACTCCATCCCATTTTCTCAATTCCTCTGTCTCCGTCGTAAACGTTCAGATGAGGCCAACTTCAACAAGGGAGCCTCCGAAATGTCCACATTCTTCCTCAACTGAGGACTCTCCAGCTCCATTGTCGACAGGGCCCTCAATCGGGTCTGACCGATCTCCCACACTTCAGCCCTCACCCCTTCTCTTCCCTCCCACAACAGCGATAGGGTTCCCCTTATCCTCACCTACCATCCCACCAGCATCCACATCCAAAAGATCATCAGACGCCATTTCCGCCACCTCCAGCAAGATGCCACCACCAGACACATATTCCCCTCCCCTCCCTTGTCTGCCTTCCGCAGGGACCATTCCCTCCGGGACACTCTGGTCCATGCTTCCTTCACCCCCCAACACCTCCCCACAGCCCTACGGCACCTTCCCCTGTAACCGGCGAAGGTGCAACACCTGCCCATTTACCTCCTCCCTCCCCACTATCCAAGGGCCCAAACATACCTTCCAGGTGAAGCAACACTTCACCTGCACTTCCAAGAATCTAGTCTACTGCATTCGCTGCTCACAATGTGGTCTCCTCTACATTGGGGAAATGAAGCGTAGACTTGGTGACCGCTTTGCAGAACATCTACGTTCTGCTCACAAAAAAGACCCTGAACTACCTGTTGCCTGCCACTTCAATGCGCCACCCTGTTCCCTGGCCAACATCTCTGTCTCCGGCTTGCTACAGTGTTCCAGTGAAGTCCAACGCAAGCTGGAGGAACAACTCCTCATTTTCCACTTGGGGACCCTACAGCACTCTGGACTCAATATTGAGTTCAATAATTTTAGTGCCTAAACTCTCCCATGTCCCAGCTCCCCACCCCATGCACCAGGCCTTGTTACCACATAGCCTGCCATTACACACTCCCTGTTGTTAGTCACGAACAGTCCCCATTAACAACTATTCACCCTCCCAGCCTGATTGTTAGCAACTCCTTTGTCTGTCCAACTGTCTTTCTCTCTCTTTGGGCTCTATCTTATCATTTACTCCCTACCCCACGCATCTCCCTATTTTCTGCATTTTTCCCAGCCACCATCAGTTCTGAGAAAGGGTCACTGGACATGAAACGTTAACCCTGTTTTCTCCTCCATAGATGCTGCCAGACCTGCTGAGCTTTTCCAGCAACTTTGTTTTTGTTCCTGATTTACAGTATCCGCAGTTCTTTTGGTTTTTAGCTGACAATTTGAGACAGTCTGGCTTTAATATTAAATGTGATACAGAAATTTGTATTAGTCTAGAGTGTTGACATCCTATTTTAATTGTTATCCTCAATATTAGCAGATCCTATGCTGCATTGCTGATATTGGGTAATATACTGGTTTATAACAATAGAAATGTTTATGTCCTGGTAGGATAACATCTGAGATACTGATTGATGGTCAAATTCTAATTTCATGAAACAAATTCCATTTTGAATTAGGTGGTATTCTGCTTAGTTGTTTGGCACTCTGACAATTAATTTCCTAAACTCTGTTATTCTACCAAACTGTAAATGAATGACATTTTAATTTAGTGAGCAGCTTTGCCCTTGTATTTAAATATTCATCTAAAACTTTCAAAACTGATATTATTCATGAAAATGGTGTGTAAGACACATGGATTTATTAATACCAGATAGAATCATCTGGATCTCGACTGTCCAACTGCTAGGAAAGAAACGCTATTAGATTATATCAGTAGAGGAAAAGGATAGTAAAATTTGGGACAGAATCTGACCATTAAATTTAGCTGGCGAACACAATGGACAGATTTTTCTGTCCAATCACATTCATCACTCCTGGTCCCTTCAGTAAAGGGACATGCCCGAGAGAATTCCTAGGCTTCTGTGGGAGTTTCGCAGTAGGCTTCAGGTATGAGCAATTCTCAACATTGGTAATGCCTTTAGAAAAATCCCAAATTCTTATTAGGTTATGTTAATTAACTCCAGAACATATCTTCGTTGTCAGGAATGATGATACTTCCAGGAGTCAAACGATTTCAACATCTGAATAATTCAACGAATTAGGAAGTTGGGGCCGTAGGAATAAGCTGCATTGGCGGCAAGGCTGTGCTGTAGCACCGTTGAGGAATAGTTTAACTTCAGGCATGAAGAGGATGGATATCTTGGAGAGTGTGCGCACAACACAAAACCTTTGCAGATTCAGCAGCACAGGGACAGGCATGGATCCTTTTGGTTCACGCAAAGGGTGACAAGCTTTTAGAACCTCAATACACCACTTTTTAAAAAAGAAAAGCAAGAACTCAAATTAGATGTTCGTTTGGGCCTTATTTGAACTGGATTGGTGAACTTTCAGCACTAGATAAATTCATTCAGGCAATTTACTGATTGGCAAGGGGTTAAGAAATGCTAAGGTCTTCCATAGATGAAAGGAAAAGGGAAGAGTTGGTAGTGGGTGCTGTAATGTGATGTTGGGGAATGGGTGGGTGCTTTCTGTATGTAGGTGACAGTAAGGAGAAGGCAATATTTCAAAATAATTCTAGCGGGCTTGATTGTGCACTCCAGCTTACTTTTGTCAAACAGGTGGGTGACAAACTGTTTGAACTGTTTTTCTTCATGAACAAGGTGGAGGTCAAATTAAAATCATTCTAATTCAATATGCATATGCATGTGTCTTTTCTTCATTCTCTTAGTGTAATGCTTCTACAAAGTTCATAGAAGAAACAATAACAAAAGAAAATCCAGTGCTACAACAGGAATGTGGTTACTAATCTGTTTCATAACATTTCTTGATTTGAAACAGTCAATACATAGAAGCTGTAAAGGTACTTTTTAAATCTGTACTTTTATCCCTCTCAAATTATTACTTGGAGAAAGTAAACTCAGTTGTTTTGTTATGAAGCATCCTGGTAAAACTGCTAACTTTATAAATACTCCAGGCAAAATTATTAAGTTCAAATCCATTATTCGGGAGACAGAAGTTTTACAGTATTGCTGAGCAATGAGACCTAGGGGTGCAGGTGCATAGTTCCTTGAAAGTGGAGTCTCAGGTAGACAGGGTGGTGAAGAAAGTGTTTGGGACGCTTGCCTTTGTTGGTCAGAACAATGAGCACAGGAGTTGGGATGTCATGTTGCAGCTGTACAGGATATCAATGAGGCCACTTTTGGAATACTGCGTACAATTCTGGTCGTCCTTCTATAGCAAGGATGTTGTTAAACCTGAGAGGGTGCAGAAAAGATTTACAAGGATTTTGCCAGGGTAGGAGGGTTTGAGCTATAGGGAGAGGCTGAATAGACTGGAGCTATTTTCTCTAGAGGGTTGAAGGCTGAGGGGTGTCCTTACAGAAGTTTATAAAATCATGAGGGGCATAGATAGGGTGAATAGCCAAGGTCCTTTTCCTAGGGTTGAAGAGTCCAAAATTAGAGGGCATAGGTTTAAGGTGAGAGAGGAGAGATCTAAGAGAGACCTGAGAGGTAACCTTTTCATGGAACAAGCTGCCAGAGGATGTGGTGGAGGCTGGTACAATTACAACATTTAAAAGGCAGCTGGATGGATTTACAGGGATATGGCCTATTGCTGGCAAATGGGACAAGGTCAGATTGTGATGTCTGGTTGGTGCAGATGAGTTGAACTGAAGGGTCTGTTTCCATGCTGTGTGACTCTGTGACTCTATAAAAGATTAAGAGGACCTTTATTGGGTAAATTCAAACATGTTATTCTAACCTATCATTTTTGGGAATGTTTCGTTGCTCTGCTTAAGATTTTCTTTTGGAAATTCTGAAATTTCAGGTCCTTGAAAAGAAAATTATTTCCACTTCTAAGTCATAGAGCGGTTTGACTGTTTTGCCAACAAATAGTGACAATTAAATGTTTACATATTAATTCCTATTACTAATGTTTATAGAGGCACTTTCAACTGCAACATGAATTCCCATTATGATAGTTTACAGAGGCTGTTCCCATTTCAAATTATGACGTGTTACCCAAAAATCACAACATACACGAATATTCTTATAAGTAATAAAAATGAATTACCTGATGTGCGTTTCTTTCACTTTTGTGTTACCTTGTATGTCACACTGAAACTTTCTATACAACTTCTGTTTTACTATGATGGGAAATACACTATGCCCTAATAAATGGAAATACAGTAATTGGCAAAACAACACCCATTGGATCTCATCAACGACACTTCAAAAACAATGGCCAAAAAAAAAGCCACATCTTCAACTTGCAGCCTAAGGAGCAGTTGGACTCTGACATCCGCTATATAAAAGATGGTTCTATTGTATTTCCATTTATTTCCAAAGCCTTCAAACCAATCGTTGTTTACCTACCAGAACATCAGAGCCTAGCAATTACAAACAAAGCAGATTACAATAATCCTACAGGCCCTTGTTCAATCGAGTCAGAAATTATGGATCAGCAGAAGGGGAACTTGTGGAAAGTGTGCATTGTGGTGGAGGTCCATTCCCTCAATTGAAGTGACATTTCCTTTGCAAAGAAATAAATGATTCCATTCATGATACTGCAAGTTCATTCCTTTTTAAATACCCAGAAAATGAAGTGAAAAATTGCCCTTTGTGCAGTTTTCAGGCAAGATGCAGCAACCTAATAGTGTTAACAAGGAGTCCGGTCAATTTTTGATAGCGAAGTCTCATGAACAGCGGTATGTTGCCGGGCTGTGACAGGAGACAGAGTTCCAAGATAGCTAGCTGCAATATCTGGTAGCTTGGCAAGCTTGCAAACCTGGAGGAAGTTGAGACTTTGTTCTTGGGAAGGACAAAGGGGTTCTTGGGAAGGACAAAGGGGTACTTGGCACTTCAGCTTTCCAGGTCAGTTTTATGTAGTCTGGAAGAGAATGCCCATTTGGCAAAAAAAAAGTAAGGACTAACCATTGTGCTCCTCTACACCGCATCCAGTGTAGTGCTAAAATGATATCAGGGTTCTATCAATGACATAGAATCCTGTTTGAGATAGCCAAATTAGCTGTGTTTCTTTATGGCAGCAGTCTGGGTATTCATAGTCAAAATGCCTTTACAAGCTATGAAACAAATCCACTATCCTACATGTAGAGATCTAAATACATTGCAAAGTGTAAAACATGTAAATTCAATGTTTAAATGTGTCAAAGAAATAAGGCAATGCACCAAAGTAATAAGCAGGTACAGCAATGCATTTATTTCGAGATTGCTTTGCACAAAACTAATGGTTAAAACTCTGGGCAAAATATTGAATGAGGCTGTACACAACTATATCAAGCAATATTGTCCCTTTAGGTCAATCATTAGTCATCCCAGCACTGACCTTGCCAAAATATTCACTAGGTGAGGCAAGAGTGGCAGAAGGCCACATTTGACAGAGTGTGGCATAAGAAATTCTCCAAGGTTCCTTAGATAGTACTGTCCCAACTCCCGATCCCTGACATTTTGAAGGACATGGGCAGCAGATACATGGAAATACCACCATCTGACTTGGAAGGCCGCTCTTTCAGTGTCACTGGGTCAAAATCCTGGAGTTTCCTCCCTAACAGCATAGCATTACATGACAACAGGGCTCCAGGAAGAGTAACTACAAGCAGCAGCTGTATGAATCTGAAATTTGAATGACTGAAGTGTGATTATGATACATACGTTGCATGTAAGGCATGAGTCTGGGCAGTGACAGGCAGATGTACACTATAATTAAAATATAAGTTGCAGGCAGATCACAACAATCTCTTGTAAAATGTGTAATACTTATTTCTCCTTGCTCCTATTGAATTTCATTCTATAAGAGTCTAGATTACCTGAAATACTTGAACCCCTGCAGGTGGTGCTGTGATTTTGAATGTTAGAAACTTTGTTGACATGAAAACACCTTGAGCTGAACTTTTCAGTCACATTTTCAAGCTTGAAGACAAGGTTTCGCTGGGGAAATAGGGGTTGTGTCACATCGGGACGGCTTGTTGAAACATTCACATCCTTGAGGTATTTTCCAAGGGTGGCCTAGAAAACAGGTGAGCTGTCTGCTCTGCTGAGGCAAAACATCCATTTGCATAGTCATGCCATCAATTTTGTCACTTTGCTGACATTTTGCTATACCAGTCCAGTGGAGGAGGGTCCCCATGGCCCCATTTGGCTTGGGTTACAATTACTTAATCATTAATGTACAAGCCAGCAAAGAATTGTAGTCTCCATTTAAGTTTTCTGACTTGCCTCATGATTCCATATTTGGCCCAGAGGGGCTGCCATGGCTTCAAAAGCATCCAGCTGTCTGATAATCTGAGTATCAGAGCCCTCCCATTATCTTGAACAGGACAATGAGTTGGGATCTTCAAAAACTAGCCCCTTTGCTCAGGATTAAAATCACACAACAGTTACAGAAAAGGGTCACTTAGCCTATCACGTCTACAGCAGATTTTTTGTAAGAGCAACACACATACATCCCGTTTCCCTGTACTTTTCATGTAGCCTGTAAAGTGTGTCTCTTCAAAAATGCTTTTCCAATTCCCTTTTGAATCACACCACAAAACTAGGCGCAATGTCTCTAACTAGTTCATTCCCTCTTAACTTCTGCTCTACCCAGTTTCTCTACCTTTCTTCTAATGTGATAACTTATTGGGGTAGCACAATGGAAATCAAGCCCCATGTTGCTAGAGTCATAACGAGTGTGAAGATTTAATTAAACTACTGAAAATCTCAATTTGTCTCTGATTGCTGCCCAAGACAAAAGCTATTTCAAGACAACAAGGTGTAGAGCTGGATGAACACAGCAGGCCAAGCAGCATCAGAGGAGCAGGAAGGCTGACATTTCGGGCCTAGACCCTTCTTCAGAAAAGGGGGAGGGGAACGGGGTTCTGAAATAAATAGGGAGAGAGGGGGAGGCGGATAGAAGATGGATAGAGGAGAAGATAGGTGGAGAGGAGACAGACAGATCAAAGAGGCAAGGATGGAGCCAGTAAAGGTGAGTGTAGGTGGGGAGGTAGGGAGGAGATAGGTCAGTCCAGGGAGGACGGACAGGTCAAGGGGGCGGGATGAGGTTAGTAGGTCGGAGATGGGGGTGGAGCTTGAGGTGGGAGGAGGGGATAGCTGGGAGGAAGGACAGGTTAGGGAGGCGGGGACAAGCTGGGCTGGTTTTGGGATGCGGTAGGCAGAGGGGAGATTTTGAAGTTTGTGAAGTCCACATTGATACCATTGGGCTGCAGGGTTCCCAAGCGGAATATGAGTTGCTATTCCTGCAACCTTCGGGTAGCATCGTTGTGGCACTGCAGGAGGCCCATGATGGACATGTCGTCTGCGGAATGGGAAGGGGACTTGAAATGGTTCGCGACTGGGAGGTGCAGTTGTTTAGTGCAAACCAAGTGTAGGTGTTCTGCAAAGCGGTCCCCAAGCCTCCGCTTGCTTTCCCCGATGTAGAGGAGGCCACAACGGGAACAGCGGATGCAGTATACCACATTAGCAGATGTGCAAGTGAACATCTGCTTGATGTGGAAAGTCTTCGTGGTGCCTGGGATGGGGATGAGGTGTAGGGGCAGGTGTAGCACTTCCTGCGGTTGCAGGGAAAAGTGCCAGGTGAAGTGGGGCTGGAGGGGAGTACACCTGCCCCTACACCTGCCCCCATCCCTGGACTGACCTATCTCCTTCCTACCTCCCCACCTACACTCACCTTTACTGGCTTCATCCCTGCCTCTTTGATCGGTCTGTCTCCTCTCCACCTATCTTCTCCTCTATCCATCTTCTATCCGCCTCCCCCTCTCTCGCTATTTATTTCAGAGCCCCTTTCACCTCCCCTATTTCTGAAGAAGGGTCTAGGCCCGAAACGTCAGCCTTCCTGCTCCTCTGATGCTGCTTGGCCTGCTGTGTTCATCCAGCTCTACACCTTGTTGTCTCAGATTCTCCAGCATCTGCAGTTCCTACTATCTCTGAAGCTATTTCAAGAACAGGATTTCTAATTTTTGTAATTCAAACTTCACCTCTTTTAATTATCACCCATTCCACCCCACAACAATCCCCACCCCCCCACCGCCACACACACAGACACACAGAGAGAAAAAAAGACCCTCTTTTAATTATCACCCATTCCACCCCACAACAAACCCCACCCCCCCACCGCCACACACACAGACACACAAAGAGAAAAAAAGACAAACAAATATTTTGAGTTTCAAATATTATCTGCCCAGTGATGATTGGTCTTTAGTTCATCAGTTGGTTGGTTGGACTTGGCGTCTTTCTAGTAATCTTTGGGTTTCAGAATTATTTCCCTCAGTGCATGCCAATGTATTTTTTCCTTGAATTTTTGACAGAAAATTGAAGATAGCAACTTTACAGAGAAAGGAGAGAGAAAATATTGATGTAGCAACCTTTCAGACGGTCTCCTCGCTTCCCTCGGTCTTAGTCACTCCCCTCATCCAGACTGTGTTAAACTGCAACCTGACCAATAAGAGCCTTGTTGCTGTGCTGAGCTTTCCTGAATCTATGGCAAATGGTGCCACTTCGTCTGACTTCAATATCCCCAAAAGGTGATATTGCTTCATATGCACCAGTCAGCTTCACTTACTTCCACATCTGCAACAATTCCTTGCATTTTATATTAAAAAATGCAAAAACAGAAATTGCTCTAAAATCTCAGGTAGCATCTGTGGAGAGAAATCAGTGTTAACATTCTGGGTGCAGTGATCCTTCTTCAGAAATTGCATTTCGTCTCCTTTTTAAAGCAAAGTCCATTTTTTCTCATTTTCCATCCATAGTCAAAAGAAAGTTAAAAGTAGTTTTTTTATATACTACCTATATTCAGCAATGCCTTTTGTTTGTTCATTCTCCTCAGCACTTCTGTTGTTTCTTTTTGGTCCAGTTGATCCTTTCAGTTCTTCAAAAGCCACATTTAAAAGCTATTTAGCAAGTTAGGCTTCTCTTTCCTTAAGGTTCAAGGTCTCACATCTGTATGAATCAACACTCCATATCAAGCACTTCACAAGTCTCTCCCTCAGTTGTTTATTCAGCTTTCTCTGGTTAGCAACTGGCTCTTCTGGGTAAATACAGCTTTCCTAATGCTATTGTTGTTCTTAGTTCTTTGCTTCTCCTTCTGTCTGCAGACATTATTTATCCTAAATACTCGAGATCTTGCATTTGTTCTACTTCTCTTCCTTCTATGAACAATGAATATTTTTTGATGATTTTGAGATAAGCACTTTGGTTTTCTCAGTTCACCTTCATTCCACAGTTCACTTCTGCTGTTACTGGTTGATCAACTCGCTCTGGTAATCATTTTTCTGTGCTTGCCGCAGTTCTTTGATCAACTGGCAAATTACTCGCCACGACCCCTATCTTTGATGATTACTTTTTCATAAGCGTTGAAGAGGACCAGTATTAAACAACACCCTTGTCGAACTTTCTTCCATTTGACTCAGTTTGGGCTTCTCTCACTGTTGCTGTTTGTCCTGTGTACATTATTAATCATCTATCTCTCCAGCCCGTTCCAAAGCCTTTCATCACAGTCAAGAACTTAATCTATTCAACCAGATTGATTGTTTTATAAAAATCTGCAAAACATGTTGAACTCTCAACAGCATTCACTCATTGATCTTACAATGCAATTACTTCTCACATCTCTCTTCCTCTCTGGAATTCAAACTGGTTGTTTGCAATGTGGTTCTGTGCTTTCCCACCCCCACTCTCTTACAATTCTCAACCAAACTATCAATGCATGGAGAATCAGACTAATTGTATCAGCATATCTTATTTTCATTATCACCTGCCTGAAATTCTTTGACCATTGTTTATAACTTAGTAAGTATTGATGTTACATAGCTTCACATGTTTTTAAATCATAATGCAGGTATTTCATCTCTCTGTTGATTTTCTGGTTTTTCATCTTATTTATTGCTATTCACCCTCCAGCATTTCTGGTCCAATGATATGTCAAAATAAAACTCTTCTTTGAACTGTATTATTTCAGGTTTTAGTTTTCTTTTACATCCAGTTTTTCCAAAATGCACTTTTCACATTTACTTAGTCATTGAGTCATAGAGATATACAAAAAGCATGGAAACAGACCCTTTGATCCAATTCGTCCATGCCGACCCGATATCCTGAATTAATCCAGTCCCATTTGCCAGCATTTGGCCCATATCCCTCTAAACCCTTCCTATTCATATACCCATCCAGATGCCTTTTAAATGTTATAATTGTATTTGTTTAATTGGGGCACGTTAATAAAACACCATCCTTCCTGTCTATTGTTGCCTTCAGTCCTTTATACTGGGTTCTACTAATCTCCTCGGCTTTTGTATACTTAAGGTGTACTCTTCTTAGGCAATCTAATTCTTCAAGTATTGTGCACTTTAAACAATTGCTGTGTTTCTCCTCTTAACCTGTTATCCAAGTGCCTCTAATTGCATGTGGCAATTTCAGCTTGCATTCTTCATTTCTTCCTTTCTTTGACCTTTTGCAGTTTGCAGCCATAGGCCATGGTTTCTTTTCTCTTAAAAAGTCTATTCTACTTTCCTTGATAAATACTTTAATCTGTTTGTATTGCTCATTCATGTTGATGGTGTCCTTACCTTTTCCACCACTTTTATATACTAAATTTACAAATTCTTCATTTAATTCTTTCAGACTCTCTAATTTCAACCTTTTTTTGTGCTATCCACTTGGATCTTCTTCAGTCAGAATGTGGATTCCATTTTTCACAAGATAATGATGGGTCCACATCTGCTCCCAGATGAGATTTTAGGTTCTTAACATTATTCCTGTATCTTTATCTCACCATTTTAGGAGTTTTGAAGAAGGTGGCCAGGGAAATATAATACTAGTTAGTTAAAATTTCAGTGTTAAGTTCTCAGAACCTTTGAGGCAGTTTGTTTTCCCTGTCCTTGATGGTCAGGAACCGCTCCAGCATTCATTAGCATGTCCTGGATACTTATCAAAACCCCTGAAGAAGGGTCTAGGCCCGAAACGTCAGCCTTCCTGCTCCTCTGATGCTGCTTGGCCTGCTGTGTTCATCCAGCTCTACACCTTGTTATTCCCAGTCCACTGGACTTTCTTTGACAATTGTAGTTTTGATAGACAAAAATGGGACACGTGTGTTCACACACCTGACTGCATGATAAGTTTACATAGCAGGGTTTTAGCAAGTACAACCTTCTTCATTAACTTGGCTCCATTCATAATCAAGCACAAACTGCTTACAGTGTAACAGGTGAAGTCTTACCAACTCAACAAGCTCATGAGAAAGCACAGTTCTACATGGTCTTGTTTGCAGTTCTTAAACTTCTGCAGTGCAAGGGTGAAGTCTCATCAGATCAACAAGCCTACCCAAATGAAGCAGCCACGTTGCCTGAGCCCAGCAAACCTTTGGAGACAGGCTAATGGGCCTCAACTCAAAAAGTTCAACAACAAAAAAAAAGCATGTTAACTAGAAAGGAATGGTAAGGAACGGGATTTAGATGGTGTGGTTGGCATGGGCAAAAGAAAGAGACATCCTGGAGAATAGAGGGAAGCGAAGAGGAAAGTCACATTGATAGGGTCAAAGGGGAAAAGGAAGGATGGAAACTGCATGTTTAGAGTGTGGAACATAATGAAGGTAATTAGATCTGATGAGGAAGGAAAAGCAGGTAGACTATTGTAAGACCAAGGCTGGGCATGGGGATCTGGATGGCAGTGAGATTGGGGAACAGCAGGAATATCATTGGGATAGTGTGAGGGCCTATAGTTACAAGGAGAGACTGAAGGAGGAGAGATGAATGCCAGAGGAAAACGACAAGAACGTCTATTAGTGAAAAGAGGAAGTGTAGTTCAGACAGTGAGGTTAGAAGGTGAACAAAACAAAGTAAAAATGTACAACCACTATCTTTTTAAAAAGAAGGCTGAGTGGAGAATTTGCAGTACAAAGTAGAAGGGCCCCAACATCCATTCGCATGTGTTCCTGGACAGCCGGATAAATTGAAATAGAAACTGAAAACTACGATTCTGCATACACTCATTTAAAGGAAGAAAAGCAGAAAATGGCAGATGCTGAAAATCTGAATTAAAAATAGAAATGCTGGAGAAACTCAACAAGTCTGGCAGCATCTGTGAAGAGAGAAACACAGGGTTATGTCGAGTCCGATACGACTGCTTTCTGAAGAAGTCATATCAGATTTGAAACCTTGACTTCTTTTGTCGCTGCAGGTACTGCTAAATTTGCTGAGTTTCTCCAGCACTTTCTACTTTTAACTCAGTTAAGGGCTTGGCACCGAAAGGAAGGACTCACCAAAGAACAAAGGTGAATAAGCTCAGTCAAACCCAACATCCCAAATTATGTCCCTTGACTCATGTAACTCTGAGAAGAAGGGCACCCAAGACTCACCAACAGTGATGAAGAGGGAATGTGGTATTCCAAATGCAGCAATGCAGAAGCATTCACATGGCCCATGTATCTGAAAGTTAATGACATGGGGATGAAACCATTATGAAGGTGTAGATTCTAAAGCTGTAGGGCAGATAGCTTAATCTAACTTTTGGTGATCTTCACTAATTGTCACATGCTTGGAAAGCAACATCAAGGCTACAAAGATCTTGCATGTCAGATTGAACATTGAAGAGCATTTCAACAGATAGATGAGGCTGGAGGGCAGTTCTCACCCAACACATGAGCAGCTTGATAAGGGCCCTAAGGGTAGCTTGACCATGTCTCAAAATGGAAAACATTCCATTCCTGATATTTCTTCACAGATCAGTACATACATGCCAGATGTTTCACCAGCATAACTTAGCGCCTTTAGTAGCAATGCTGAGGTTAAGAAAGATGAATACCTAGTGCCAACAGAACTGGATATACAACGGCTAGCGGCTGCAGATGAACAAGCAGCATCTGAACAGGGAAGTCAGGGTCTTCAGTGTTGTCAAGCAGTGCACTGACAGTGTATCTACCAAAGTTGCACCTACCTACAAATAATGTAAAGGCAGTACCAGCGATGTCTTTACATCACTAGGGACACCCTCAACTATATCTATCAGGTATGTCTGCAACTATGCAGCTTGGGAAAAAAAAACAAAATGCTTGTGGCATTGAACATCACAGTGACATTACACTTCCAGTCACCAGCTCCTTTCAAACCTCAACTGGGGACATGTGTGGTGTTTTCATTCAGCCACTGACACTCTTTACTGGAAAGCAATACAGTTTTACTGATTCACCATGGACCCAAAGAGCCAAGGAGCCTGTGCTATGGGATGGGCAGCCATCATTGGGTCCCTTCAGGTACAAAGGGCCACTGACTGCACACATGTGGCACTGAAAGCTTCATGCCATTTTCCAGCTGGATTCCTGAACAGGAAGGGACTTCACTTCCTCAATGTCACTCATTTGTAACCACAGGCAACAATTCCTGTAGGTATATACCCACTATCCAGGGAGCTGTCATAACACTTACATTCTGCACAATTCTTAGGTTCCTTGAATATTTGCCCACATCTCCCCACATCCTCAAAAGGTCATAGGTAACAAAGGGTACCTCCAGAAGGCACTATTAACAACCCCAGTACACAACACTCTGACTGATTTCAAATAGCACCTTAATGCTGCCCATTACATCTACTGGGGCCATCACTGAATAGATAACTGGTCTGAAGACGTGCTCCCATTACCTGCACCATTCAGGAGGAGCACTCCAATAGTCACCTGATAGGGTCTCCAGAATAGAAACTGCTTCCTCTTCCTGCACGACCTTGCTCTTCAAGGGATGAGAACTTCAAAGTCGGGTATATACACCAGCCACCTGACTTCTCAGATGAAGAAGGGGAATCTGATAGAACCAATATCGACAATGAGGATGCTGAAGAAACCAGAGCAGTTGTAAGATGGGGAAAACAGGCCCAAGAGAACCTGATAGCAGCTGGATTTGAGTGTGAATGTCC
>NC_063339.1:27440463-27451105 GCF_021869965.1 Rhincodon typus | reverse complement strand
ATGCTGCTGGGCCTGCTGTGTTCATCCAGCTCTACACCTTGTTAACTTATAAGAAGTCATCTTTCTTACACTTTATTAAGGTACTGCATTTCAGTTTTCAACTTAGATCAACATTCTTCGGTAACAGTTGTTGCAGCATAATGGGGCACAATCCTAAAATTAAAACTTATTCATATATGAATGAAATAATAAAATACATTTTCATACAAAGGGCAGGAGAAATTAATGCTCCTCAGAATTTATTTAGGTTGGGGCAATTGAAATTTTCTAGGTGAAGATTGACAGATTTTTTTCAGTGAAGTTATTAATGGATATGAATCAAACAGGTCAGTGGAGGTGAGGTAGAAATCAAATGTGATCTAATTAAATGGTGTAACAGGCTCAAGGGCTTAGTGGATTTGCTTCTGCTTCCTAGATCTCTAAATTAGATCAATATTGATAACAGAATTAGGTATAATGCATTACTAATCTTAACATGAGAAAGCATTACTGTAAAATTGATGTTACTATGATTCATAAATGCAAGAATGTGAGAAATACAAGTCTCAGATTTTAAAAAGTTAAAATAAAATGCCTGGTATGGCCTAGAAAGCACATCTTTGGGGTCTCCAATCAGAGAGGCAAAGTTTGAACCTTAAACTACAGTTATGGTCCAACTTATGAGATGGAACATTTTATTACACTTCAGGAGGAACAAAAATGCCAATGGGACCATTATAAATTTACAAAAATCAAATCATATCTCCTGAGAACCAAATGAAACACTGAAAGTTGTGGAAGCTATTTGATTTTTAGGATATTGTTTTGCAACTTTTAAATTGAGTATTGACATCTTTCGATCCTGTAGGTTAGTACTCTAAAAATAATTCTCATAGTTGAATAGTTTACAGATTATCTGGCTGGGCTTGTGCTTTAAAAAGTCCCTTCAAAACAACATTGGAGCATCCATAATAAATAGACTATGTATCGCATTTCCATAAATTACACTTTTTCTCATCTACGAGGTTGACCAACTTCTTTGTTGTTCCATCACTTGTAACTTGTTAGTTCAGCATTATTTGTGAGGAACATCGCTCAGATTTTTGTCAGCTGGAAAAAGTTTCTGTTTCACTACAAACTAACCCAAATGATTCTAGGGATTGAGAACAAAAAATGCTGGAGGTCACAGCGGGTCAGGCAGCATCCATAGAGCGAGAACAAGCTAATGTTTAGAGCCTGGATGACTCTCCTTCAGAGCATAAACAAGAACTGAACAACCATTTCAAAAATAACGCAGTGTGGAGCTGGAGGAACACAGCAGGCCGGGCAGCATCAGAGGAGCAGGAAAGTCGACGTTTCGGGTCGGGACCCTTCTTCAGAAATGGGCAACCTTTCCGGAGGGAGGAGAATAACTTCTTCAAGATGGGCTTCCCTGGAAGAGGCATTGCAGTGGGGTTATAACTCACTCAGAGATAGTAAGAACTATCGATGCTGGAGTCAGAGATAACACAGTGTGGAGCTGGAGGAACACATCAGGCCAGGCAGTATCGGAGGAGCAGGAAAGTTGATGTTTCGGGTTGGGTCGTTCCTGACCCGAAATGTCAACTTTCCGACTCCTCTGATGCTGCCTGGCCTGCTGTGTCCCTCCAGCTCCACACTGTGTTGTCTCTGACTCCAGCATCGGTAGTTCTTATATCTCTGAACCATTTCAAAAATGTCTCCTGTAACATTACTGTAACATTTCTTAAGATCCAATCACTTAAATGATATAAAGGACATGGTTTGTTCAAATAGCTATGAAATACACAGAATAAGTAAACAATGGATTAGTGTTAAAAGCACATAGCCTATTTTTAGAGATAAAAGCCTTGCAAAATATATCAACAGATTTTTGAGAGATGGGGATTGATGTTATTTAGTGCGAAAGAAGCAACTGACGCGAAAGGAAGTGATGAACAAGATGAACAATCTTCTTGATTCAGAGGCCTGTGACATAAGAACATAAGAACTAGGAGCAGGAGTAGGCCATCCGGACCATCAAGCCTGCCCCACCATTTAATAAGATCATGGCTGATCTTTGAGACTCAGCTCCACTTACCCACACACTCACCATAACCCTTAATTCCTTTACTGTTCAAAAATTTATCTAGCCTTGCCTTAAACATTTAGCGAGGTAGCTTCAACCACTTCACTGGGCAGGGAATTCCACAGATTCACAACCCTTTGGGTGAAGAAGTTCCTCCTGACCTCAGTCCTACATCTGCTTCCCTTTATTTTGAGGCAATGCCCTCTAGTCCTAGTTTCACCTGCTAGCGGAAATAACCTCACTGCCTCCACTTTATCTATTCCCTTCATAATCTTATATGTTTCTATAAGATCTCCCCTCATTCTTCTGAATTCCAATGAGTATAAGCCCAGTCTACTCAGTCTCTCCTCAAAATTCAACCCTCTCAACTCTGGAATCAACCGAGTGAATCTCCTCTGCACCCCCTCCAGTGCTAGTATATCTCTTCTCAAGTAAGGAGACCAAAACTGCACACAGTACTCCAGGTGTGGCCTCACCAGGACTCTATACAGCTGCAGCATAGCCTCCCTGTTTTTAAACTCCATCCCTCTGGCAATGGCAGACAAAATTCCATTTTCCTTTTTAATTACCTGCTGCACCTGCAATCCTACTTTCAGCGATTCATGCACAAGGACGCCCAAGTCCCTCTGCACAGCAGCGTGCTGCAATTTTTTACCATTTAAAACATAGTCCATTTTGCTGTTATTCCGACCAAAATGGATGACCTCACACTTATCAACATTGTACTCCATCTGCCAGACCTTTGCCCACTCACTTAGACTATCTATATCCCTCTGCAGACTTTCGGTGTCTTCTGCACACTTTGCTCTACCACTCACCTTAGTGTCATCTGCAAATTTTGACACACCACACTTAGTTCCCAACTCCAAATCATCTATGTAAATTGTAAACAATTGAGGTCCCAACACTGATCCCTGAGGCACACCACTAGCCACTGACCGCCAACCAGAAAAACATCCATTTACCCCTACTCTTTGCTTTCTACTGGTCAACCAATCCTCTATCCATGCCAATACATTACCTGTAATACTGTGCAACTTTATCTTATGTAGCAGCCTTTGGTGTGGCACCTTGTGAAATGCCTTCTGGAAATCCAGGTGCACCATATCCACAGGTTCCCCATTGTCCACCATGCAAGTAATGTCCTCAAAGAATTCCACCAAATTAGTTAAACATGACCTACCCTTCATGAACCCATGCTGGGTGTTCCCAATGGGACATTTTATATCCAGATGTCTTGCTATTTCTTCCTTAATGATAGATTCAAGCATTTTCCCCACTACCGAAGTTAAGCTAACTCGCCTATAGTTAGTTACCTGCTTTTTGTCTACTCCTTTTTTAAACAGTGGCATCACATTGGCTGTTTTCCAATCTGCGGGAACCACCCCAGAGTCCAGTGAATTTTGGTAAATAATTACTAGTGCATTTGCTATTTCCCGCATCACCTCTTTTAGTACCCTGGGATGCATTTCATCAGGGCCAGGAGACTGTCTACCTTTAGCCCCATTAGCTTGCCCAGCACTGCCTCCTTAGTGACAATGATAGTTTCTAGGTCCTCACCTGCTGTAACCTTCTTGCTATTAGTTTTCGGCATGTTATTTGTGTCTTCCACTGTGAAGATCGACACGAAATAACTGTTTAGTGTCTCGGCTATTTCCTCATTCCCAGTTATTAAATTGGCCTTCTCATCCTCTAAAGGACCAATGTTTACCTTCGCCACTCTTTTACGATTTACATGTTTATAGAAACTTTTGCTGCCTGTTTTTATATTCTGAGCTAGTTTACTCTCATAATCTATCTTACTTTTCTTTATAACTTTTTTTGTGGCTTTCTGTTGGCCTTTAAAGATTTCCCAGTCTACTAGTTTCCCACTACTCTTTGCTTTTTTGTATGTGTTTTTTTTTCAATCTGATACTTTCCTTTATTTCCTTAGACATCCATGGCTGGCTCTCTCTTTTCCTACAGTTCTTCCTTATCACTGGAATATACTTCTGGTATATGCTGAGCACTGTAAAAAATCATTTTGAAAGTCCTCCACTGTTCCTCAATTGACCCACCATAAAGTTTTTGCTCCCGTTCTGCCTTAGCTAACTCCTCCCTCATTCCTTCATAGTCTCCTTTGTTTAAGCATAGGGCATAGGTACTGGATTTAACCTTCTCACGCTCCATCTGTATTTTAAATTCGACCATACTGTGATCGCTCCTCCCAAGAGGATCCCTAACTGTGCGATCATTAATTATTCCTGTCTCATTACACAGGGCTAGATCTAGGATAGCTTGCTCCCTCGTAGGTTCCATTACATATTGTTCAAGGAAATTATCGCGGATGCATTCTATGAACCCCTCCTTAAGGCTGCCATGACCGACCTGGTTTGACCAATCGATACGTAGATTAAAATCCCCCATGATAATTGCTGTACCATTTTTACGTGCATTAGCTATTTCTATGTTTATTGCCCGCCCCACCACGATGTCGTTATTTGGTGGCCTATAGACCACACCTATCAGTGACTTCTTCTCCCTGCTATTCCTAATTTCCACCCAAATGGGTTCAACGTTTTGTTCAGTAGAACCTATATCATCTCTCACTACTCCCCTGATATCATCCTTAAAAATCAGAGCAACACCACCTCCCTTACCTTCCTGTCTGTCCTTCTGACCAGTTTGATACCCCTGGATATTTAACTCCCAGTCATGACCATCCTGTAACCATGTCTCTGTAATGGCCACTAAATCATACCCATTTTTCATGATTTGCGCCGTCAACTCATCCACCTTGTTTCAAATGCTCCGAGCATTCAGATAAAGTGCCCTTATGCCAGTTTTTGCACCTTCTTTTTGGGTCCTATTACCTCCATTACTAACAACTCTTGAGTTCTCCTTCCCTTTAACTTTTTTCCTAATTTTCAATGGAGTTGAAGCTTCCTCGTCACCTGATAACCTGCTGCTTTGCCTTACATTAATTGTTATTCTCCCTCTATGCTCACTTCTCCCTTCCCCCCCTACTTACTAGTTTAAAGTCCTATTAACCACCCTATTTACCCTTTTTGCCAGAACACTGGACCCAGCCCTGTTCAGGTGGAGTCCATCCCAGCGGTATAAATCCCTCCTGTCCCAGAACTGATGCCAGTGCCCCATGAAAAGGAAACCCTCTTTCCTACACACTCTTTTAGCCACGTGTTTACTTCCCTGATCTTTGCCTCCCTATGCCAATTTGCATGTGGCTTGGGCAGCAATCCAGAGATTATGACCATTGAAGACCTGTTTTTTAATTTTGTTCCTAGCTTTTCATAATCCCGAAACAGGTCTTTTTTCATAGTACTGCCTATGTTGTTGGTACCTACGTGGACCACAACAACTGGATCCTCCCCCTCCCTTTCTAGCATCCTCTCAAGCCGGTCAGAGATGTCTCGCACCCTGGCACCAGGCAGGCAAAACACCATGTGGGATTCCCTATCCTGCTGGCAAAGGATACTGTCTATCCCCCTGATGATGGAATCCCCTACAACTACAATCTGTCTTTTTGCTCCCCCCTCTTGAACGGCCTCCTGGACCATGGTGCCATGGTCAGTTGACTCATCCTTCCTGCAGCCCTGTTCCTCATCCACGCAGGGAGCAAGTGCCTCATATCTGTGGGACAATGTCAAGGGCTGCAGCTCCTGTGTTCCTGTCTGCAGGGTCCCTCTACCTGCTTCACTTGCAGTCACACACTGCTGTCCCTGCCCGCCGATCGAATTAACATTAGTTAATCTACCAGGTATTTCTCCCCCTCCTGGATCTGCCACAGTGTTTGGAGTTCAGATTCCAGCTCATCAATTTTGAGCCGGAGCTCCTCAAGCAACCAACCTTGCTGCAGATGTGGTCACTGCCGTTCTCAATGGTTTCAGCTAGCTCCCACATCATAATAGCTACAACACATCACCTGGCCTGCCATCTCTACTTAGTTAATTATTTAAAATGAATTAGTTTTTTTTTTAGTTTCGCAGCGTTCGCTGCAGCAGGATGTTTACTCCGTTATATACTCAAACAGACTCTGGCTTTGCCGGAGACTTTTATAATCGAAAAACTTACCTTCCCACGCTGCCCTCTCACTTTCTCCTGGACTCCTGCCACTGAAACAATTCCATCAAATGTTGCATACATTTAAAGGGGACAGATAGGTGTTAAAAGAAAAAGTTGCATGAAACATTGTAACTAGTTAGGCATATAATACAATAAAATGTTTTTTCAAAATGCAAATGGCAGGGTTAATCGAACTATAGGCCAGGATTTTTTAGATGGCAACATTTTCTAGATTACCACCCAAAAAGTCCTTGGAGAATATATCACCACTGGTACTGGCTACCCTGCAGCCATTTAACATTAAACTGGAAGCTCTGTCAGTGATAGATTGGTCAGCAGTTCTCTTGTTTGAGCAGTGCCGGAAATTATAATAGATAGGGCTGGGACCAGAAGTCCTCGAGTCCAGGATTGCATAACGGTGGGTATCTCGGAGCACAAAGGGGAGGTGAGGCCCATGGGGCATGCAGAATGGGTGGATTATTGTTGGTGGAGTCAGATGGCTGGGGCTTAGGGGAGAGATCACCCATTGAGGACAGACCTTTTGGGTGGGAGCAGCTGAAGGGGGTGGTGACTTTGAAAGGAGGCCAGTGGTGAAGCCCTAACCCCCCCCAACCCCACCAAACACACTAACCACATCAAAGACAAGTAACTATTGCCTCAAAATCAAAATGTGAGTGTACATTACATGCACCCCCCTCCACATCAAGTGATTTGGAATTTTGAAACCTCGCCAAGTATTATAATGGGATAACCTGTAATAGCAGCCCTTGACGAAATTAAGCAATTAACTCTGTTGAAACTACAGAAACAAATGGCATATTTTTGCCTAACTTAACCAAATGGTCTGTCAATCAAAACTGTCCAGCAACTGACTGACATAACAGGCTAGTGTTTGCTTGTTATCAAAGTGCTGGGAGTTCAAGAAACTTGAGACCAAGACATTTAAATGCATCTTATTTACCTTTCACAATCGTCTATGTCTCCTCCATTTAATGATTTCCAAACTGCGGATGAAGATAAGGTCTCTTTAAACTCAGCACTACTTTCAAAAGACTCTGATAAATTTAAGTGATTTTCCTGTTTGATTTAAGTCTTGTCTGCTTCCTCCTCCCGATGAAATTGGTATTGGATTTGTCCAGATTGGTCAAAATTTGGTCATAAGGCTCTGCAAGTTCATAAGGATTTCTCCCAGGTTTGGCCACACTTTTTTGTTCCTTTTTGATCAGGTATGTAGCATTCCTTACGAAGGAACAAATGCAGCATCTTGAAATATTCTTCTGAAGCACAAAGCAATAATTCAATTAAAATGCATTGTTATGAGTTTCAAAAGCAAATTGGGTGGGGGGGGTGGTGGTTGTAGAGTCTTTACATGTGCAAGGAAAGGTAAGTCAAAAAGGATAAAAAGCTCAAATAATTTGGGCATTAAACAACCAAGGAATACCAATTACTAAATGTCTTTGGTTTAAAGATGGAGTCCAAATGTCCAAAGATGGAGTTAGCAGTCTGGAAGGAAATTGCAGGGTGATTGAATGTTTAGCCAGCAGTTCAGGAATAGTAGACAGTTTCTCCTCTTTTTAAAATTTCTTCATTGGTCATCTGAGGAATGTTGTTCCAGAACTGGCTCCACCCCCTAGTCAAACTTTTACAGTACAAATAAACCACTGGCATCTACCCAACAAAATGGAAAATTGTCCAGGTATCTCTTGTCCGCAAAAAGCGTGACAAATCCAACCCAGCTAATTGCCATTCTAGCAATTTACTTTTGCCATTGACATAATATTAAGTGGCACTTGCAAAGGAATAACCTGCTCACTGACACTCAGCTTGAGTACCACCATGTCCACTCAAATCCTGACATCATTACAGCCTTGGTTCAATCAGATAAAACAACCGAAGCCATTATGTGAGGTTAGAGTGACATCATTGACATCAATATATCATTCAACTAAGTATTGCCTCAAGGAACCCCAGTAAAACTAGTCTCAGTTGGAATTGCAGGGATAACTCTCCACTATTTGGACTTTTACTTAGCACCATTGAAGATGGTTATGGTTGTTGGCAGTTAGTTATCTCAGTCCAAGGAAGTGGCTGCAGAGGTTCCTCAGGGTAGTGTCCTAGGCCCAACAATCTTCAACTGCTTATCTTGATCCTGAGAAGTGGGAATGTTTGATGATTTCACAATATACAGCACCATTTATGACTCCTCATACTGAAGCAGTCTGTGTCTAGATGAAAAAAAGGGGGAGGGGAAGGGGGTTCTGAAATAAATAGGGCGAGAGTGGGAGGCGGATAGAGGAGAGGATAGGTGGAGAGGAAACAAACAGGTCGAAGAGGCGGGGATGGAGCCAGTAAAGGTGAGTGTAGGTAGGGAGTTAGGAAGGGATAGGTCAGTCCAGGGAGGACGGACAGGTCAAGGGGGCGGGATGAGGTTGGTCGGTAGGAGATGGAGGTGCGGCTTGAGGTGGGAGGAGGGGATAGGTGGGAGGAAGAACAGGTTAGGGAGGCAGGGACGAGCTGGACTGGTTTTGGGATGCGGTAGGGGGAGGGGGCCCAAGCTACGCCTGCCTCTTTGTAGGTTACGTGGAACAATCCCTCTTCCATACCTACACCGGCCCTAAACCCCACCTCTTCCTCCGTTACATTGATGACTGTATCAGCGCCGCCTCGTGCTCCCACGAGGAGCTCGAACAGTTCATCCACTTCACTAACACCTTCCACCCCAACCTTAAGTTTACCTGGACCATCTCTAACACCTCTCTCCCCTTCCTGGACCTCTCTGTCTCCATATCGGGCAACCACCTAGAAACCGATATTCATTTCAAGCCCACCGACTCCCACAGCTACCTAGAATACTCCTCCTCCTTCCTGCAAAAATGCTATCCCCTATTCCCAATTCCTTCGCCTCCGCCGCATCTGCTCCCAGGATGAGGCATTCCACTCCCGTACATCTCAGTTGTCCTCGTTTTTCAAGGACCGTAACTTCCCCGCCTCGGTGGTCGAGAACGCCCTCAACCATGTCTCCCACATTTCCCGCAACTCATCCCTCACACCCCGTCCACGCAATAAGAACCAAAAAAGAATCCCCCTCGTCCTCACGTACCACCCCACCAACCTCCGGATCCAACGCATCATCCTCCGACACTTCCGTCATCTGCAATCCGACCCCACCACCAAAGACATCTTTCCCTCCCCACCCTTATCTGCTTTCCGGAGGGACAACTCTCTCCGTGACTCCCTTGTCCGCGCCACACTCCCCTTCAGCTCCACCACACCCGGCACTTTTCCCTGCAACCGCAGGAAGTGCTACACCTGCCCCCATACCTCCTCCCTCACCCCCATCCCAGGCCCCAAGAAGACTTTCCACATCAAGCAGATGTTCACCTGCACATCTGCCAATGTGGTATACTGCATCCGCTGTACCCGGTGTGGCTTCCTCTACATCGGGGAAACCAAGCAGAGGCTCGGGGACCACTTTGCAGAACACCTACGCTCGGTTCGCAATAAACAACTGCACCTCCCAGTCGCGAACCATTTCAACTCCCCCTCCTATTCCTCAGACGACATGTCCATCCTGGGCCTCCTGCAGTGCCACAACGATGCCACCCGAAGGTTGCAGGAACAGCAACTCATATTCCGCTTGGGAACCCTGCAGCCCAATGGAATCAATGTGGATTTCACAAGTTTCAAAATCTCCCCTCCCCCTAGCGCATCCCAAAACCAGTCCAGCTCGTCCCTGCCTCCCTAACCTGTTCTTCCTCCCACCTATCCCCTCCTCCCACCTCAAGCCGCACTTCCATCTCCTACCGACCAACCTCATCCCGCCCCCTTGACCTGTCCGTCCTCCCTGGACTGACCTATCCCCTTCCTGACTCCCTACCTACACTCACCTTTACTGGCTCCATCCCCGCCTCTTCGACCTGTTTGTTTCCTCTCCACCTATCCTGTCCTCTATCCCTCTTCTATCCGCCTCCCACTCTCTCCCTATTTATTTCAGAACCCCCTTCCCCTCCCCCTTTTCTGATGAAGGGTCTAGGCCCGAAACGTCAGCCTCTCTGCTCCTATGATGCTGCTTGGCCTGCTGTGTTCATCCAGCCCTGCACCTTGTTGTCTCGGATTCTCCAGCATCTGCAGTTCCTACTATCTCTGTGTCCAGATGAAGTCCGCTTGGGCTGACAAGTGCCAAGTAACATTAATGCTCCATAAAAGTGCCAAGCAATGACTATTTAACAGTCCACTAAACCCATCTGTTATATTAGGCAAAAAAAACTTTGAGATTTAAAAGGGTTGGATTTTAAATGTATAGTTAGCATGAACTTTAGGTTTCAACTCCCCCCTCCACCGACAAATTGGCATAGAACCTGGCTTTGAAAATGCAAAATCCACTGAGCATCACCTGCTGTTAGTCAGCTCCAGAATTATTTTGCCTTAACCTAAAGGGACCTGCATTTCTAACATTGCCATGCATCTATGATGGAGTTCTTCCCAGACAAGTGGGAAGAACTCCATCATAGATGC
>NC_063339.1:27414963-27439963 GCF_021869965.1 Rhincodon typus | reverse complement strand
TAGAGTTGAAAGTTTCAATGCTGGGAACATGCCCTTTACAATTGGAATGTCCAGGCCAGGAAACTTTGTTTTGGGCTGGCAGTGTAGAGGAGCTTCACCAGACTGATTTCTGGGGTAGTACAGTATGTGGAGAGATTGAGGAGTCTGGACTTGTATTCTCTGGAGGTTAGAAGAATGAGAGGCAATCCCTCAGAAACTTAAAAAAAATCATAAAAGAGATACATTGTTCTGTCCAGCTATGGAGGTTAGAATCAGAAGATGAGGTTTTTGAATAAAAGACATGCCATTTAGGACTGACATGAGGCAGAACCTCCTCACTTAGAGAATGGTGAATCTTTGGAATTCTCTACCCCAGAGGATTCTGGAAGCTCAGTCATTATGTTTGTTTAAGAGAGAGAAGTTGGTGGATTCCTAGTTATTAATAACATAAAAAGAAATGGAGATACAGGAGGGAATATAGTGTAGAGATAGATGGTTAGGTATGGCTTAAAATAGTGGAGCAGGCTCAATAGGCTGAACAGCTTTTCCTGCCTGTGCTCCCATCATCCAGATCAAATGCAGGTTCTGATCCCACACCTTCTTGGGAACAGCAACCTGACAGCCATTTCTGCTGGTTTGACCAATTAGTGAACAGATCCTTAAAGCTGGAGCACTAATAGGTCCTCCAGCAAGGAGCTGCTCCCTGCCATTGCAGATGAGCAGGAGAGGGAACTTCCATTCCGAGATGCACCCTTGCCACTTGTAAAGTATTAAAACTGACCACAACTGCCAGACTACCATTGTGGAGGGAGACCCTCACAAAACTATGGAGGCCTGCAGGTCAACAGGTAAATTTTAGTCAGCCTCTGATCAAGACCTTTGTTGTTTATTTTAATTAATATACTATCATGTCTTTTGAACCAGTAGTCATTTATCTGTCAACTTAGTCTCCATGAAAATAGCCAAGAGTTAGGACCATTGCAGGGAACCATGTGACCAGTTGCCATTGGCAAATTCCATGACTATACAGGTCTTTACCATTTCCATATCAGGACCAAAATCCTGCTTCTAGTCCCTGGAATATTTACTCAGCATTGGGAATCCATTGTGACTGTGGCCTTTGAAAGATACCACTTGACTCCATCTTCTGTGCCACTTGTGCTCCCTTTTTCAAATGTTATCAATTTCTATGTGAAAAGTTGTTGCTACTTTTCTGCTATATGGCTTTTACCATGTGTCAACTGGGAACTGAAATGTAACAAGCATTATGCTTCTCCTGGGTAAAGAGCATTCCATATGGGATTTGTTGGGATGGCAGAAAGAGGAAAAAATTCACCTCATTAGTCTAATCTAGATTAAGTACTGATCCCAAACTTGGAAATTGATGCTCAAGCCCATTAGAAAGTACACCATCCCTCCTTCCTGAGGACAGCCACAAGTCTGGACATAATGTTTCAGTAATTCACTTTATAGTATCAATTTATAGTAATGTTTGTTCTGATTTTTATGCAACTGTGTTCAAATAGGTGGGCTGAGATAACCTGGGGTTTGTGTCATGCAGTTTTGATACAGTGTAATGAGTGGATTTTGCTTCAACATCACTGTTTACAATAACATCAAGCCTTTTAGGGGACTTAAATATTTGATTTATTTCTTTTACTGTTCCTTTCATCTTCAACTTAGTCATCCGTTAACCAGTTATCAATACATATATTTCATTGTTGGCTATTTAAATCATCTTCAGTGCAGTATATTACATTACATAACATAATATCTTATTGTGCTTTACCCTTTTTTGAGATCATACGAAGTGGGAGTCAGCCATGCAGCCCAACAAGAGTGTTCCATTGTTTAATAAAATTATGATTGATCTATCATCTTAACTCTGTTTTCCTACCTGATCCCATTAACACCTCAGGTTTTCTTGTGAATTATGCACATACTACTGTTTTTGTTTAACCCAGGTCTGTAGTTAGAAGATCATAATTCCATGCGTTCCTATTACATAACATTTGACTAGCTTTAAAGATGGAAATTTAAGCATGATACATTAGTGTTTTTGTATTTTTAAACTTCTTTTTACAGTGAGTCTGATGGCAATCACAGCACTGAAGATGAGTCCAGCAAGGGTCAAGACGACATGTCGCCTCGTCCATTGTCGAATCCATCTGATGGAATGAACCACTCCAATGTCCATAGCCCTCCAGAAGGCATGTTCATGCATCATATAGGGGAACTGAAGCCCTCCCAGAATTCCTCTGGCATACTACTGAATGGAAACCTTGTAACTACAAATGGCTCTCCTGTGTTTTACAGTGGAAGTTCTTTCATTCAAGGTCCTAATGGAGTCCTTGTTAATGGATTGTCTTTAGGAAATGCCCAGACAATAAGTTTAAGTCCAATAGGAACCACTTCCAGCGTGTTGGTTAATGGTATCTCAAATGGTGAGTTATTAGTTAATTATGTCGCTTCAAATAATTATTTTAAAAATGTGACTATCCTGTTCAACTGTATATCTTTTCAATCCTAATTCATATGTTCCCTTCCCAGGCTCTGCTGGTGGCAATGAACTTAAAACTGAAAGTGTACACATGCTTACTTCTGAAGAAGCAGTATCTTCAGGATCTGCTGAAATTAGTAGAGGCCCACCCCAAGTAAACCAGTATAGTCTCGTGCAACTCCAAAATACAGAAAATAACATTCAACTGGTAAATGGAAATATTGGGTTACCTCCACTTCAGCTGCCTTCTGTTTCTGCTGCATCATCACAGGGTGAGTTTCTTTCTGATTTTTTTTTTGAGAGATTGGCCCAGACAATGGGGGGAATTCATTAGTCAGTTCATTCATTTGTTAATGTTGAATACACATTCCATATTAAACTCTTCAAACATGCTGACGGGGTTAAGTTTAATTGTGTTGCACCAAATTAGAGGTATAAAAAGACTATATTGGTATTGCATTTTAGTTTTCATCATATGTGGAATTGAGGAATTTGACTGTATAAGAATATATTCATGTTTGGAAGCACTGTGCCTGACAAATGCAGGCCCTGTTCAGTCCACAACAGCAGACCAGCTGCACACAGACATCATGAGCTTACTTAACTGGATTGGTATTTAGCCTGGCAGAGTTGTACATATTGTGAAAATCCCTGTTGAATCTTAGAGTAGTTGAGGACCTGTTTTGCAACTTTCTATCTGAATATCGTTCCCCCCCAAAAAAAAATGCATTCCAAAATTATTCCTTGCAGTGTGAATTCAGCAGCAAAAAGGGCAAATGTCTAAAGTATGCTAAAGATGTAATACTTGAATATTTGCAGAGTGACTATTAATTACTGTACAAAAATCCTCTGCAGACTAAACCACCCTGTATGATTTAGCAAGATCACTGGATGAAAGTTACAGGTGATTTGCAAGACAACATACCTTAATTGAAAATTGGCTTTATAGATCTTTTCCTTTTCAGTTGTGAGCTTTAACATCAGTTCTTCGTCGCTCTCTCTTTATTAAGAATTTTTAATAGTAGGAGATTGCTTACTTGCCACTAGATCGACATTGGAAATGCTGTCCCCTGGTCATACCTGTAATCTTGGCAAAATCTTCGGGTAACCTTTCCATGGCTATCTTAAGTCCATTGTGTTCTGCATTCTGGTAACGTGGAGATAGCAAATAATCACTAGCCTTTTACAATGTAGCACTGTTGCTGATGTCAGCCTTGACTTCAGTATAAACTCAGTGATCCAAATGAAGCTGTGCCATTTGGCATTGGTGGCAGTTTTGCATAACTTCCTGAGAAGCAGCCATGCTCCCATTTAGCAAATGCAAACGTAGTGGCTGAATGTCGCCCAATAGTACAGGCCAACGATGGTGTTTTCATATGTCAGGTTTGGATTCCCCTTTCTCAGTTAACAAAGAAGTACTATTGCCAGAAAATGAAAGCGGTAATTGCAAATTTTTAACAAGTGAACCCACATGCTTGCAATGTACATTTGCCACACTGTAGTAGCTGCCAAAACTGAAAATAATTCTGCAGCATTAAGAGTGTGTCAGTTTGTGGACCTACTTCACTGAGAAGGAATCTCCCTGATAAGACAAGTGTAAACAATTTAAATCCTAGACCATTTATCACACCTAGCCAGCTGCTAGGTTAATGGAATCTTAATGCATTGAATTAAAATAAGATTTTAAAAAACACTATTACTGTCCTTGGCAGACTGTCAGTGGTCAACATGAATCAATTTAAATACCTGCCTGCATGTACAACTCACAACCAGATTCCACATAAAGCATGATCATTTTATTCCTAAATTATTTTAAGATCAGAACTGCTTCTTGGATAGTACATAAATAATGCATTGGAAACATGAACAAGATGGTTTACAGGACCCACTGTTACCAACAAGACTAACTTAAAGTTCGAGCATATCTCAACACACATCCACCCTGGGTATCTTTAAACTGAGCTGCAAGATCAGTTTTGTCAGAGTTAAATTTTATTCAGCCCTAACTTTATTTGTATCAGAGACAGGAGTACTAATTTGGAACATTACAGCCAGTTGCACAGACTGGTATGTCAGAAGACATTCTAGCTGCTGATGCATGAGACAGGGTATCATCGCTATTGTTTGGGGACATGTCTAATTCCATTTTCTATTCCTCCCTTTCTTGTATATCATTTTTATTGTATCACAAATTTTATCTTTTCCTCTCAAAGAAATTTCAAGCCTTTGGAAAAAGTCAAGGATACTCAAGACCCCATTCCCCATGTCCCTTTTGCTTGTATCTCTCCTTTCATTCAATCTTTTCTCCTTAATTCCTCTTATTTCCTTTCTTGCCCCCACCCCATGACTCCATTTCATTCATTTTCTGCTCTGTCATTCAGTCACTTTCCTGTCTTTGTTGACATTTGCCGTTTTCCTTCCTTCCTGGTGTTCCATCCCCAGGGAATATAGTAGAACATATTAGGGAAAGGCATTAATTCAGTGACTTCTGAACAAAAGTCACATTGGACTTCAACGATTAACTCTGTTTCTCTTTATACGTTTGCTGTCAGACCTGCTGAGTTTTTGCAGCACTTTTGATTTTTTTCCGGTATGGGGTTCTTTCTGTTTAAAATGTTGCAGATTTCAGCTCATTACTCATGTGTCCTCTCTGAGGGTGTAAAATACTCAGAATAGAATAGAATAGCCTTTATTGTCATGTACACTTGAATGAGTGCAGTGAAAAGTTTGTAATGTTGCCTTTTGGCACCATCTGAGGTACAGGGTACCTAGGTACAGATACTTCAAACGTTTCACAGAATTGAAATATTAAAAAAAAAATTAGCATAGGAATCCAGTGTTTAAAAGTCCAGAATGAGAATAAAAAGTGTCAATAAAGTACTCCAGTTACAGTCCTTATAGTCCTTTCCCACCATGAGTTTGTGCACCCCGGGCTTCAGAACACGAGGCCACACTGCCTCCATGCACTGGCCTCCATTCAGGACTCACTCTGCTCCTGCTCCGAGACTCGGCCCGTGCTTGCTTTGCTACCATCTGGGTTCTGGCCATGATTTGCTCTGCACGCTGCTCTGGGACTCAGCCCGCGAACTCTGCTGTTGCTCTGCTCCCACCTGGGTTTCGGCTGCACTCATCTCCCTTCGTCTTGCCTTCATTCTCCAGGTAGGGTAGGGTAGTTTAATGTGTTGCGGGGGAGAAAGAACTGCTGCAAAGAGGGGTAAAAAAGAAAGGAAAAGGAACTGGCGAGCAGAGGGAGCTCTGACTAAAGCATCTCACTCTGCTGCCATCTTGGATAGGGCAAAGTTATCATAAGGTTGATTGATTATATCTTTTTTCTTTGCATCCAGTTTTCCTTTGGTTTGCAAATCCAGTATTCAATTTGATTTTGTAATGAACTTTGAATCCAATATTCTGTCCACCCTAAAAACTATTTTCTTTCATCTTTAGCATCTGTTGCCTCACTTCTAGCTCAGCCCATATGCTGTCAGATCCTCATCTGGCCATTGATACTCCAGCAGAAAGTGGAGGTATCTCTCATTCTCACCTACCTGCAAATTTAGTTCATCCGAAAAATCTGCTGCCTTTATCTGTTCCCTGTTAAGTCCCATTTTGTGACATCCCCACCCTCACTGATCCACATTGATACCATTCACAGCACTTTTTCTCTCAGAATTTTCAGTACTGTTCGTTTTTTATTAATCACAGTTGAGGCTAGGCCACATTAAGCATTATCCAGCCTTGTTCTCCTGAGCCAAAATTGTTCACTACTCCAGGATCATCTTGTAATTGAAGAGAGATCTCTGATCCCTTCTCCTTTACCAACCAAGCACTGAAAATCCTCTTGCGTGCCCCCTGTACATGTTGAAACCAGTGTGAAAAGTTTTTGAGTTTCTTTGGCACCATTCATTTGGCTGGCTCTGCCATACACCTCTAGGCCTTTGCCATTGCCAATCATGTCAAGATCTGTTCCCCTCCACCAGGCACCACACTAGCCCTCAACCACATCCTTCCTGCTTTCTCTCTGTCTACCTGCTTACTCCATAAGCTCGTTTTGTTAATGAGACCTACTTCTATCTAATTCTTGACATCACAACTTCCCTTTATGGTAACCATGCTAATTGACATGTTAGTTAGGTCTGTCCTTCAGTGCTGATCCCTTCCTTATTTGGCATCATCTTACCTCCATTGCTGACCCTTTCCTAGTGTAATATGTCTTGGTCTTCAAAAACTCTCTTTTTCCTTGCAAACAAGTGTCTCATTGCTAATCTCACTCCCCTCACCAAATTGCCATCTATCAAATCTGTGTCTGTTTTTCACGCAAATCTGTTGGAATGCTCGAACCTTGACAATTGAGCTTCACCCTTGCCATGGCACTTGAACATTAAAGTTAAATGTCATTCATCGCCATTCTTGAAATCTCTGTGAGTGACATAAGGAACATGTCATTGTCCAGCTGAATGAGACAGCCATTCCCTGATTCTATTCTTGTATTCCCAGTTGTACCCAGATAATCTTCTCCAGTGGTCTGTTCCTCTTCCTGCTCCCACATCGTTAGCTTTAGGGTCCCTCAAGGATTTATCCTTTGCTGTCTGTTATGCTGCCTCTTGGTAACTTCATCCAAAAGCAATGTGGTTGATTCTTAACTGCCCTCTGAAATAGCCTAGCAAGTCACTCAGTTGTATCAATCATTACAAAGTCTCAACAAAGAAATGAAATTGGTAGACCACCTGGCATCAACCTAGGCACTGGAAATGACAATGGCAAAGCCCTGCTGACATTGCAAAGTCCTCCTTAGTAGTCCCAACATTGGGAGAGCTGTCTCATTGACTAGTCAAGCAACAGCTTGAAAGTCATACTCTCAAAATCATACCTGACATTGTCCCAGACACCACCATCTCCTTCATCCTTGGATATATCCTGTCCCACCTGCAGGACAGACCCAGCAGAGGTGGATACACTGTAGTATACAGTCGAGAGGGAATTGCCCTGGGAGTCCTCAACATTGACAACGGACCTCGTAACTTAAGGATTTTAAACATGGTCAAAGAAACCCTCCTGCTGATTACTGCATACCATCCTCCCTGGCTGATGAATCAGAACGCCTCCATGTTGAACAACTCTTGGAGAAGCACAGAGGTGGCAAGGGTGAAAAATATACTCTGAATGGGGGATTTCACTGTCCACCACCAAGAGTGGCTTGGCAACAGTATTATTGATTAAGCTGGTCAGGTCCTAAAGGACGTAGCTGCTGGATTAGGTCTGCAGCAGATGGTGAAGGAACCATCAAAAGGGAAAAACATACTTGAGCTCATCCTTACCAATCTGCCAGCTGCAAATGCATCTGTCCATGACAGTCTCAGTAAGAGTGACCACTGCACAGTTCTTGTGGAGACAAAGTCCCGCCTTCACATTGAGAATGCCTTCCATTGTATTGTGTGGCACTATCACTAAGCTAAATAGGACAGACTTTGAACAGATCTAGCAACTCAAGACCATCAACAGCAGCAGAATTGTACCCCTGCACAATCTGCAACTTCATGGTCTAGCATACCTCCCAGTCAACCATTGCCATCAATCCAGAGGATCAACCATGGTTCAATGGAGAGTGTAGGAAGGTGTGCCGGGAGCAGCACCAGACATACCAGGAAAATTAAGTGTCAACCTGGTGAAGCTACCAAACAGGACTGTTTGTGTGTCGAACAGCATAAGTAGCAAGTGGTAGACACAGCTAAGCAATCCCACATGGACAGATCAGATCTAAGCTCCGCAGTTCAGCCACACCCAGTCAGGAATGGTGGTGAACAATTAGGCAACTCACTGGAGGAGAAGGATACTACATGAATATCCCCATCCTCAATGATGAAAAAACCCAACACATCAGCGCAAAACAAAAACAATAACAGAAATTGCCGGAAAATCTCAGCAGGTCTAGCAATAACTGGACGTGAAACATTAACTCTGCTTTCTGTCCACAGATGCTGAGTTTTTCTGGCAATTTCAGTTTTTGTTTTTGTTTCTGATTTCCAGCATCTATAGTTCTTTGTATTTTTTTCATCAGTGCTAAAGATATGGCTGAAGCATTCAAAGCAAACTTTAGTCTGAAGTGCAGAGTGGATGATCCATCTTGGCTTCCTTCAGTGGTCCTCAGCATTGCTGATACCGATCTTCTGCCAATTCAATTCACTCCGCATGCTATCAGGAAACAATTAGAGGCACTGACAACATTCCAGCAATAGTACTGAAGACTTGTACTCCAGAATTTGATGCTCCCCTAGCCAAGCTGTTCCAGTTCAGTTACAACACTGGTATCTAACCAACAGTGTGGAAAACTGCTGAGGTATGTCCTGTACACAAAAAGCAGGACAAATCCAACCCAACCAATTACCACTCCATCAGTCTACTCTCAATCACTGGCAAAGTGATGGAAGATGTTATCAACAGTACTATCAAGCAACACTTGCTCAGCAATAACCTGGTCAGTGATGCCAAGTTTGGGTTCCACTAGGACCACTCAGTTCCTGACCTTATTACAGCCTTGATTCAAACATGGACAAAAGAGCTGAATTCCAGAGCTGAGGTGAGAGTGACAGTCCTTGACACCAAGGCTGCATTCCACCGAGTGTGGCATCAAGGAGCCCCAGCAAATCTGGAATCAATGTTTATCAGGGGGCAAACTCTCTGCTGGTCGGAGTTATACCTGACAGGTAGGAAGATGGTTGTGGTTGTTGGCGGTCAGTCATCTCAGCAGCAGGACATCTCTGCGGGAGTTCCTCAGGATAGTGTCCTAGGCCCAACCATCTTCAGCTGCTTCATCAAAAGGTCAGAACTGGGGATATTTGCCGATTGATTGCGCAACGTTCAGCACCATTCACAACTGTACAGATACTGAAGCAGTCCATGTTCGTAGCAACATGATCTGGACAATATCCAGGCTTGGGTTTACAAGTGGCAAGTAACATTTGCACCATACAAATGCCAGGCAATGACCATCTCCAATAAGAGACTCTAACCACCGCCCCTTGACATTCAATGGTGTTGCCATCACTGAATCCTCCACCATCAACATCCTGAGGTTACCATTGACTAGAAACACAGCTGGACTCTCCCTGTAATCACTGGCTACAAGAGCAGGTGAGAGGCTAGGAATACTGAGGCGAGTAACTCACCTCCTGACCCCTTCTGTCTGCCATCTACAAGGCACAAGTCAGGAGTGTGATGGAATATTCTCCACTCCAGAAGCTTGAAACTGTCTAGGACAAAGCAGCCCGCTTGACTAGCACCACATCCACTCCTTCCACCGCACATGCTTAATAGCAATAATGTGTGCTATCTACAAGACGCAGTGCAGAAATTCACCAAAGATCCTTAGACAGCTCCTTCCAAAAAATCACGACGGCTACCTTCTAGAAGGCAAGGGCAACAGATATAGGGGAACACTACATGTAAGTTCCCTCCAAGCCGTTCACCATCCTGACTTGAAAGTATATCACTGTTTCCTCATTGTTGCTGGGTCAGAATCCTGGAATGCATTCCCTAAGAACATTGTAGTCCACGTGCTGTAGGTTGACCCACAGTGGTTGTAGAAGGCAGCTCGTCAGCACCTTCTCAAGGGCAACTAGGGACAGACAGTAAATGCTGACCAGCCAGTGATGCCTACATCACACAAGTGAATTAACAAAAAATGTTGACAACTTCAGTTCTGTCACCGCCATTACTTCCCTTGACTCCTCCAGGTGCTTTGAGTTGTTGAAATATACGTTACCAAGTGAGGCTGGATTTGCTAAACCAGCAGGGCTGACAAGCAGATTGCAGTAAGTGGGGTGGGATAGCTGAGTTTCAGACACCAGAATGGGCGGTGTTGGAGAGCTGGCTGAGGGAGTTGTGTTTGGTTGGTGCCTCTGATGATGAGTATGTGCTGTCCACCTCCTCACCCCCACCAACCCTCTAAGTAACAGTTCCCAGGCTACCTGCTAGGTATGGGCCACTCCTGCCACAGGTAAAGTTGAAGGGCAATCAGGCACTAATTGGCTGTTCATCAGCCAGTAGACTGACAGGCAGCTGGCCGTCCAACAGCACCACCACTTTATGTGACCACATATTAACTCTATTCTCCCCTCCAATTCTATCTTACTCCTTGGTCAGCGTCTCAGGCTGAACAACACCATTCATAACCGTCAGTTGAGTTTCAGACCCAAATTGTCTCCTTCAACAGGATCATCTCCTTCTGCCTCCATAATCTCCCCTTTTTCTTTCGTTTTGCCGCTCCCAAAATTCTCACCTGTGCTTTTCCATATCCTTGACTTGATACTTCAATGTTCTTAAAGCCAGCCTGTCATCAAAGGCTGCTACTTCTATGTTAATTCTCATTAAGTTCGGTTCATCCTCCGTTCATAATTATTGATCTATCAGCAACAAACAACTTGAATTTAACAACAACAATTTCTTTAAGTCATAGGTTTATGGTAATAAGCCATTCCAATACACTTTACAGATGCGTTATTAAAAAAAAGACTGAGCCAGAAATATTAGGGTGGTCAGGATAAGCTTAGAGTTAGGTTTTTATGAAAGTCTTGATGGAGGTAAGTGAGGTGGAGACAGGCTCCCAGAGTTTATGACCTACAGAGCTGAAGATATGGAAGCTAACAGTAGAGAATTAAGGTCAGGGATGTTCAAGAGGCCACAGTCTCATGTAACTATAAATAGCTTGTAGGGCTGAAGAACATCTCAGATATGGAAGCGGGCAAAACCATGGAGAAAATTAAAAACTATGAAGAGATCTTTAACATTGAGATGTTCCTAACTGGGAACTAGAGTAGCTCAATGAACAGAAGAGTGAATATGAAAAATTAATGGTGAAAGGACACATCACAGTTTTGGATGACCTCAGTTTTACTGTGGGTGGGATGTGGGAAGTCAACCACGAGTATTTTGGGATTGTAAAGTCTAAAAGTAACACAGGCATTGATAAGGCTTTCAGCAGCAGAAGAGCTGAGACTGGGGCTAAGTAGAACAATGCTGTGGCAGGTAAAGTAGACAGTCTAGATGACAACACAATGTGTGATTGAATGACCTCTTGAAGTCAAAGTGTTTGCAAACTTGGCGTCAAATCAGGAAATAGAATAACATCTGTGGCAAAGTTTGGAGCATCTACCAAAGACAGTGGTCTTAGTGTTCCCAACATACAATTAGAGGAAATTTCTGATGACCTAACACAGGGTGTCAGATAAGCAGTCTGATTATGTAGAGACAGTGGAGATGCAATGGGTGGTGGTAGTGATGTAAAGCTTGGTAATGTTAGGGTTCATGTGGAAACCAGTGTGTTTTCAGATGATGTCACTGAGGGGCAGCGTGCAGATTTGATAAAACACAGGCCAAGGATAGATTCTTGATGGTACACCAGAGTTAACTGAGGAGCTGGGAGGTGCAAATTTAAGGTGCTGCAGGACCAACATGCATGAGAATTTAATTGTGTACAAGTTTGCATTATAGTTTTGGACATATTAAATTTTCCATGAAAATTCCTAACAAAAAATAAGATTTTGTAGACAGTAAGTGTGCACTGAATTAAGATTTTATACCTACAGATTTCACTTCTATCTTTCTGCTACTCCCAATGTCTACACAAATTTATTTTGTTTTCCTCCCCTGCTTCTCTAGAGTATTATCTGTACAATTGAACATATGTTCAACAGCAATGTGAGATGAAAGTAGATTTTTCCTGTTTTTATGCAGGCATCAACTTTGTTTCTGCTAACATACTGATCAACGGCAGTTTGATCCTTAAATTAGCAAAGTAGCATTGACAAGTAAGACTGTTTGCGAACCAGTGATGACGCTACTATGTCACACAGGCAGCATCCCAGAACAGTCGACTAAACACATAAGTTAAAAGTGCTGTTCTCATATTGGTGTAATTTCTACAGATTTATAGATTGATAGCTTTGAGCTTGTTTATTCACCATGATAATTCTTCTATTCTCAGTAACAAAATTATTTTCTGGTTTTTTTGAAAAGACACACTAATATCTTTTTCCTGAATCATCACTAATTTCACTTTTTCTGAAGAAGGGCCCAGACTTGAAACACCAGCTTTCCTGCTCCTCTGATGCTGCTTGACCTGCTGTGTTCATCCAGCTCTACACCTTGTTAACACTAATATCTTGTTGCATGCACTAACAAACAAAAAATTACTTTACAATCTAAGTATCTTTCTGAGTATCATCCGTTCACTGAGAATGAAATTATTTTTTGCTTCAAAAAAAGTGCTGGAACAGCTTTGTAGAAATGTGATTTTTATTCTTCTGTCCTTCCAGGAACCAGACAATATTTGAAATTTAAATAAGTTTGCTAACAGTCTATTAATTTTTGAAGATAAATTATTGATATTTGCTGACTAAATTCTGTTGAGCCATTGTAGAATGACATGTACAATACATTATTACATTTGCACTTCAGTAAAAGTTGTATTATTTTCTGACTAATAGGAAACATTTTGATAACAAACACATCAGATGGAGGAACATTCCTAAGTGGTACAGCAGCCAGTCTTCAGCAAGGTAAGGTCTTCTTGGCCGCTACACTCCCACCGAATGCAGTAATGTGCACGTTACCTAATTCAGGGCAGGCTGTGGCACCAGTAAAGCAGGATGCATTGGAAGGGGGTCTTGTTTTTCCTCAGTTGATGTCAGTGAGTGGAAGCAATCAAATGAATATTAACACATCTCCTGGGAACCAATCTGGAAATACTCTACAAACTCAAACCTCAACGCTGGTGAACACAGGGCTGCCTCAAAATCTGCCTTTGACTTCGTCAAATCTGCTGAACACGTCAAGTACTTTGAGCTTCAGCCTCACAGTGAGTTTGCCACTGTCAACTACTGCCCCTCTGAATTGTGATCAACAGTTGTCTACTGCTGTCACAAATGCAGTACCGGTAGTGTCGATGGCCAACAGTCAGTATGCTACACTCCAGAACTGTAATCTACTTACAAACTCTGGCCAAGAGACTGTAACTGAAACTGGTCTTGATGCTTCTGACAGTGAAGACAAGCCCAGAAATCCTATTACGGAAGAAACACATGAATATGGTAGCGGACATGTGTCTGTACTTCATCCCCCAGTAAAGGAAAACTACTTGGTAGTTCTAGAAGACAAATCTAGCAACCACCTGACAATGATGGACTCTAAATCCAAGTATGTGATAAATGATGTGGTTAACAATGTCTGCAAAGAATTAGAAACTGAGGAAAAGGAACTGGCAAAACTTCAAAATGTTTCTATGGATGAAGATCTAAGTGATATATAACTGCCTACATATATGCAGCTGGATATTGGAAATGGGACAGTTTGAAATTTTCCGTCCTCATGTTTAGGTAACCAAAGACTGAAGTGTTTCTATAATCGTATTTTATCTACTTTATAATTTAAAGGAAAGAACTGTTAGGAGATGACTGAGGTAGTCAAACATTATCTGTTACACTTTTTTTACTGGAATCTTGAATTCTTAGCCGTAAGTTGATATTTATTTTTAACACTCCTGGTACAGTCAGTCATAACACGTAAATAAGGACTGGTTGGCATTTTAAAGTTATATGTCTGTACTGATGGGCTTCTGTATCAATTGCTTTATATGCATGGTTTGATATCAATGTACCAATAGCAAATGTAAATGTTACATTGTGATATTTTGGGTACACCGGTCACAAATTGGCCCAGAGGCATATGACACAAATTTAGTTTTATTGCTTTTAATAAACACTACCCAAAAACACACACACAATAATACTTTTCAAATGTAACAATTTATCAAAAGATTTTCCGACTTTGTGAATGCATACTTTCTGGACAGTGTTTTGTATGACCAATAGCTGACAATCAAGATGGAATGTATAGTCCAGGATCATTAGAATTACCATTGGAATGTACAGTTTTTTTTTTGCTTTTAAATATCCTGAAGTCCAAGTACTGTGAATATGGCTGGAAGTGTGCCATTCCCCTCCTGTCTCCTACCTGCACAAAATACTAACTTAGGTGGAATGTGGAAGAAAGTGAATATCTCAAATTGGTACTACTCCACAATATTATTATAAGATAGAGAAACTTTTTTTTGATCTTACTGATTTAGTTAGTTTAATGAAGTGCTTTAATCTTTCCCAGCAATAACCTAGAGAGCTCCCGTGCATTGATTGAGTGCCTTGGCATTTTAGCAGAACCAGAGAAACAAAGTTCAGTATTCACCAAGACAAGCCAGGCCTGTGAGGTTCAACTTAATGAATACCTGTATGGGCAGAAATCTGACTCAGGTGGTGAAACTAAACCGATAGCTTTGGATCAGTCAGCTATTATCCACAGCTTTTGATATTCCATTCCATTGCAGTCAGTGGAATTAAACATTAAGCACTGCGTACAATGGATGGCCAATCTGATGCCACTCATTCTGCATCACTGCCCAAGATTAATTTCTACCCCGTATCACGTTTTAAAGTAACAAAGTATTGCTTCCAGCATCTTGAAGTGCTGTGAAAATCTGTTCCGTGACTATGATGCTCAGCTGCTACCAAAGTTCACTTTCTGCAGTCAGTTCCTACTATCATCAAAATTTATTAGAGGATCCATTTCAGCATTAGCTGATTTTTTAAAAAAAAAGATATATATATTAGAAATGATTAAAAGTGTTTCTTTTTCTGGTTACGCTTTATATATGTACCTACTATGCATGGGACTTAAAATACATTATACACATGCACATTTGGGTTATGATTAATCAAGCATTTTAGATCGTGTTTATCATCTGTTTGAGCTTTCATGGTTTATGATATCTTTTGCATTCCATAATAAGTGACAAGCTTGAAGCATGCTCCTGAAAGAAACTGTGGTGGTCATTACATCAGCAAGATAAATGCTGATATTACACGGCATTATATCACTCCAGTTGTAATTTTGCATCTTTGACATTGCCCGTTATTGTTATACTGCAAAGCAAATATGGCAAACAGTTAAAAAAAACTAAATATATTAAATAGAACCATACTTTGGATATATTCCATGGTAGTAACATCTTAATTTTGAGATGATAAGATGATAATGAAGAACTTGGGATTTGTTCTTAAATTTTATGATATCCCTTCAATTGTTAGAAATGTTATTACTTTGCAAACCTACCACAGACCCTGAATGTAATACAAGTTTGATCTTTCTCATCAAAGAAGCATCTTAATTTCAATCAGATTTCATGAAGTAAACAACTTCCATTTAGAAATTTATCATGCATGTTACTGAACTCCAGTGTATCTTTTCTTTGTGCCATTTACTGTGCACCCCTATTAGTGTTAAGACAGTATAAGGTCTGTTAGAATGTGCTACAAAATGTCTATGTCACTGCACATAAGAAACATGTTTCTTATAAAAATTCAACTTGCCTTGATCTATTACTATTAGTTTTCAATGCATAATGTTTGAAGTGTTGAAACAGATCCCCTTCCCCCAACAATCCTTTTCCCCTTCTTTGGCTTGTGTGCCTTGCAGGAATCTTCCAAAAGTGGAAACAAATGCTGTGTTTTGTGAAATGAAAATTCGGTTACTCTTTTATGTATACATCTTGCATCTGCTTGTGCAAGTTTGCTGATTATCTTAATGTGTCTTCCTGCATTCAGTGCCTCTTATGCTTTTAATATATTTAAACACTGTGAGGCATTCAAAAACCAGTCCAACCTACTGCAGTTTAAAAAAAAAATCACCTTGGTCTTCTCCAAATGAGATTGAAGTGTAGCCAACTATGATCTTTTTCTGGTATGTGAAAACCTGACTGTATGCTGAGACAATCCTTCATATTATTTGGATAAGAAGTACTTTTATATGATCATTAAATTCCCCAAATTGAATTAGGTCGACAGGAGGCTTGAGTAAAATCTTTAATGATTCTCACAATTAAGTTTCTATCATGCAAAAAAAATCAAAAGCTTTATCAAAATACTGGTGGAAACTACCACAGTTTTTTTTTCAACTGTTCCCTAAGGAGGGAGCTGAACAGTTATTCAACATGACATTATGCTAATATCAACTGTTTTAATGTTGGGTTTGTGAGCTCTAATATTAACCTGACACAGCTGGAAAATAATGTGCCTGATATTCATAAAATCTTGGTTACCATTTTTATTTAATTTCTTTGGAATTGCTAAGCTTTGATCTGTGCAAGGTCTAAGACAGTAAGTGGTGTGTTGTGAATTTTCTATGTTCGGTACTTCTATTTTAAATGTTTTATGGATAAAATCTTTTTTGTTGATTTCTAGAAATGGTGTGTTGAGTAGTTATATTACACTGTTCCATCTCCTTATCTGACTGCACAAGAATATATTTTCTGTCTCTGTATCAATATGTTAGTAAGAATTGTTTTATAGCTTGCTCTAAAGGGGTTTTAATATAAAGGGAAGCTTTTATTAGCCAGTGCAAGTTATATGCCTTGATTAAAATCTATTTTACTGTACTTTTAGATTTGGCATGAAACTTTATAAACATTTTACATTGATTTTTGAATGTGTCTGTATACATACTGTGTGAGGGATATGGGTAGCAAAACATCTATACTGCACTAACTTCTTGGTGATGGTACATTGAGCATGTATTAGAATTTTGTGTTCACCCTTGGTATACCAAAGATATTTTAAATGCTAGATTTAAAGTATAATCTGGTTTGTCTGTACTGTTACATGACCTTTTGTTTTATATTCTGAAATGATCTGAGCTTATTTTTCTAAACACTATACTCAATGAACTATATATTTATATATTTGTGCTGGCTTTTGTTTTATTAAATAGTATGGTGTGAATGTCATTGATGAATGAACTCAGAATTTGGCCAGAATGTTGCTTGGTTGGTTGATTTAACTTTTGCACAGCAAGCAGGTCTTTTCATTATTATAACCTGCCATAAAACAAATGTCCCTCTCCTTTCCTCAGGAGGGTGGCATATGATTGCATTGACAACTGAAGTTCTCCAACATTTTGCTAACCTTACATCAGTTAATAAGCTAATTGGCCACAAGGGCATTATCTCAATAGTTAACTTATTCTGTTTTCTGAAATCTGTGCAACCCAGTCGGGATCATTTAAGTAATAATGAGGAGCAGGGAATTGGGCTGTTTTTGCTTCTTGGCCCATGTACCAAAGTTGCTGTGTTATCCTAATCACCACTGCTGTAATAGAAGTAAAGTAACACAGTGCACTGCAATATTGTGCCCCAGAACTGTGCCAGGCAGTGCATTTAACCATTGAACTATAGGTACTGACGAGGGGCTTATTAAAACTGAAGTACTAAGCACATTGTAAGATTCTGTTCTATTCAACTATCTGGATAAGTCATTACATCTCCTTATTTTTATAATATCTCTTCTGAGGCAGGCCAAACTAATTGTCTTAGGGTTTGAGTTAGCTAATCATCGTTTGAAGTGTTCATGTTGATCATTTGCTGTGATAGGTTGGAAGAAAGTTTTTATTATTACGGAACATATTAAAATTGAGGTCTTCATGCTTAAACTTGACTTGGCATTAGCAGCACAGAACAAATAATGAGAAGGTAGAGTGAGATTTGAATATATCTTTTGATAAAGGCAATTTATATAAAACTTTTATATAAAAAAAATAAAAATTAACATCATAATGTCAAATTAATTGTGATTTTGAAAGTAATTTATTATTTTTAACTATGATAGTTTCTAGTTTTGAAAAACAACACTCGTGCATTGCCATTCCTTAACTGAGATTAACATGGCACCCGACTGCAGAAAAACAAATCATTTAATATTTGTCTTAGTGCTGATACAAACGGTAGTTCAGGTAGTGTGCTTTCCAATTGAAACTATGCAGCAACATTATATGCTTCTGCAGCACACACATTTCTTGACTCTCTGAAGAAAAACTGAAAAACTAAGTTCACACGAGCACAGAAACATCTTTCTCTTGTGATCTTCAAGTTACCTTTGTTGAATTTAGAACAGTCTGCTCTCTGCTGCTTCATAGAAATGCCAGAACTCTGTTCCTTGTAAGTTCTAACAGGTGTTGCTGAGTGAAAAGCTTTCCTTTATTGCTTGCAAATTGGATTTGTGCCTGAAATACAGATATTAGTCTGTGATGTTGACGCAACTAAAACAGTGTTCAGAAGAGTCTTGACTTGAGACACTAAGCTCAGTTTACAATGCAGCTTTAAAACAATGACCACTATATCTCACAAGAAAATTCAAAATTTAATTCTCTGCAAAGATCTGCGGAGGAGAAAGCGGGGTTTTTAACACATTTACCTTGTGAGCAGTGGATTATAAAGCTTCCTCAGGATGGTCATCATTGACAAATTATGGCAAAATAATGTGAGTATATCCATTGCAGAATACTGCTGTATGCTATATTATAATGGAGGAATTTTTGTAATGCTGTACTTTGCTTCACTAGAAACTCTGTCTCAATGTGCCTACAATTAATTTACTGGAGCAGTAGAAGGAAAATAAATATTAAAATTTTACATGGAGAGCATTTTAAACCAGGGAAGTTACATTAACATGACTTTTTCCAGTGTACTGTTTATTGCTTCATTCTCCAGTTTCCTTCAATCCAGTGTCTCAGGATAAATTACTTTTGACCACATGTATAAACTGGAAAATTTAGAAAGTACAATTGAACTGTTTTAAATTTTATAGGAACAAAATTAGAAGCATTACAATAGAGATGTTTTAACACTGAAGAAAATTGAAGATTGTTGACATCGTGCTATAAGAAATCTCTGTGACATTTCATGTAATCTTATTTAATAGGCAAGTAACATAGCTTAACAAAATTGTTTCAAAACATTTGCAATAGAACATGCTCATGTAGAGAATGTTCAAAGCCATGAGATATAAATTAGATTATGCACATGAGTAATCAAGATCAAATGTTGCCTTCAGGTTATGCATGGTTAAATGACAATATTATGTGATCAAGGCAGAGGAGTGGGGAAGAACTTTGAAAACTCATAGGACTTTGTATATGCATGTGCGGGTTTCTGCCTCGACCATCCTGTTTCAGGCAGGGTGTTTCACAGCCCATCACCCTCCAGGTGGAAAAAAATTCCTCCTCTTCTTCTTTCTACCAATATCCCCAGTTATTGATCTCTGCAAAAAAGAGTGTCCTTCTTATTCACTCAAACAGGGCCCCTATTTTATATCCCCCAATTAAATCTCCCCTCAGTCTCCCCTCCCAACGAAAACAACCACCGATGTATTCCAGTGGCTACAGATTTTTATTCTGCTGAACAAATTCCTAAATCTCCCCTGCACTATCACTCCAGTGCGACACTGCCTTTCTGTATTGTAGTGACCAGTAAGCAGTATTCTCTCTATGGACTAACTAATGTCCCATGTAGTTCTATCATAACCTCCCTCCTCATTACATGTTGAATAGCGAAGGTCTCGTGAACTTTTCTAATTATAGTCAGGGTGAGTGTGACCTCCCTGGAGTCCTGGTGAAGCTTATCTTTAATGTTGTCAAAGCTGTTGATTTTTGTTTTCTGTTCCTCTCTCAATGCTCCAAGTTTCAGATCCATAATTCATTGCAGACCTAAATCTAACATTTTAGTGCACAGATTCTCAAATTCAAGTTGATGTTTCATGGAATTTTGCTTAATTTTGTAAAAACAGCTTTGGCTTGTCCAATTCTTTTTCAGATTTCACTACTGCTTTTGACACTGTTTCTGTGCTTCCTAAATGATTGAATTGATTGATGTGTTCTAACTTGCTTCTGTTTACTATGGTGTTGCACACTGGAATGTTCCTATTCTTTGTCATTACTGTAGTCTGTTTTCTTGCAATTGAGTGTAAGCCTATACCTACCACTTTCCTTTCTGACTGTACTAATTAGTTTTTGCAAGTCTTCTTTGTTTTGTTGTATGTGGTATTGGCTTGCAGTTGTAGTTGATAATTATCCCTCCATTTTATACCATCCAACCCTCCAATTTATCTAAAAGCAGATTCACTCTTGAATGAAAAACAGTCCAGTGATAGAACACAGCCTTTCCAATCACCAAATTTGTTCCTGTGTCTTAGAATCACTGCTCAATTGCAGTAAATTTTTCTGGTGAATCGAAGGTCTTTGCCATCAATGTTGTGACTAATAAAGTATCCCATATGTCCTGCAGTCTAAAGCCTCTCTAATGATGCATTCCAAGGTTCTTCTGTTTCTGTACATTTTTTTTTACCATTTATTGTGCATACCATTTTGTTTTGTTTGCTCTCCTCAAATTCATTACCTTTTTCTTGATTGAATTCCTATTTGCCACTTTTTTCCCCTCTTTTCCAGTCTGATGGGATCATCCTGCAACCTGCAGCTTACATATTCACTATCTCAGGCACAGTCAATTTTTGTTTCATCTGTAACCTTCTTAATCATGTCTTTTGCTTTTAGGTCTAAATCATTGCTATCACAAATAGCAAAGAACTAAGTGCTGAGCCCTGTGGAGCAGCACTAGAAATTGTCTTTCAGTTTATGAGAACACCATTACCCTTTGTTTTCAGTTACTGAACCAATTTCAGATCCAACTTGCCATTTTCTCCTGAATCTCAAGTGCTTTCATTTTTCTAACCAGATGTCTATGTCAGAAGCTTTGCTAAATTCCACATAAACCACATCAAATATGAAGCCCTCATCAACTTTGATTTTTTTTGAGGGAATAACGCAGTCAAGTCAGTCAGATATGACTTTCCCTTAATGAAATCACACTGACTGTCTTTTGATTAAATCATACCTTTTTGACGATACTGTTCCAAGTTCTTCCACCTCCACATGCAGGTTATCTTTTTAGTCGGTAATTGGTCCTACTCTTTAGTGATTCTCTTGCCCTTTGTGCATTTATAAAACAAGTTTATTTACTAAAATATTCTCATGCCCTCAGCTTCTTTTCTTAAGTTTCTTTAGAAAGTGCAGAGGTGAAATTCTAATTTTCTCATGGCTTTATGTTGTATTGAAATCTTTGTATTTGAGGTAATCTTCCCTTTCTATTTTATCCTGTTGCATGTTCCTTGTCACCCAAGGACTCTAGATTTGAGAGTATCACCAATTTTTCTTTGTGAGCATACATTGTCCTGAATCCTCATCATCTCTCAACATTTCTTTCACTGTTTGACTATTTACTTAACAGGCAGCAGTTTTCAGCTCCTTTTTTTTGCTAAATTATACCCCAGTTCAATTGGAAAGGGACAATTTTAAATTTCTGTCCTGGTCTATCTTTGTCCTTTTCTGTTACTGTCCTAATAATGATCACGACCACAAAGACAGTTGCACACTAATAACCATTTCACCTGCCCAGCAAGTCCCAAACTGTCTTATTTCTTGATGGTTTCTGTGACAGGCCAAAAAAAGTGTTCTCCTAAATACATTTTAAAAATTCTGTGCCCTTTGTCTGTGTCTTTTTACAATGATTGTATTACACTGATTCTACTCACTAATATGAAGTTAGATGAAGTCCTTTCCTATTATTGCTACTATTACTCACTTTTCTCATAAATTTGCCAATATATTTGCTCTTTCTAGCTCTGACAGGGCTCTACAGCACACTCTGTGGTATGATTTGCCACTTTTCTGTTCTTCAGGTTAACCCATACAGCTCTTATTTAATATTTTTGCCTTCTCACAGCTGTAAACTATTTTTTGGCAACTTTTCTGTTTTTCAATTTCTCTCACCATTTATATAGGCAAGTTGAAATCTTGTTGCATCGTCAAACATTTCCATGTATATTGTTTCCAATATTCATGCTTAAATCATCATATTGTCGTGTTGGGCTCCTGATCATGACAGCCACTTTTCTGCAGAAGTCTAGCAGTTTTTGGCCTCACTCACTTAATTATATATGTTGCTATGTCGTCTTATCCTTCTCCAGCACAGAAGATGGTGAGTTCATGCGTGATGAAGTGAGAATGCTACTCTTGGAGAAAATCCATTCCAATATCTTTATAATGTTCACATAATTCTTTCTACAGTTCCGATTCATTAATTCATCAATTCTCTTGTATGCTTTGTCAACCTCGTTGTCTGGTGCAGCGTCCTTACTTATGGGTGTATATACTTGAATAATGGCAATGGCCACTAGTTGCCCATTTTAGATTCACTAGTATCAGTCTGACTCTCCTTTCACTTCAGTCACATAATTAACAAGTTGCTCATGCAACACAACTGCTGTCCCCGTTTCTCTTTCTGCACTTCTTGCTTTAGTTTCTCTAATATTCCTTGCCTTTTGCTGTTTGTTTATTCCACATTCCTATTCTTGTGATAGTAACAAGCTTCTTTGTCAGAAGATTTTGCTAGACGGCAGCCTGAGAGGTCTCATTGCCTCCTTCTGTGAAGCACAGTGTTATTTGTCCTTCAACAGGGACTGTTGTGTATATTGTTAGTGTTATGTGCTGAAGCCATTTTCTTTTTCCCGTGGTGGTTTGCCATTGCCTTTCACTGTGGTGACAGTTTCAGTTACCAACGACTCGACCACTGTGTGACAGTCAGTACTGGGCTATAACACTAGTAAACACAATGGGCAAAATATTTGTGTTTTTCCTTTTGAGACTAAATGTGGAGGTGAGACTAAAGTGGGAGGGACTTCCTCTTGAGTGGGGTCAGGTTTTCTCAGCCAATACATTCTTTGCTGATTACATAGTCATACAGGACTAAAATGCCCAATTGTATGTGCAGGAAATCCTTCCATATGCAATGTTTAAAAGGCACCCAGACAGCACTTTACTCTCTTCAACCATCTGAGGAGCAGACCAATGAGCATTCAGGAGAGCAAGAAGCATGTAAACATGCCGGTACCTATAGCCATCTAGTGAGAGAGCCTCAATTCTCCTCCACCCAGCTGCACATCAAACACCAACATCTTAACAAAACCTTGGGTTAACAAATCTCTGTTTTTCTATACAGCCTATGGGTCCCTTTCAAGCCAGATGAAGGGGAAAAAAGACTCCAGGCTCATCTTTACCAGCCCCTCAAACCAGTCCTGAGGAGGAATTGTCACAAGCTTAGGAGCATGCACCCTCAAGGCCTTACTCCCCATTTGCCACCAGTAAGACACACACCTGTGTGGGTGCTGTATCTAGAGGGTCACATTCTGGAGAGCAGAGCACTGACATGCACTGGTAACTAGAGATAGAAGAGGTCCCTGACACCAGGATGACTGGTGAGAAGATCCCCTGTTGAGACCAGTCCAGAGCCTCTGAACTGAACCATAAATGAGCTGACGGTGAAATAGAGAGAAACAGGGGAATGTTTGGCAGAGGCTGGCTGAATCTGATGTTGTGGCTCTGGTCTGCCTCCATGGACCAGGTAGTGGCCACTGTGCAGAGCCAGGAAGAGGGAGTGAGGGAATCTTGACTTCCTGCCAGGTGCCCTATCCCTTTTGAGTGGTGAAGAAGGTACCATTGCTTTCAGACAGGGGGGAGGAGGGGCAGACAGGCTCGAGGAATGGTCATCTCTGAATGTAGAATCCCTACAGCGCAGATAGAGGCCATTTGGCCCATCAAGTCTGCACCAATCCGCCAAAGAGCATCCCACCCAGACCCGTCCTATTCCCATAACCCCACATTTAGGATGGCCAATCCACCCAGCCTGTACATCTTTGGACTGTGGGAGGAAACCAAAGCAACCAGCAGAAACCCACAAAGACATGGAAAGAATCTGTGAGCTCCACACAGATGGTCATCCAAGGCTGGAATTGAACCTGTGTCCCTGGTGCTGTGAGGCAGCAGTGCTAACCACTATGCCACCGTGCTGCCCAGGAGATACTCCAGAGGTGCGCTGATGTACCACCTCCCCAGGGACCCATGCACCTCAATAATGTCAGGCTGTGGAAGTGGCCTGGCTTGCAGGACCCTGGGCAACCAGAGATATCCACTAAAGTCATTTGAGGCATTCAGCAGGTATTCAAGCTCAGCTGCAGCTGTCAAGACAGCACAAAGACAAAGTAAGAGAAGAAAGATTAAACTACATTGAAGTTACATTAGCTGCACAGGTGTTGACCTTCTTTACAACCTGACACTCGACACGAATATAGCACTTTGTTGATACCAGGACTATCATGCAATCTGTTAAGGCTTCAGACTGTTTGTTTATATTTTTCTGGAGATTATCTTGTGGGACGCTGATTAATGTATGTGTTTGCATGTCATTCTCTGCTGCCCTCGGAGAGTAGCGCAAACACTGGAAAGCAGGAAGTTTAGCTATGTTTTGGTTTTGTGTGTTGATCAGCATAGTGTGCCCTTCTACATCTCTGTAACAGATGGAATGCCCGTTGTAGACTGAGGTTTGTGTCATATAACTGCACACTCCTGTAATCCTGCATAACTCTACTCTCAGTGCCCTGACAAGGGAGCTGAACTTATTAGTACTAAGAGAACAAATTAATTTGCAATTATTGGCAAATGAAGTACTGTGACATTTTGAAGATATCAAGCAAGTATTCCCTTGAGGGCAAGAAGGGCTCTACACCATAATCACTTGTAGTTCCAATTGACTTATGT
>NC_063339.1:27403350-27414463 GCF_021869965.1 Rhincodon typus | reverse complement strand
TGGACAATATCCCCTTTTGGTTGAATCAAGTCACTATTTACTATCATCTGGCCCCAAAACTTAAATTACAAATGGTCTGTTCTCCATGTTTCCCGCTCTGTCACGAGTCAACATTGCACATAGACTTGTAGTAAAGGGATCAAAGGTTACAGGGAGAAGGCAGGAGAACGGGGTGGGGAAACATATCCATGATCGAATGGTGGAACAGACTCGAAGAGCAGAATGGCTTAATTCTGCTTCAACATCTAATAATCTTACAACATTACACAGGGCTATTGAATCTGCACCAAAAAAACTACTGGAAATCTACACTAGTCCCACTTTCCAACACTTAGCCCATAGCCTTGAATGTTGTGGCATTTCATCTACTTATCCAATCATATTTTAAAGGTTGTAAGGTTTCCCGCTTGAATTACCCTTCCAGGCAGTGGATTCCGTATTCCAGATTCCCACCACCCTCTCAAATTCTTTCTGAACCTTCTGCCTTTCACTTCAAAATTATGCCTTCTTGTTATTGATCCTTTAATTAGGTGGAAGAGCTCTTTCTATCCATCCTGTACATGCCTCTCATAATCTTGTACATCTCAATCAGGTCTCCCCTCAGCCTTTTCTACTGCACTTATCCAGTCTCTCTACAGGACTGTGCATCCCAGGCAACATCCCTGCTCCTGCACAATCACATCCTTCTGAAAGTGTAATGTCCAGAACTGCACGTACTACACCAGCTGCGGCCTAACCAAAGTTTTGTAAAGTTCCAACATAACCACCCTGCCCATGTAATCTATGTTACTACTTATAAAGGCAACTGTTTCATATGGCTTCCTAACTAGCCTATTAACCTGTGCAGCTGTCTTCAGGGATCTGTGGACAAGCACCCCAAGATCTCATTGTTCCTCTGAGCTTCCAATGTCCTGCCATTCATTGAGTCATAGAATCCTACAGCACGGAGACAGGCCCTTCAGCCTAAACTGGTCCATGCCGACTAAAATATCCATCCATGCTAACCCCATTTCCCTGCACTTGGCCCATATCCTTCTAAACCTTTCCTATCCATGTATTTGTCCAAATGCCTTTTAAATGTTGTTAATGTACCTGCCTCAACCACTTCCGCTGGTATCTTATTCCATATGCGTACCCCCCTCAGTGTAACAAAAAAAGCTGTCCCTCAGGTTCCTATGTATTCTTTCCCCTCCTACTGTAAACTGATGCCCTCTAGTCTTCGATTCCCCAACCCTGGGAGAAAGACTGAGTGCATTCACCCTATCCATGCCTCTCATGATTGTATACACTTCTATAAGATGCCCCCTCAATCTCCTCTGCTGTAAAGAAAAAAGTCCTAGCTTGTCCAACCTCTCCCTATAACTCAGTCCCTTGAGTCCTAGCAACATCCTTGTAAATCTCCTCTGCACTCTTTCCAGTTTAATAACATCCTTCCTATAGTAAGGTGACTCAACCTGAACACAATATTCTAAGTGCGGCCTCACCAACGTCCTGTGCAACTGCAACATAAATTCCTAACTTCTATACTCAAATGCCTTGTCTGATGAAGGCCAATGTGTCAAAAGCTTTCTTCCCTGTCCTGTCGACCTGTGACTCCACTTCCAGAGAACTGTGTACCTGAACTCCAAGGTCCCTCTGTTCCACCACACTCCTTCAGACCCTACCATTCACCATGAGATTGCTACCTTGATTTGACTTTCCAAAATGCAACACCTCACACTTATCTATATTAAACTCCATTTGCCATTTCTTGGCCCACTTCCCCAGCTGATCAAGATCCTGCTGCAATTTCTGATAACTTTCCTCACTGTCCACGATACTGCCTATTTTAGTGTCATCCGCAAACTTACTAAATTCATTGAGTACTCCCTTGTCTAGTTACTTCTTCCAAAGTAAATCACTTCACACTTTTCAGGGTTAAATCCATTAGCCCATCTGCTCAATCTGTCTATATCCTCCTGCAACCTAAGACATTCTTTTTCACTGTCAACCACCTAGCCAATCTTCATGTCATCTGCAAACTTGCTTGTAGTGTATATCATTTATATGCGTCACAAACAATAAGGGAGTTGACACCGATCCCTGGCCTCTAGTTACACAAACAGCTTCTACCAACACCCTCTGTTTCTTAACTTTAAGCCAGTTTTTGATCCAACTTGCCAAGTTACCCAGATCTCATGTGCCTTTACCTTCTTTATTAGTCTCCCAGCTGAGACCTTGTCGAAATCCATGACTGAAATCCATAAAAGCTACATCAACTGCACTACCCTCATCTACATACTTGGTTACCACCTCAAAAAATTCTATCAAATTTGTTAGGCATGACCTTCCTCTGACAAAGCCATGCTGACTATCCCTGATCAAACCATGCCTCTCCAAGATTAATTCTCTCCTTCAGATATCTTATTCATGCTTCAAACCAACTATCACTAATTGGGTGAACATTGCAATCCCTCTGATGACCTGATCTATCATGGTATGTTACTGTTTAGAGAAATCATACATGCCAGGAAACACAAGTGTCTGTTTACCATTCACAAATACATTGAGTGTCATTTAAATTGTAGACTGTTCAGTTTAGTGTGCCTGTTATTAGGGCAGCATTGCACTGCCAACAGTAATTAACTAAAAACTAATAAAATACATTTCAAGGGTGTTAATTGGCAACTCAGAAAAATAGCAGAATGTGGAAATACAGTAGATGTTAGAGATCAAAACATCAAATGTTTTTAAAAAAACATTTTTTTCCTGCAAGTTTGAGAGTTTGGCTCCAGTTCATGAGTTCTGTTACTAATATACAATCTCGCTTTCATCTTTCCAGACAATACTGAAGAACCAGCTCCAAAACGTCTACGGCCAGATGAGGTTACTGCCTCAGAAGGACCACAGTGACTTGTGATAAATGAGCAACATCATTTTAGCAGTTAAGAAACCGAATACAGTGCAATTTAATTACCAGTCAGTAAAAGGAATCTCAGAATGTTTGCATCATTTCCTGGACTCCATACTCCTGGTCAGGATTTGCTTCTATAAACAGCTAGTGATTTGTTATAATGGGTAATGAAGCCCTCTCAAGGGCTCACTTTTTTCATGCTCACCAGGATAGTTTTTCCACTGTGCATATTGAATTCTATCATGTTAATAAGTAACCAATGAGAAATTCTGCCTTCAACAACACCATAAGAACTGCAAAAATGTATATTTTTAAAAATGTGTTGTACATTAATCATTTTATTTTTTGGAATTGAAATAGTTTGAATTATGTTTTGCACAGCAGAAAACATTTCAATAGGTTTGAGAATAGATGGCTTCAATCCAACTGCAGTAAAATAAATTGTATTTGTCATGAATATACTTTCTTCAGCTCTGGTGTCTTATGATTAGGCATTCATTTTACAGGAGAAATGAAGCAATTTTTATTTTGTTTAAAAACTATAACAAATTAAGTGTATTTTTATTTATTGATTTTAACTCATTAAGTAAAATGTTCTGAAATTGTGCAGAATGGAATGCTAATTCCTTAGGCACTTTTGTACATTTGACTCATTACGATTACACCGTGGTAAATCTACTTGGGTATAATAATGACATTGGTACGGTCTTTTTTTAATATTAAAGACAATGGAAGCCAGTCAGATGGTTGTTTAGTATCATAGGAGTTAAAGAAATACGATGAAGGTAAAGTACTTTGAAGTTGTACAATGCAGTCACAAATCTAGTTTGCTGGGCTCTTTGAAATAAAGTGTCCCTATATTTCTTGTCATGAAGTAATACATATTTTTAATAAAAATCTGATTGAACGTAAGTAGAAAGTAGCCTTGTGAATAGGCTGTAGCTAATTAGACAGGTTTGATTTATTTTTAATGCAGAATTATTTGCTAATAAATGTAAACGATATTGATGCTCAGGAATGGAACATATTTTTGCTTTTAAAGCAAAATAATGTCAATGCCAGAAAGCTGAAATACAAACAGAGTATGCTGGTAATACTCAGCAATCTAGCATCATCTGTAAGTAGAGAAAAAGAGTTAACACTTCAGGTCTGTGACCTGTTTTCATATATTTCTGTTTTTGGTTTCTAGGGTCAATATCAAGCAACATAATGAGAAATGCCTTGATTAGCTCCACAAGTATTTTCTTCTGTATAGCCTGAAAATTGTCAAGGAAAACTCTCTAAAACTCCAATGCAGGCAGTGTGTGACATTTTATTATACATTACAGACACTTCTGAGAGCGTCATTCTTGTTTCCTGTCTGTCTTCAAATGTCACTGCAAGCAACTGTTATATTAAGAATGATACATTTAGTGGGATTTTGGGATGTTTCACTTAAAAGTTCGTATTTCTGTACTACACTTCAAAGAGAAATAATTCTGAAAGAAACCTTTCAGGACCCAAGCCAGGATTGCTGCAGATTTACTAATAACCTCATCCAGTTTTTACTCCATAATAATTCTTAATTGACTCTTCTGTAAATCAAATTGTGGCAGACATAAGATGATTTACCCTTAAAACATTGCACACACTTCAAATGTCATAAAAGTGTGGATCTTAAAGAACAGTGCATCCTCTGGTTTAGATAGCGTATTACAGTGGCGTGGAGGAAAGTCAGAAGAGTGTGGCAGCACTTACATTATGGTTATCAACCCTGTTGATAATATGGAAACCTTCCTGAATTATTGATCTGTTACAACCCAGGAGAAAAACACTTTGTATTTGTGGTTTCTACTTCAGTTATTTCCAAGTGACAGCTTTCTGAAAAATGCTGTGTAAAAGGGCAAAATATTCAAGTTGTCTGCCAATAAAATTAGAATGCCTGCTCTGGACTCTCTTCTTACTTAATAGACTTCTGACTACTCAATAAAAATAGTATCAGTAGTTTACATCATGTGTTGTGAGGCATTCAGCATTCTTAGATTGACATTAATTGCTGCAGCAATTATCACTTTTGAATTTTATAGAAAAATGTATTCAATATTTATTCAAAATACAGCTTTCCGACTTCTTCACTTAATCCGAGTTCAGATATTGTGATTTTCTTTCTCTTCATGAGTTAAGTTATTTTAAATTTAAATTTCAGCTTTGAAATATGATCTTTTTGTTTTTATTAATTTTAAATATGAATAGAATCCTCCTAGGTGGTCAGCTCCCTAAGAAGCTTCTTACTGTGCATCAGTATTTCATTCCTTGACCATCTTCTGGCAACCTTTCCCTTTGTTTAAACTCTGGTCAAATAGTTGGGTGCATTTTCGCCCTTACTTTGCCCATTCTCCAATCACGCCTGTTTGTCGCATTCTTCACTGAGCATAGAATCCTCTTCTCAAATGTAGCTTCCAGGTTTCTGGACTTTTCTGGACATCAAGATTATACTTTTGCACTGGGTTGCACTGAGAGTGCACCATAAGACTCAGTTGCTATGTTTCTGATCTACTGTTTAAATTTTGAAGTAACTTTAATCTGTTTACTGACCATTCCAAACCACTGTCGTTCCTTGTTGATTCTGTGACTAGTCTACTGGTTTTTCAGCTTCAGTTACAGTATGATTCCTGACTAGAGTTGTAATGGGTGAAAGGACAGTACATTCTTTTTTAAATTCATCCAGGGGATGTGGGCTTTGCCTGAGCCAACATGACCACCTGTCCATAGTTGCCCTTGAGAAAGAGGGTAACGGTGAGTTGCCTTCTTGAACTGCTTGGCACAAATATATCCACAATGCTATTAGGGAGGGATTTCCAGAATTTTTACCCAGCACCACTGAAGGAATGGCGATGTAGTTCCACATCAGGATGGTGACTAGCTTGGAGAGGAAGTTGCAGGTCTTATTGGTGTTTACATGTATTTAGAATCATAGGGCTGTACAGAATGGAAACAGACCCTTCGGTCCAACTCGTCCCTTCCAACCAGATATCCTAGATTAATCTAGTCCCATCTGTCTGCATTTGGCTCATATCCCTCTAAACCATTCCTATTCATATACCCATCCAGATGCCTTTTAAATGTGTAATTGTACCAGCCTTCACCACTTTCTCTAGCAGCTCATTCCATACATGCACCACTGTCTACGTGAAAAAGTTGCCCGTTAGGTCCCTTTTATATCTTTCCCCTCTCACTTTAAAGCTATCTATGCCTTCTAGTTTTGGACTCCTCCACCCCAGGGAAAAGACCTTATCTATTTACCCTATCCATGCCCCTCATGATTTTATAAACCTCTAGAAAGTCATGCCTCTGACGGTCCATAACAAATGTATTGAAATGCTGTGGCCATTAATAGGGGTGATTCTGTTAGCATGCAGTAGTGTTCAGTGGACACTTTCCGTTGTGTCCATTTGCAGCACACTTTCGCGAAGTGGAATTTAGGCCATGAGGTAGCACGTCAGCACACAGAATTGTTATGAGTCAGGTGGTATTGGTGTTTCCATGTATTTAGAGTCATAGAAATGTACAGCATAGAAACAGACCCTTCAGTCCAACTTGTCCATGTGACCAGATATCCTAAATTAATCTAGTTCCATTTGCCAGCATTTGCCTCCTATCCCTCTAAACCCTTCCTATTCAAATACTCATCCAGCTGCCTTTTAAATGTTGTAATTGTACCAGCCTCCACCACCTCTTCTGACAGCACGTTCCATACGTGAATCACTTTCTACATGAAAACATTGCCCTAGCGCCCCTTTTAAGTCTTTCTCCTCTCACCTTAAACCTATGCCCTCCAGTTTTAGATTCCCTTACTCTGGGCAACAGTCTTTAGCCTGACCATGTCCCTCATCCACAGCCTCTGATGCTTCAGGGAAAATAGCCCCAGCCTATTCAGCCTCTCCCTACAGCTCAAACCCTCCACTGCTGGCAACATCCCTGTAAATCTTTTCTGAACCATTTGGCCCATCATGCCTACGCCAGTTCTATTACCTAGTCCCAAGCTCCTGCCTTTTCTTCATATCCATGCTCACCATTTCCATACAAATAATCATCTAATGCTCTTTTGAATGTCTCAATTGAGCCTGCCTCCACCACATTTCACACTGTAACTACCCACTGCGTGAGAAAGGTCTCTCACATCGCTGTTGCATCTTCTGCAAATCACTTTTAATTTGTGTCCTCTCGGTCATATTCCTGCTCGCAAAAGAAACGGTTTTCCTTATCTAAATCAGCCCACTCATGATTTTGAAAACCTCTATCAATCAATCAGTCTTCTCTCCAAGGAGAGTAGTCTGAAGTTGTTCAATCTATCCTATAAACAGAGGCTTGTAGTCGTTCAATACTGGAAGGGCGAAACACAAAGGAATCTTTTGCCCAGCACTTCCTTTCTTTCAACTCGGAGGAAATGGCCTAGTGGTATTATCACTAATGTTCTTGGGACCTGGGTTCAAATCCTGCCACAGCAGATGGTGGAATTTGAATGCAGTTTAAAAAAATCTGAAATTAAAGCGTCTAATGATGATCATGTAATTGATTGTAGTGAAGCAAATAGGATTTCCCCAAACATCCTTTCAGGAAGGAAATTGTTGACTTGGTCTGACCTAAATGTGAGTCCGGACCCAGAGCAATATTGTTGAATCTTAATTGTCCTCTTGGCAGTTAGGGATAGGCAATAAATACTGGCCTAGCCAGCAACATCCACATTCCGTAAATGAATAAAACAAAACCAACGTCATGTCTGTAGTCCAGGACACAATCACACAGAAGATGGTTTTCTATTGAGGGGTAAATCAGTCCATCATTACTAGACCAGTTTTTGAATGACATCTCTGCCTTTGAAGGATTGCTTTCTGAAGTGCTGTTGGCTTTCTTCAGATGCAGCATGGGACTGAGTGTAAACTGTGTAGCCAATGAATCTTCATTCTCAGCCATCTTCTGGCATGTAGTTCAATAGATCCATAAATAATTTGGAATTATGGTCTATTGCCATGACAATAGCCAAGCATTACTGTCAACAGTTTGTGCCTTAATTGAGATGGACATAACTCTCATTAAAATTCAGTGGTGGTGAGAAACTTCAAAATCTGCCAGTAACATTTGATTTGAACTTCATTACTTCTGGACTGCAACAAAGTTCATGACTGTGGTTTGACCTCCCATGTACATGTAGGACCATACAATTGTCTTGAAATAAAATATGCCAAAAGAAAAATATTGTTAAAAAAAAGTTATTCGAAATGAAGTTTGTTGCACAATCGTTTGACTGGAAGGAAATAAAAGTATTTGCAGTGTAAAATTCATTACTGAATAATTGTCCACAGGATGGACAGTAAACCTTTCAATCTCAATCGGTTGAAATTCAAGAAGGAAACTACATTGACATTGCTTGTGAAACTTCTGAAACGTGGATGACAATGTCATCTCTGCTGTCTCAGAAGAGAATCTTCAAGCCTCGCCTAACACCTTTGCAGAAGCATCCCAGAGAATTGGTCTCAGCCTCAAACGCAAGACCACCCAAATTATTCACCAGTCCATCCCAGGCCAAATTCTGGTCTATCACTCCACTAAGATCAGTGGAAAAATCCTCCCAAATGTGGAACATTTTACCAACCTGGGGAGCCACCTCTCGTCTGAGGCTGACATTGATGCGGAGATGCATAACCACATCCAATCCACAGGCACTGCCCTCAGACACTTTTAAGGATGAGAGTCTTCAACAACTGTAACATCCTTACTGATACTGATCAGTATGTATAAGTCACTCGTCTATCTGACAGCTATATGACTCCAAATTTGAACTATGTATAGACACCATCTCCAGGCCCTGGAGAAGTACCATAAATGCTATTGGAGATGGATTCTCTACATCAACTGGGAGGGCAGGTGTACTAACACCAGCATTGAGACCATGACTATCCGAAACTAATTCTACTTGGTTGGCTACATGCTTAGGATACCCAAGTTCCGGTTAACAAAGCAAACCTTCTTTGCCCAGCTCAAGGAAGGCACTTGAGTGAGGGGAGTACCAAGGAAATGCTTCAAAAGACTCAGTGAAGGCTTACTTCAAGAAGTGACATATTCAGTAATGCCTGAAAGACCCTCACTCAGCCAAAACTGACTTGGAGGAAACACCTGTATCCAGTGGATGTGATTTGTTTGGATTTCCAGAAGTCCTTTGACAAGGTGCCGGACAGGAGGCTGCTAAATAAAATAAGAGTCCATAGTGTTAGGGGCAAGGTACTGGCATAGATAGAGGACTGGTTGATTGGTACAAGGCAGAGAGTGGGGATAAAGAGATCTTTTTCAGATGGCAGCTGCGAGTAGTGGAGTTCCACAGGGGTCAGTGCTAGGACTACAACTATTCACTTTGTACATTAATGATCTGGACGAAGGAACTGAGAGCATTGTTGCTAAGTTTGTCGATGACAAAGATAGGTGGAGGCACAGTCAGTATTAAGGAAGTGAGGAGGCTGCAGAAGGACTTGGACTGGCTAGGAGAGTGTGCAAAGTGAAAGATGGAATACAATGTGAGAAATTGTGAGGTTATGTACTTATGAACTGAATCATTTATTGTCACGTGTATTCAATGTGAAAAAACAGTGAAAAGTGTGTCCCTTCACCATACATATATGGCACCATTCATGTTAACTTAGAATAAGATAACAAAAAGATAACTTAAGAGAGTCCAAATTTCCTTTCTACTGCTGCAGTCCCACTCAGGGCTTTCTAGCCCACACCAGCGTCCTGCTCTGGGCCGCCTCACTGGCCCAATCTCGCTGCAGCTGCCTTACTGGCCCACTCTCGATCCGCTGCTGTTGCTTCAGCCCACACTTGATCTGCCATCACTGCAGGACAAAACCTGCTGTTCAGTTCCCGCCACGCGGTTCCCAGCTGCCACCTAGCTCTTTCATGATTCCTTATGTAGCTAGTTAAAAGGGGTGGGTGCGTGGATAGAACTACAGAGGGAGAGAGAAGAATGGAGGGAAAAAAAAAGGAAGGACAAAGAAAGAAAGAGAACTGGTGAGCAGAGTGGAGATCCGAATGGAATGACTTACCTTGCTGCCATCTTGCTGGAAGATAGGAAAGAAGAGGCATAGATTATTTCTAAATGCAGAAAGGCTTCAGAAATCTAAAGCACAAAGGGACTTTGAAGTTCTCTTCAGGTTAACATGCAGGTTCAGCTGGCAGTTAGGAAGGCAAATGCAATGTTAGCATTCATTTCAAGGATAGAAATCAAGAGCAGAGGTGTACTCCCGAGGTTTTCAGACAGCATTTGGAATATTATGAGCAGCTTTGGGCACCGTATCTAAAGGAAGGATGTGCTGTTATCGGAGGGAGTCCAGAAGAGGTTGACAGGAATGATCCTGGGTATGAAGGGCTAGACTTATGAGGAGTGGCTGAGGACTCTGAGTCTGTACTAGATGAGAGTTTAGAGGATGAGGGGGATCTGATTGAAACTTACAGAATACTGAGATGCCTGGATAGAATAGACATGGAGATGATGTTTCCACTAGTAGGAGAGACTAGGACCCGAAGACAGAACCTCAGGGGATGACCTGATTGAAGGGATGATCCCTGAAAACTGAGATTGTGGGCTGGAAGTTTACTGTAATCTTCTGCAGTGGATGTTAGTATCTGTGCATTGGTGGCAGAGGGAAGGAATGTTTGAGGATGTGGTGCCAATTTAACCAGCTGCATTGTCCTGGATGGTGTTAAGCTGCTGTTGTTGGAACTTTTTTCCATGCAGGCAGATGCGAAGTTTCCCATCACACTGCTGATTTACATTATAAACCCAGCTGATTTTATTTCAGGAGAAGTCCCAGATCAAAATCTGGCTTGATAGATTTTTTGTTTTGGTTAACAAGGTAGTCTTTCACTGAAACACAAGCATGCAATATTGCAGATTTTGTTCAACAATTACACAGAAATGTATTACGCAGAAGAGAAAAATGAAACAATAAACAAAGCCATTTACATATAGCACAGTTTGAAAGATTTTGAAACACGGTAAAAATACAATCCCTTCTAACACAACACCAGCACTTTACAGTACTCAAAAACTAGCGACAGTTTGTATCTCTATCACATCTATAGGTTTAACTCTTGCCCCCCACAGAGACACACACTCTCCTCCTCGCACACACACACACAAATACACTCACTCTATCTCTCCCCCCCCAAAACACACACTTTCTCCAC
>NC_063339.1:27358059-27373350 GCF_021869965.1 Rhincodon typus | reverse complement strand
CCCCCCCCGCACACATGCACACACACTCTCCCACTCCCCACACACACTCTCTCCCACTCCCCACACACACTCTCTCCCACTCCCCACACACACTCTCTCCCACGAATTTGTATTTGCAGATAAGTTTTATTTTGTTCAAAAAGGACAGAATTTATAGACAGTCAATGTGGCAGTTTTAAAATTCCTACTTTCGAAATAAAACCACTGATTCTAAACTAAAATACAAACAGATTCTAAACAAGGTCTCACACCTAACATGCATTGTCTAACCAAGAAGGGTCCCGACCCGAAACGTCAGCTTTCCTGCTCCTCTGATGCTGCCTGGCCTGCTGTGTTCTTCCAGCTCCACACTGTGTTATCTAAAATGTCACTTCTTCTTTACACTGATAAAACCTTCAGTTCTCTCAGGGCCGTGACTTGAAAGGAATTTGGGGGATTTATATGTACATATACATATTAATCAATTAAGACTTTCTAACTGATTAAACATTTAACAGCATCTTAGGTTTGTTTAGTACCTCCTCAACAATGGTGTGAACCTTTGATCTTTTACTTATAAATTCTCTGTCTGATACTAATGTTCTCACTAAGACCTGGAGGAGGACGGAGGCTCCAAAAGCTTGCGTTTTCAAATAAACTGGTTGGACTGTAACCTGGTGTCATGTGATTTCTGACCTTGTCCACCCTAGTCCAACACCGGCACCTCCACATCATGGTTTTCATAATTTGGCATGACTAAAATTGGTGTGGTTGTTAGCATAGTTTTCAAATGCATTTTGACATTCTTGTGTCAAACCTTTTCAACAAGTTTGTTAAACGTAAAATGACAGTACTGAAATTCAGGACATGTGTGATAAAATACACCCATGTCAAGATGACACAAAATTTCACATTGTATGCTAGGCATGGGAAAACCCAAAAAAGCCCTGTTTTTCACTTCTCTTGATGCTATTTGGCCTTGTGTAACCCAATTACTTTTGCTTTGGCAAATTCACTTACAATCAAAACGGCTCTTTGCAGCCAATCAAACAGTTTAGTCAATGGTGTAAATGCTAAAAACTATACTTGAAGTTAACATGTTACACAGTTCTTAACTGACTTAATTCATTAATAATTGGGACGTAGCTGGTTCTTCTTTCATTCTAAACAGCGTGATTTCACATGAATAAATTCCATCTGGTGTCAGAAAAGCCGATATCTTTCATTTTGGTTTTGTCTGTCAATGGACCTTGCCAATACCTTTTTAGTGGGTCAATTTTTGTGACAAATTACGTGTGTCCCTTTGTTCAATGCAGTACTCCAAACTCTGCATTCGGTACTTGTTCACTTATGTTACAACATTGACTTTGCAATAATTAATACTTTGTGACCCATATGGTTTCTGCACCATCGCACTGGGTAAACTCCAGCTACTTGGTTTAATAATGTCACTGTCTGACATGAACTTAATCTCGTCCCTCACTTCAGCTAACCTCTCTAGATTGAATCTGTAAGAATTGAGGTTTGACACCAGGACACAGCCATTTTTAATGCCATTGGAATCTGGGACTGTTTCAGAAAACTTGTCAGCATCCAGGACACGTGAATGTGTGGCATGGAACTGTTGAAGTATTGTGATAAATTTCTAGGGTGGTTGAATTTCACCATTATCTTTCAAGACCCTCACTTCTGCCTGTGTCAAAAGCCTTAGATGAACAAACCTGTTTCAGGTTATGTTCTGTTCTTAGCATTTCTTTTCTTGAGCTTCTTAATTGCAAGGATTATGGCAAAGATCTTGATGTCACTTAAAAGAAGTGGGATACCTCTCATTGTCCCAAGATTGGGGAATTCCTTTCTGCTGGTACAAGTAGACAGCTTTGTACTGTCATGTAATGGTTTCTTGCTCTCAAATTGACTGAAAGTGCCTATTTCTTGAGCAAGTATTGATTGCAGAACTCAGTAAGAATACCACTAGCTCCTGGATCTTTGCCACTACACAGCAGGTTGATTGCATTTGTTATCTCCCTCAGCATGGGAGGATCATCTAGATTATTGCTTTTTGAATGATGGTTGAAATCTGATCGAGAATGCGGTTGAAATCCTTTGTCCATTTTCTACAATTTGGGCTTTACCTGTAAGCAGTGTTGACCCATTGGTGCGCAGGATTGGTAATGATATGAACTCATAGACAGATTTCAGAGAATCTCTTCCAGTCTTTATGGTCTGCATATGACTAAATTCCTTGAGATGTTGAGACATTTCTGGACCTTCTTGCCCTGGTGGCATCTTAGGGGACAGATCTTGATATTAGCTTTGAAATCAGAAGACAGTGGTCAGTCCAGCAGTTAGGCTTTTACAACACACACATCCTGCCTGATAACAAAATAGTCAGTTAGATGTTAGTGCATGGAATGGTGCTTCACCTAAAGCCTGAGTGATTAGGGAGGCAGAAAACTATGGTAGTGATTAATGTGGTAGTTCACATTAAGCACACATCAGCAAAAGGAGTCCATTGCAGGTACAATGACCCTATTTGTACATATAACCATTTCCCATATTTTGAGATTTGCATCAACTCCTGCACTGAAGTCACTAAGAATGATTAATTTGCCTGACTTTGTCACAGTAGCAATCAAGGAGTGGAAGTTGTTATAAAATTTATCCTTTTCTTTGTCAGGGCTGGCCACATGAAGAGTGAATGCACAGAGTTGCTTGCCTGTTGCTACGCAAGAGAATTTCTGCACCATCAGATGATCATTAACACTCGAGTAAGCAACTAAACTTACCAACTAGATGATTCATGTTAACAAAATCTATACCAGTTGGTGTTCTTCTTTTCCACAGTCACACTAAAATAATATGTAACTTACACAGGTTGCCTAGAGCTGACCCTCTTCAGGTGGACTAGTCTTATTGAAGACAGCGATCTGACAGTTGCAGCTCGGCCTGTTAGACTGACATTGTCTATGAGGATATAATGTTTCATGCACAAAGGTTGACTGTTGTTTCCTTTTTTCAGATTGACTTACAACTAAATTGATGGGATTCCTGCCAGTTGCAGCCTGCTGGCCAGGGAGGAGAAGCAAACAATGATTAAGTCACCTTTTCTAGTTCCTTCCTCATACCAGGGAGATGAACAGTGTGAACCTAAAATGGTTTGCACAGAAGGCTGTCTGGTTTTTGCTTTGCTTCCTTCCAGACAAAAATGACCCTATGGCTAGAGCTACGTATGTTCAGATTCACATCTACAGTTCCCACTGAATCTCTATCTGCTAGATCACGTGCTCATTGCCATGGACTTCTGATGGACAGATGGAGAGCAGAAGGGAAATTGCACATAAATTGGACTATAGTGAGCAAGTTGCACATCATCAGCCTCACTCTCTTGGCCTATCTTTATCCAAAAGGAAAATGAGGCCAGACAGCTGGCAATAGATTCAGATGTTCTGGGTGAGCAGGACATCTGAGTGTCGGTGAGCTCCATGTGACACAGTGCTGATCCACCTTCAAGATTATCAGACCATAGACTGGTCTCATCCACCCTATCCACCAGAATCAGTCTTTACATGTCAGGGTTACAAATAAAAAAAAATTGAGGGAAGGAAACTGGATGACAATTCTCACTGTTTGTCCAGCTCATCAAAGCATTTTAATGGGTTATGGCGCTGTCACATGCTAACTACTTGGAATCTCAGATGAAAACTGAGTGCAAATGAGGACCAATAATAGGATAAGCCACAGCGTTACTTCTCCATTAGCTGTTAGCCCAGCTACTAGTACAGCAATCTTTCTCTAGCTGATTCTTACAAAATAATGCAAAAATATTAAATTAACAAAATTAATATCAAATGCTTACAGCTGATCTTTACTGTGTGTACTACTTCCCAAAAAACTGTATGACTTCCCGTTGAAATGCCCCTGTGTACAGTTAGTACCACTGTCCTTAAATTCACTAGGGCCAACAGTAATGGACTTCCTACCAAGTTTCAAGTGTTGTGTGCCCAACCATAAGGAGATTTGCTGTCCCTGGAGTAAACAGAGTTGCTCAATTTATTGTCATCAGCACAAAGACCTGTACCTGATGCTGAGGTTGAGTGATAAGGACAGGAGACTGACAACTCAGCAATGAAGAATTTGACAGTTAATGGTAGATTCACAGGTTTCCAGTATATCTCAAAATGAACCATTCTACTTAACCTTTCATGTTGTAATTGTCATGCTTGGGTCAGTTGTTTAAATATTATAACTTCTAATAGCAGTTATTGGTACACACAAAGTGCAGCAGCTTTCAGACCATATATATACACACAATATATATAAAACTTTTGCTGCAGTGGATGCGATGTGACCGAAACTACAGGACTTTGGCCAATCAGAGTTGGTAATTCTAATGTGCACAAGCTACACCTGATCACACCATTTCACAGGGTCTACAGACAGAGGAACAGTAATCTGGATTTTACCTATAGGCTGTTCTTTTCTCTTGGAAACTGAGAAAGAGAATTATCAAACTCCATTTCCACCTGACAATCTATTCTGTCAAGGGCTTCCAGAATTTCACTGATTTGTTGAGTCTCCATAATCCATCACAAAGTGATAGAATCTTTCACAGGAGATGAAAAGGAAGGTGGTAGAGGAAACTAACACCGTTGAAGACAAAAATACAATGAAAGGAAGGTGGACCAAAGCATTTGTCATTAGGCAAGAAATCAACTCCATGCAATGGGGAGGTTCCTTCCACCAACTGACTCAATAAAGTCCCTTCATGATCCCTTGCCTTACTCTCAGGTGATCATTCTACAATTACACCATAATCTTGTTGAGGCAATGATTATAAATATTATTCGCCATATAAAAGGGCAAGTCTCCATTAAAACAAATACACAAATATGGCATATAGACATAAACACATTTATCGCCATCTTTGTCCATTGTCTCATCCATACTGATCAAGTTTCCCAAACTAAACTAGTCCCACGTACCTGCGTTTGTTATCTAAGATCCCATTATAATCTTAGATAATTTTCTTCACAGTCCACTATACCACTAATTTTGGTGTCATCCACAAACTTATTAACCATGCCTCCTACCTTCTCATCTAAATTTTCTATATAAATGATGAACAACAATGGGCCCAGCACCAATGCCTGCGGCACACCGTTGGTCACAAGTCTTCAGTCTGAACAACAACCCTCTACTCACCAATTCTGTATCCAATAGCCAGCTCTCCTTGGATCCCAAGTGATCTAATCTTCCCAACTGTTCAAGCCTACCACGGTTTCTTGATGTGACTATCAGTTGTAAGGTTATTAAAATGTTTTGGCACTGAGCTGGTGATGAGGGTCAATGAGTGACCACCTGTACCACAATGCTCCCTACTGGCTGTTCTTCCCTGTTCTGGAACTTAATTCACTAGATGCTCACAAGCCTTTGTTTTGTCACCCTGATTTGCTGACATGGCTTCATTGCAGCTTTTGAGAATCAGATGATGGTCCTTTTTCTGTTATTGCATCACTATCTTCAGGTGCAGCTTCAGTCTCTACCCTGCCTCTACCACACCCTCCTTCTCTCCCAACCCCACCTCCTGACTTTAACTCCACCTCCTGTGCTTTTGGCTATACCACAACCAGACTTCATTTCCTGTCCACCCAGCAGCAGATTCCAACATTTCTGTTTCAATTGCATCTTAGAATAGTAACAAGGCATCTACCACCACTGCAATGCCCCTCACCACCAAACCAAATAAAAACTGGCCAGATTCCTGCCCATAAATTGTCAATGCCACTCAAATGCACATGTTGGTTGGGTAAAAAATGGAAAATGCCACAATAATGCCAAAGTGAATACTAGAGACTGAGGCATTTTGTTGGGACAAACTAGAAGGATTTTTTAAAACCAAAAAGCACATGTCATTTTCCAGTTATTCCTCATTTTCCCATTGGGCAACTGCACAAAGCTTCAGTCCATCCCTCAGCAACTAGACCAAGAATTTGTAAGTCTATGGCACTCGGTTTTGACAGATCATTGATTGGGAATATCAGTAAACTTGAGGAAGCAAGAACAGCTGATTTCTGTTGACAGGTACACTCAAAGTAAAGGTGCACAGTGCATGTAGGATCAAGCTATAATAAGCTTTTGCAATTCAATCAATCATTGAAGATGTGAATGGCATAACTGAGCTCAACATATCCAAACAAAACAATGCTACTGAAATACTTTTGGGCAACATTTCAGGAAATTCTGTTTGAATAATTAATATTGAAAGACCATAAATAAAAATATCTCAAACTGCTACACAACAGCAGCAAGCTAGTTTTAAACTTTTACACAGATTCAACTCATTTGTAATAAATACAGTAATATTTTAAGATCTTTCAATAAGACAAATCAAGTAAATTGTAGTCTTCCACATATATACTGTCTTCCAATGTAGTTGTAATCTATAATGAAGTGAATAAAAAAAAATAAATAAAAAGGTATGAATAAATTTTATTCAAATTAAATGAAAACTTTGACAACTTGACAAACTAGACAAACATAGGAGCTTTTATCTTTACTCCATACAGACAACATTTCTGAGCCCCATGGATATCATCTTTGGCTGTGATAAGGAACACTTATGCTTCCTCAACCTTCAAATATTGTTAAATGATGCATACCATCTATGACCACTATTTCGCCTGCATCTCCTTCCTGTAAGTGGATCTCAACGCACTCCTTGTAAATAGAAAATGCTCATCTTTGAGTTTATCAGCTGCTGTCTCCAAACAGCTGTCCAAATTCAACTTCTCTGGCTGTGTGTCAATTTTCCATTCAGCTGTGGTATGGCTGTTAGCTTCCTTTATGGCTGTTGAAGTTCTTGGTAACAATCCAACAGCTATCTTTGAGAATCCTCCAGTTCATCAAGCTAGCTTGACTGCCAGAAAAGTCCACTAAATGCATCTTGCAGGGCACGATAACATGCAAGTGAAGAGGTGTAGCCTCCAGCAAGATCCTGGGATGTAGCAGTACGGACATGGTTCAGGTACCTTAAAAAATGGGAAGACAGTTCTGAGAAATTAATTTGCACACTTCCTATTAGCTTAGTAAGTAAGTGGAACAATAAATTTAAAAGAAAGTCATAATCATATTTTTACTCAATTAAATTGATAGGTTACTTGATAGCTGTACAGATTGGAAGTTAACTACTATTAACATAGTTAACATAGTAAGGTGAGGCAATGGCCTAGTGGTATTATCACTGGACTGTTAATCCAGAGACCCAGTTAATGAACCGCGGACCAGGGTTCGAATCCTGCCATGGCAGATGGTGGAATTTGAATTCAATTAAAGTCTGGAATTAAGAGTCTAATCTTGACCATGAATCCATTGCTAATTGTAGGAAAAACCCATCTGGTTCACTAATGTCCTTTAGGGAAGGAAACTGCCATCGTTACCTGGTCTGGCCTACATGCGACTCCAGACCCACAGCAATGACTGTTAACTGCCCTCTGGGCAAGTAAGGGATGGGCAATAAATGCTGCTTGGCCAGCGATGCCCTCATCCCGTGAATGAACAATGGGGGAAAAAAATTAACGCTCCAACTGTTGGTTTTACACCAATATCAATTGCGAAAGCAGTAGCAATGGATGGTAAGGAGTTAATATTGCCCACTCTGTTTATTGGCATCCAGCTGTTGGCAATGTCAATGAAGAGTCAGTTGCTACTTACATAGTTTTCTTCCCAGATGTTGTACTTCTACCACAAAACAACTGATAGTTAGCTTATTCAGGTAGCCTCAGACCAATTCCAATATGTTGGTTTGAAATTAGACTGTAGTTGTACAATCAACATTGAGTAATTGCACTACAAAATTTATATGAAAATTGCAATATAAATGCTCCTTAAAAGAGCAACAGGTATTTAGGAAGACTGGTGACCAATAAAATATTGGAAATAGGATTTTTCTTAATTACTTTATTACTTAATAAATTAGTGTATGGATAATGCAATTGTGGTGTACATCAATCTTGAATTTCGGAAGGCATTTGGTAGGTGCTGTACAAGAGGTTTGTTGAAAACATCAAGACAGACAGCATTAAAGAACATCTAACTTCATGGATAGTGGAGATGTCATGGAGAAAGTAGAAAGGTAAATGGATGCTTTTCAGATTGATTGCATGTAGGTAGCTGAATGCTACACTGACTGATTATTAAAATTTGATGATAAAGTAAAAGTAAGGGGACACTTCCAAGCTAAGGGAGAAAACACGTGATTTCTGAGAGACCTATGTGAAGTGGGCAGATGTGGAGCAAATGCACCTTGAGGAGAATTATGAATTACTAAAGTTTAAGACAGAGGAGTGAGAAGCAATCATAGCTTAATGCATAAGATTGGAAGAAAAGAGATAAATAGTTCCTAACTTCACAGTAGCATTTTGTATTTGACAAATCCTGAGGATGAAACTGTTTGAAAGATAAATTGTATAGTACTGTTTCTACTTTTAGCAGATAATGACTAAAAAAATCTGTTTCTAGCCATATTGATTAAGTGATGGGAAAGAAACAGGTAAGTCCCCTACATTGAAAGGGGAGGCGATGGCCTAGTGGTATTATCACTAGACTGTTAATCCAGAGACCCAGATAACATTCTGGAGCCGGGTTCAAACCCTGCCACGGCAGATGGTGGAATTTGAATTCAATAAATACCTGGAATTCAGAATCTAATGATGACCATGAATCTATTGTCGATTGTTGGAAAAACCCATCTGGTTCACCAATGTCTTTTAGGGAAGGAAACTGCCATTTTACCCAGTCTGGCCTATACGTGACTCCAGAACCCAGAGCAATGTGGTTGACTCTCAACTGCCCGCTGGGCAAATAGGGATGGGCAATAAATGCTGCCTAGCCAGTGATGCCCTCATGCCATTAATGAATGAACGATTTCTTTAGAATACTTTAAAGAAGTGTGAAGCAGGAAAATAAGAGGAATATGTGAACAACCCAATATTGCAAATTGTACAGGAATAATTAACTGTAAAATCAGCTAGAATATCTTCTGGCTTGGCTGTGTTTACTAAGATGTAATAGAGTGATAAAATCTGCACAATTCTGAGCTTTGAGATTTGAGAGCTGAAGTTTTTTCATATGCTTTTATTTTAAGAAAACTGGGCATTATGATAGTGTTTAAATGAAGGGCATTGAAACCTCTTAAGAACATGTAAAAAGCAAGATAGCAAGGAATTTATGGAGCTAAATATTTAACTACTAAAAAAAACTTCTTTGTTTTCCTTAGTAAACAGAGGCAAATAAACATTTGAGGCAATTTTCTTTCAAAAGGAGTCAAGGATAATAAAGATGCTTGTAAGTTTGTAATGTCTATTTGATGATTTTAATTTCTCACTCAAGGTGAAGATTCAAATTTGTTACTTGAATCTTGTGTGTTGTGATCTAGAATGCATAGTCTGAAAGGGTGGTAGATGCAACTTCAACAGTGATTTTCTAAAGAGAAGTGCATATGTACTTGGCAATGAAAAAAATGCATGACTATGTCGAAAGACCAGGACAGTAGAATGATTTCAATAACTTTTTCAAAGAGCTGGCACGAAGGCAATAGATCAAATGGATCGCTTCCCATGCTGTGATTCTGTGTGTTGAATGATGTCTTATAGTCAGAATGCCCTTAAGAAACATGCATCATGGTGCATGATCTGATGGAATTCATACTTCATCTAACCTTGGATCACTTTTGGTGTGACACTATGCTGGAAGCATATTTCTCTAATAGGCCAACATTAGTCCAGATACTTGTATGCCTGGGAACATAATGTTTGTACATAATAGTTTGTTGTAATAAATATTTGTTGATTCTTCAACACCATAATATCTATGCTTAATTGCTTACGTTACAGGAGATAACAAGCATTGCTGCATCAGGTAATAGAACCTGTTGGGGACTACGTCAGTCCACATAGCAGCAATGGCTGTCTATAAAAAATACTTCAATTTCCAAGTGACAGACATTTGAAAAACGAAGTAAAAGACCAAGAGTATGACAGTTTTGGACAAAAGGAGAGTTGCTTACTCTTGAACAGCACTGGTTTCTAACAGTACAGAAACTGTGCAGACCTGTAGATAGGACACTAACAACTAAGAAGACAAAGCTCATTTCTTTTAATTAGAGTGCAAGTTCTTTCACTGTAAAATAAATTTGTAAGATTGCATTACTTAAAACAAAAGGTTAAATGTAATCTTGAGCTGAATCACAATGCAAAAGGCTGGAAGGTTGGAATCCTTTATTCCTCTAAATTGATACAAAAGTAATAATCTCTTGTAACAACAGCTTATTAAGGAAAGAACAGTGTTATATTTCCACTGATGCAAAGTTAAGGGCATATGGTTTAAGGCGATACAGGGTAACATTTTTTAAACGGAACTATGGATAGTAGAAACCTCATTATGATTAGGTAACCAGTGACAGTCTTACTGAAATGTAACTGTTCAAATGATACATGCAGTTCTATTTTACACATTAGATGACAGATACCAAGAAAAGAGCGTTAAAAATCTTGCTTGCCATTTGCAAGGAGGGAATCACAGAATTAACATATCTGGTCTATCAGAAAGATCCAGAAAAGATCTAGAAGGTTCTTGAAGACAAATTTAAAGTAAGAATTAACTTCAGGATTAACAGATTCCAACTCATGTCATACAGAAGCAACCCCAGGTGGTTATTGATACATTACTGGAAGATGCCACAGCAAAGGACATGTATGACTTTTCTGGAGAGAGACTATTAGAGACGCTCATTGAGTTAGTCACGACCTCCACACCAATTAATGCTTGTAGGAAAGATCTTATGGCCAATGAAAAATGTCCATAATGTTGACACATTACTTCAAGATGGAAGCATGCATGAAGCCACAGAACCAGACTAACAACAGTGACATTATTCAGAGCACCCAAGGCTATTGCTTTGGTCAACAAAGAGTACCACACAAACAAAACCTCCAACAGATGCAGTTTGTCACACCTACCCAAAAGCTTTTCTTGATATATATATAAAGCATGTGGCGCCAAGGGACATTGGTCATACATGTGCAGGAAATCTAGTTCCAAAGGCCAAGTCAGAGACCAGACATAACAGAGGCAACCAACATCATGTCGTAACACAACACTGGCAGCAAGGAAAGTGTTAAGAAGGTGTACAAACACAAACACCTCAATGAAGTTCAGAGTCAACCACGACTTCCGTATTGTAAACATACACCATGCCAACAATATAAGGAATTCACAAGCTTTTGCAACTTTTAATATCATTTGTCCTGAAAAGACAAGTCAATATACATTAAAGCTAAAATCAACAAAAGGAACTGGTGCCAACCAAGTATCCTGAAAGACACATACTTCAGCATGGCTCAAAGCACATAAGGAATCACGAGTTCCACGCATTGGCAATATTACGCTGTGGTGCCAATATGCAAGCATCTTGGTTTCCCAATATCCTCTATCTGGTAGATACAATGCCCAGTGTAGCAGAACTCAGATTTCACAGATCTTGGTACAGTCATAATTCATGAGATTCAAATCATACCCAGTGTGGCAGAACAGACCACATATGACAAAACCAGAAGTCTGCAATCTCAAACACACACATTATGATGGTTTTGATGCAATCAGCAGTTTGAAGGGTGATGTGACATTGCATCCTAAGGATGATATAACCCCATTCATTGATCCTACAAGGAAATACAGTGGCCACATTCAGGAGAAGCTTCAAGTGCAACTAAATAAGATAAAACGAAATGGCATAATTGAGAAGGTCAAACACAGCACAGATTGGCATAACTCCATCACATACATTTAAAGGATGGCACCATTACAGTGTGTCTACATCCCAGGTGCTTCAATCTGTCACTCAAAAGGTGTCCTAACAAAATACCACGGTTAGAAACCTTAAATAATAAATTTTCAAAAGCAAGAATTTATTGCAACCAAGCTTTGCCATTCAAATAAAAGGAAAGTACTGTGGATGCTTAAAATCTGAAATAAAAATAAAATTCTGGAGAAACTCAGCAATGTTAGCATCTGTAGAGAAGAGAACAGTTTACATTTCAAGTCCAATTGGAAGCATCTTCAGAGCTGAAGGGAGTGGGAAAAGTGATAGTTTTTATGCTGTTGAGAAAAGGATGAAAGACCAAGGGTGGCAGGTGTCAAAGATGCGCAAAAGCAAAAGGTAAAGGTAATGCTAATGGTAGTAGAATATAGATGAAAAGGCATTAATAGCAGAAAATAGGTCAGGTCTGCTGAGCGCAAACCCATGAAAATAAGACATAAGAGCCAGGAGCAGGAGTAGGCCCTTCTAGCCTGCTCTGCCATTCAATAAGACCATGGCTGATCATTTGATGGCCTCGCAGTTCCACTTACTCACCCTCTCACTACAACCCTTAATTCCTTTACTATTCAAAAAAACATTTATCTTGGCTTTAATAACATTCAATGAGGAAGCCTCAACTACTTCACTGGGCAGGAAATTCCACTGATTCACAACCCTTTGGGTGAAGAAGTTCCTCCTCAATTCAGTCCTAAATCTGCTCTCCCTAATTTTGAGGCTATGCCCTCTTGTTCTAGTTTCACCTGCTAGTGGAAACAACCTCCCTGCTTCTATCTTACCTGTTCCCTTCACAATTTTATATGCTTCTACAAGAACCATCTTCATTCTTCTAAATTCCAATTAATGTAATCCCCGTCTAAATCAGTCTCTCCTCATAAGCCAACCCTCTTAACTCTGGAATCAACCAAGTGAATCTGCTCTGCAACCCCTCCAGTGCCAGTATATCCTTTCTCAAGTAAGGAGACCAACTGCACACAGTACTCCAGCTGTGGCCTCACCAGCACCCTATACAGCTGCAACATAACCTCCCTGCTTTTCAATCCCTTTAGCAATGAAGGACAAAATTCCATTTGCCTTATTAATTACCTGTTGCACCTGCAAACCAACCTTCTGCGATTCATGCACAAGGACACCCAGGTCCCACTGCACAGCAGCATGCTGCAATTTTTTACTGTTCAAATAATAGCCCCTTTTACTGTTATTCGTACCAAAATGGATGACTTCACATTTATCAACATTGAATTCCATCTGCCAGACCTTTGCCCACTCACTTAAATTATCTATATCCCTGTGCAAACTTTCAGAGTCCTCTGCGCACTTTGCTCTACCACTCATCTTAGTGTCATCCGCAAACTTGGACACACTCCATCTGGTCCCCAACTCCAAATCATTTATGTAAATTGTAAACACATGTGGTTCCAGTACTGATCCTCAGGTACACCACTAGTCATTGCTTGCTAACCAGAAAAGCACTCATTTATCCCCACTCTTTGCTTCCTGTTAGTTAACCAATCCTCGATCCATGCTAATACATTGCCTATAATTCCATGCACGTTATCTTGTGCAGCACCTTGTCAAATACCTTTTGGAAATCCAGATATACCACATCTACTGGGTCCCCATTGTCCACCGCACTTATGATGTCTTCATAGAATTTCAGCAAATTAGTCAAGCATGACCTGCCTTTCATGAACCCATGCTGCATCTGCCCAATGGGACAATTGTTATCTAGATGTTTTGCTATTTCTTCCTTGATTATAGATTCAAGCATTTTCCCCACTACAGAACTTAAGCTAACCAGCCTATAATTCCCCATCTTTGGTCTACCCTCTCTTTTGAACAGTGGCGTCATATTGGCTGTTTTCCAATCTGCTGGAACTGCCCCAGACTCCAGCGAATTTTGGAAAATTACCACCAGTGCATTTGCTATTATTTCTTTTAGTCCCCTGGAATGTGTTCCATCAGGGCCAGGAGACTTGTCTAAGTCCATTAGCTTGCCCGTCACTACCTCTTTTGTGATAATGATCGCGTCAAGGTCCTCACCTACCTTAGTCTCTTTGTCATCAATTACTGGAAAGTTATACACATCCTCCACTGCAAAGGCCAACTCAAAATACCTGTTCAATGCCTCAGCTATTTCCTCATTTCCCATTTTATATATTTATAGAAACTCTTGCTATTCGTCTTTAAATTCTGAGCTAGTTTAGTCTCATAATCTATCTTACTTTTCTTTATAGCCTTTTTTGCGGCTTTCGGTTGACCTTTAAAGTTTTTCCAGTCTTGTACTTTCCCAATTGTCTTTGCCACATTGTAAACCTCATCTTTCAATTTAGCAGCCTCCCTTATTTTCTTTGGCATCCATGGATGATTACCCTTTTTCTTACAGTCCTTCCTTTTCACTGGACTATACTATTGCTGAGTACTTTGAAAAATTGCTTTGAAAGTCCTCCACTTTCATTTCCTCCACTGTTCCTCAACTGTCCCACTATAGAGTCTTGCTTCCAGTCTGTGTCAGCCAACTCCTCCCCATCCTATTGTAGGCTCCTTTGTTTAAGCACAGGACCCTGGTATTGGATTTTACCTTCTCACTTTCCATCTGTATTCTAAATTCAATTATACTGTAATCGCTCCTTCCAAGAGGATCCCTAACTATCAGATCATTAATTATCCCTGTCTCAGTACACAGACCAGATCTAGGATAGCTTCCTCCCTTGTCGGTTCCATTACATACTGTTCAAGAAAGCTATTGTGGATACGTTCAATTAACTCCTCCTCAAGGCTGCCTTGATCGACCCAGTTCGACCAATCGACACGTAGATTAAAATCCCTCATGATAATTACTATACCATTTTTACAGGAACTAGTTATTTCTTTGTTTATTGCCTGTCCCAACATGATGTTACTATTTAGTGGCCTATAGACTATGCCTATCAGTGATTTTTTCTTAGAATTTCTAATTTCCACCCAAATGGATTCAACCTTATTCTCCATAGAATCTATATTATCTCTCACTACCACCCTGATGTCATCTTTAAATATCAGAGCAACACCACCTCCCTTACCTTCCTGTCTGTCCTTCCAAATAGTCTGATACCCCTGGATATTTAATTCCCAGTTGTGACCATCCTGCAACCACGTCTCCATAATGGCTACTAAATCATAGCCATTCGTGGTAATTTGTGCCGTTAACTAATCTACCTTGTTACTTAAATGCTTGTAGCATTTGAAAAGTGCCTTTATGCTAGTTTTCATACCTTCTTTTTGAATTCTAACATCTCCATTAATAATATCTCCCAAGTTTGCCTCTTAACTTCTTTCATTATCCTCGATGTAGTTAAACCTTCCTGCATAAATGTTAGATAACAAGGTGTAGAACTGGATGAACACAGCAGGCCAAGCAGCATCAGAGGAGCAGGAAGGCTGACGTTTCGGGCCTAGAC
>NC_063339.1:27313467-27357659 GCF_021869965.1 Rhincodon typus | reverse complement strand
GCCTCTTCTAAGGATGCCTACCTTGAAGAAGTTACCCTCCTCCCTCCGGAAAAACCTCAGTGGATCTATCTCCCACTGCGACTCTCTTGTAATCTCTTCGGCCTTGAAACTGCTCGACCACGTCCTGAAGCAAACCAGGTACTACAGCCACATTGCCTTTCTTAGTACCTGCCTACGGAACCGGATCATCCCCAATGGACTACAGTCCACATTCAGGCCTTCCCAATTTGGCCCCAACCGTGACAGTGTTTACATTCAGAACATTGAGATCCTTCAAAAACGTTTCTCCCTGCGACTCCTGAAACACACACTTGCAGCGAGGCGCTGGCATCTCCTGGCACTACAATCATGCCTACCCCAGCTCAGAGCCTCCCTCTCCGAGACCTGCAAAGGACCTCTCCTGTTTTTTATTCTTCGTAGGATCCACAACCTGAACTCACAATTCTACTCAACTTTATTGGACACTAAAAAGCATTTCTGAAGAAGGGTCTAGGCCCGAAACGTTAGCCTTCCTGCTCCTCTGACGCTGCTTGGCCTGCTGTGTTCATCCAGCTCTACACCTTGTTATCTCAGATTCTCCAGCATCTGCAGCTCCTACTATCTCTGCATAAATGTTAACCTTCCTTTTCAAAGTACCATTATATTTCCTGTCGTTTTCCCTTTCTCTTCCCCACAATTCACTAGTTTAAAGTCCAATGGTACAGATCCCTTCTGTTCCAATGCCCCATGAAATGGAATCTCTCTTTCCCACACCAGTTCTTTAGCCATGTGTTTACTTCCCCAACTTTCTTATCCCTATAACAATTTGCACATGGCTTGGGTAGTAATCCAGAGACTGTAACCCGCGAGGACCTGTTCCTTAATTTCGTTCCTAATGCTTGATATTCCCCAAACAGGTTCTCCTTCCTAGCCTTGCCTAGGTTGTTTGTCACAATGTGCTATATCCTGTTGATAATGAAAACGGTTTGGGGGACCCTGAAGAACCATGCATTCCCAAATTACATGGAATAATGAGATTCTTGTATTTCCTGTGGGAGAGAACTGCCTTTAAAATGAAGGCATTAGTGCATTGTGCAAGAAAGCAAGATTTAAACAATTATTTCATCACATTCTCAGCCTATTCAGTCCAGCAGAGGGTGACAGTGGGGGAGAGGCATCACTTCAGCACATACAGCCTAGAAGCAGTCACCTCCATTGAAGAGCAGATCATTGTGGGCCTGGCATCAAGGACTACTTAAGCCCCAAACATTACATCAATGTAGTGCTTCCCTCCCTCCCTCATCTTCTAACCAAAAAAGGGGGTGAGAGAAATGTGCTAATGTGTTGGTAGCAGAGTGAGAAGTAAAGCATTGGCACGATAGGCTTTGGTGAGCAGCGGCTCAGCAAAAAGTACAGGTAAGTTCAGATAAAGGCCTTTTAACTTTCCTGTTAATCTTAGTGCAGTTGAGATGGTAGTTAGGGCAGTGGCATGGACCTCCTGAAGGATGTGGGAGATTAGGGAGACCTCTATCGTCCCTGATGACTACATCTGTGGGAAGTGCACCCAACTGCAGCCCCTGGGAGACTGTGTTAGGGAGCTGGAGCTGGAACTGGATGCACTCAGGATCATCCAAGACAATGAGCGCATCATAGATAAAAGTTTTAGTGAGGTGGTAAGGTACAGGCAGAGAGTAGCTGGGTGACCACCAGGAAAGGCAAAGGGAGTAGGTAGAGGGTGCAGGAATCCCCTGTGGCCACTACCCTCGAAAATGTATACTGTTTTGGATACCGTTGGGGGGTACGACCAATCGGGGAAAGCACCAGTAGCCAGGTCAGTGGCACTACAACTAGCTCTGGGGTACAGCGGGAAAGGGTAAAGGTAAACAGGACCTTAGTGGTAGGAGATTCGGTAGTTAGGGGGTCAGACAGGAGATTCTGTGGCCACCAATGGGAATCCAGGATGGTGTGTTGCTTCCCAGGTGCGAGGGTCCAGGATGTCTTGGAGCAGCTGCAGAACGTTCTCAAGGGGGAGGGTGAGCAGCCAGAAGTCATTGTGCATGTTGGCACAAATGATTTCGGTAGAAATAGGGAGTGGTTATAGAGAGCTAGGAAAAGAGTTAAAAACCAGGACCTCGAAGGTGGTAATCTCCGGATTACTTCCAGTGCCACATGCTAGTGAGGTTCAGAACAGAAGGATATGGCAGATGAATGCGTGGCTAAAGAACTGGTATAGGGGACAGGGATTCAGATTCCTGGATCACTGGGATCTTTTTTGTGGGGGGCAGATGTGACCTGTTCAAGAGGGATGGGTTGCACCTGAACTGGAGGGGGAACCAATATCCTGGCGGGCAGATTTGCTAGTGCCGCAAGGGAGGGTTTAAGATAGATTGGCAGGGAATCCTCAACAGCAGGGAGGCAAGTGAGAGGCTGGAAGGAGATCCAGTAAACAGAAATAGCAAGTTCAAGAGACAGGTCTGGCTGGAACAGGACAGGAAGCAAGGAATGCCTGTTGGATTAAATTGCATCTACTTCAATGCAAGAGAGCTGACAGGTAAGGCCAATGAACTCAGGGCGTTGATAGGTACGTGGGACTGGGATATTACAGAAAATGGCCAAGGGAGGGACAGGACTGGCAGCTAAATGTGCCAGGGTACAGGTGCTTTAGGTGGGAGAGAGGTGGAGCAAAGAGGGGAGGGAGAGTTGCATTTTTGATTAAGAGGAGTATCACAGCTGCAGCCAGAGATGAAAAATCTGAGGGATCATCCAGTGAGGCTTTGTGGGTGGAGCTATGAAATAAGAAGGGGATGGTGACATTATTGGAGTTGTACTATAAGCTCCCAAATAGTCAACAGGAATTAGAGGAACAAATATGCAGGGAGATTGGGGAGACTTGCAGGCACAATAGAGTTGTCATAGTGGGGGATTTTAATTTTCCTAACATAGATTGGGACTGCCATAGTGTTAAGGGCTTAGATGGGGTGGAATTTGTCAAATGTGTTCAGGAAACTTTCCTTAAGCAGTATATAGAGGGTCCTACTTGGGAAGGGGCAAAACTTGACCTACTCTTGGGAAATAGGGCAGGACAGGTGACTGAGGTGACAGTGGGGGAGCACTTTGGGACGAGTGACCATAGTTCTATTAATTTTAAAATAGTTACGGAAAAAGATAAAACTGGTCCACACATCAAGTTCTAAATTGGGGCAAGGTGAATTTTGATGGAATTAGACAGGAGCTTGCAGGGGTTGACTGGAGTAGTTTGTTTGCAGGCAAAGGAACCTCTGGCAAGTGGGAGGCCTTTAAAAGTGTGATAGCTAGAGTTCAAGATCTTTATGTTCCTGTGAGGGTGAAAGGCAAGGTTGGCAGGAGCAGGGTACCCTGGATGACAAGAGATATTGAGGCTTTGACTAGCAAAAAGGAGGAGGAATGGCTCAGGAGCAGGCAGCTGGGATCAAGGGAATTCGTGGAGGTATATAGGGAATACAGGAGTTGACTGAAGAAGGAAATCAGGAGGGTGAAAAGGGGCATGAGATAGCTTTGGCTGAGAAGATTAGGGTGAATCCAATGAGATTCTTTAAGTATGTTAAAGGAAAATGAATAACTAGAGACAGTATAGGACCCCTCAAGGACCAAAGTGGACATGTATGTGTGGAACCACGACAGATGGGTGAGGTTCTTAATGAATACTTCTCCTCTGTATTTACCATGGAGAAAGACAAGATGACTTGGGGAAGTTAGTGACTATATCTTGGGGACAGTCCATATTACAGTAGAGGTGGTGCTGGAAGTATTAAAATGTACAAAGGTGAATAAATCTCCTGGTCCTGACCAGATATATCTAAGAACCCTACAAGAGGCTACAGAAGGAATTGCAGGGGCTCTGGTTGATATATTTGCATCATTGTTAGCCACAGGCAAGGTTCTGGAAGACTGGAAGGTAGCGAATGTTGTGCCCTTATTCGAGAAGGGCTGCAAAGAAAAACCTGGGAATTAAAGACCAGTAAGCTTAACATCTGTGATAGGTAAGTTACTTGAGAAGAGGAGGCACAGGTAGACAGGGAAGTGAAGAAGGCTTTTGGCACACTGGCCTTCACCAGTCAGGGTACTGAAGTTTTGATGCAGTTGTACACGACATTGGTGAGGCCGTACTTGGAGTACTGTATTCAGTTTTGGTCACCGTGCTCGAGAAGCACATTACTGAACTGGAAAGAGTGCAGAAGAAATTTACAAAGATGTTGCCAGGACTGAAGGGACTGAGTTATAGGGAGAGGTTGGACAAGCTAGGACTTTTTTTCTTTACAGCAGACGAGACTGAGGGAGGAATCTTATAGAAGTGTGTAAGATCATGAGAGGCATGGATAGAGTGAATGCACTCAGTCTTTTTCCCAGGGTTGGAGAATTGAGGACTAGAGGACATCAGTTTACAGTAGGAGAGGAAACAATACATGGGAACCTGAGGGACAACTTTTTTTTTTTTTTTTACACAGAGGGTGGTACGTATATGGAATAAGCTGCCAGCGGAAGTGGTTGAGGTGGGTACGTTAACAACATTCAAAAGGCATTTGGACAAATACATGGATAGGAAAGGTTTAGATGGATATGGGCCAAGTGCAGGGAAATGTGCTGAGCGTGGATGGACATTTTGGTCGGCATGGACCAGTTTGGGCCAAAGGGCCTGTCTCCGTGCTGTAGGACTCTATTCAGGCTGAAGAAAACCTGTAGTAGAGACTAAAATCTACTCAATTGACTCCTCCCTCCTTCTTCCCTCCCTCCCCACCCCCCAACCCCCAACCCCCAACCCAAGCAACAACATCAGAAATATCTCTGCCTTTTTCAAAGTCAGTTTCTTCCTCAATTTTCCTTGATACTAAATTCAAGGTTACTTTTAGAACATATTACCAGATTATTAACATGTATTTAACTGAGATTTAAGCTCAAAGCTCTTATCTAATTGCAAGTTAAAATGAATAAAACTCTCTTGGAGGTTATTTCACAATACGCATCTGAATGTCCGATAAGTAAAACTGCACCATTTCTAAAATATGGTCTTTTTTAAGGACTGGCATAACTTAGGCATACCAGTGATGATAAACTGCTTTCTTGTTTTGAAATTATTTATCAGACTTTACAACACTACCTTCTTGCTTTCTGCTCTTTAATATTGCCAAGCACCACTGAATCTGAAGCTGGACAACAGGAAGTAAGATTTTATATTTTGTAACATAAAACTGTAAAATGAAAAAGACTTCATAACATGTTGTGCAGTTCAATGTTTTTGAATGGTTACTTATGATTCATCCATCTTTTATAATATGTCTAGGGTTCTTAACTCAGAGCATCACTTGAAATACAGGTGCTGTTATGTAATTGTCAAGCTGTAATACTATATTAAATCACTGCCAAGGTTCCTTAATTTAATGTTTCAACACATAAGTTATTCATAATTTGGAAAAGGCTGAAAATCCTTGGCATACAATGTAAATTATATTTTATAGAGTCAAATGTCATTTATTCAAACAGGGCAAAACAGGTAAGAATGTGTCAAATGGATAATTAAACCAAAGGCAACACTGTTCAGCCATTATCAGTGAATTTTCAGCACTATTCTGCTTCCCTATTTGGGCATAACGGTACATGCTCACAGTTCTAACAGCTGTCATCCATTCACTTACGCTTTGCAGAAAACTGCAGGCTGTATAAATATTCCCCTAGCAACCATATGGCCACCAATAAAAAGGAACTAAATTAGCCAACTAAAATAAGCCCTGTTTTCAATTGAGAGCAACACAAAAGTATTCTGCTTCTTTGCAAACATGTTCTGTCTTGTATCAAATTTATATCATGGTATGAGTAAGAGTCCATATTAGATTCACCGTCCTGACCGCATAATGCACTTGTTGCTCATTCAGTTCATATACACATAATTTTTATTTACGTAGTGCATTCACTGTGATAAAATGTCTCAATGTGTCACAGAGACATTATAGAAGAAAATATGACACTGCAACACTAAAGGGTATATTAGGGCAAATGACAAAAAGCTCGATCAAAGAGGTTGATTTTAAGAAATGTCTTAAAGGAGGAAAGTGAAATGGCAAGGTGGTGAGATTTCTTGGTGGAGAATTCCAGAATATAGGGCCTAGGGAATGGGAAGTATGGCTACCAATGATGAATCAATTAAAACTGTGCATCCTCAACAGGTCAGAATTAGAAACATGCAGGTATTTCTTGAGGTTTCTCAGACTGGACGATAATATAAGAGTACACCGACTGTCCAAGCAGATATCGATTTAAGGATAATGAGGAGAACTTTAAAATCAAGATGTTCTTTAGATGGTAATGAGCATCAGAGCTGACAGTTGAACAGCACTAGTAATTTAGGACATAGCAGCAGAGTTTCAAATGGAAAGTAGAATGTGAGAGGCCAATCGCTGGGTAGGCGATGGCCTAGTGGTATTATCGCTACACTATTAATCCAGAGGCCCAGGTAATGTTCTGGGGGCCTGGGTTCGAATTCCACCATGAAGGTGGAGTTTGAATTCAATAATACTTTGGAATTATGAGTTTAATGATGACCATGAAATCATTGCCGATTGTCAGGAGAAACCCCATCTGGTTCATTAATGTCGTTTAGGGAAGGAAAAATCTGACACCCTTGCCCAGTCTGGCCTATATCTGACTCCAGACCCACAGCAATGTGGTTGACTCTTAACTGCCCTCTGGGCAATAAATGCCAGTCTAGCCATGGACGCCCTCATCCCATGAATGAATTTTTAAAAATCCAGAGAATAGTCAACGTTGGCAGCAAAAAAGGAGCGGAAGCAGATGGAGATGGAAACATGAGGTCTTATTGACAGCACAGACAAGTGGTTGAGAGCACATCCTGGGATCAAACCTATCACAACACTTCTGAAGGAGTTAATGCTCGTGTTACATTGAGCTCCACCCATTCTATTGATCCACATAGAGTCTGAGGGTGGAAATAATGAGTTCTATACTAGCCTTCATAGGGTGCAGAAGTGTTCTCTTCTTCTAAGAGCCCTGGTAATTATGTCTAGCTGGTAATGCAGTTGTACTTATTGTTAGCATTGAATAAATCATCCTGTAAATTTAGAACAGTGTCACTTTCTACTAAGACTATATGGTCATGTATCCTCTACCACAGACCCTAGAAGAAGTATAAACAGAGGAGTATTGGTGGCAGCAAACTATCTCAAACAATTCTTCATCTGAACTACATACTGGCAGATGTGAATGATACCGCAAGATTCTAGCAGTGGCAATCAGGATAGTACCTGTACTGCAAAATAGACTGGGTCTGAACAAACCTCATTGGGGCCACCAGGTGACTGTGTAGGAATAGGAATAAAAGCCATTGATAGCAGTTGTCTGACTATGATTAAATGGATACAATGAAAAGAGGGGCATGCATTGCTACCTAGCTGGGAGAAGGTGTCGAGGCATTGGAGGAAGATGATGTGATCAACTGTGGCAGTAGGCTGCAAACAGATTAGAGGATGAGTGGGAATAATTGCTTTTTCTCAGAGTCACATAGGACATCATTTGTGATTTTGATGAGAGTCATTTTGGTACTATGGCAGGGGCAGTAATCTGATCAGATTGAATCAAAACTGGTGTTCCAGGAAATATGGGCATGAATTTGGGAGACACATCGCATATGAGGATGTTAAACAGATTCAACAGATCACAGGCATATATCCACTAACTGAGAGGTGAAAATATAAGGGAAAAAGAGGAGAAAATACTGGGGAAAAACAGAGTGAAAAGATAAAACATCACAGATGGAAGACGTTTGAAAATTCTTTTGAGCTGTAAAAGAAAGGAAGACAATCCAAAAATAGAAAGTGAAATCAACTACCATAGTAAGTCGGAAATAAGGAGGCGATTTTCCATTTGTTTCTATTTTCATAAACTTCATTTGCCAAATCAGGATAGAGGCACAGAAATCCTCAGAGATTTACAGCTCTTAGACATGACTGAACTGATCTTGAAATAAAAGCATGCATTATACCTGCTGCACGAGTATAACTGGATTGTCTACTAATTTTCTCAGAAATAAAAGACCCAACAGTGTCTAATACTTTTTCATAGCATCAATATACCAAGGTAAACCTCTGCATTAAATGGATTCTCTATATATTAAACAATTCAATTTGTTCAGGAGCAGGGGTCAAACATCTCGCATGGAGACAGAGAGGAGGTTCTTTGGAATTTGCTAGCCTAGATGATTGTGAACATTCCATCATGGAGTATACTCAAGCCTAGTAGGACAGATGTTTGGTCTCTTAGGAAATTAAAGAATATGGGGAGTGATTGGGAAAATGGAGTTAAGACAAAAGATCAGCCCTGATCAAACAGAAAGATAGAACAGACTCTAAGGGGCCATGGTCTTTTTTTCATCCCATCATGGGAAGTGGACTGTGCCAATATTTACTGTGCATTCCCAGCTGCCCTTGAAAATGTGCTGGGCCTCCTAGAACTGTTGCAATCCATTTGGGGTAGGCAAATCCACATGCTGCTTGGGAGGGAATTTAAGGATCATGACCCAGTGACACTGAAAGAACAATGATACATTTCCAAGTCAGAACCGTGAGTAGTTTGATGTGGAACTTGCTGGTGGTGGTATTCCCATGTATCTACTACCCTTGTCCTTCTAGATGGTAATGGTAAGAGATAGTAGGAACTGCAGATGCCGGAGAATCCGAGATAACAAGGTGTAGAGCTGGATGAACACAGCAGGCCAAGCAGGATCAGAGGAGCAGGAAAGCTGACGTTTCGGGCCTAGACCCTTCTTCAGAAATGGTAGTGGTTTACTCTTGATTCTACTTCTTATACCTTGTGGTATTAATTAGAGGTTAATATGCTTTCCACAGAAATAGCTTCACACAATCTAAGAGGGTGAATACTCTATTTAAGTTTGAATCTACCTCTATTGATTCAATGCCTCATGCTGTTATTTCATAACTATAATAGTTAATAGATTAGTGGACACTAGAGGGCAAAATTACAACACATTTTACAGTGCCCTTTCCCAAATGCAAAGCATTTACTTGTTCTTTGAGGTGTCAAAAGAATGAAGCAGTGCAAAGACAATGGAATACAATTTGGGATTCGCAAGTACAAAATATAAATACAATATAGCACAGCATCAAATCAAACACTACAGTAACTTTCCAGTTTCATAAATTTTTAGTGTACTTTCACTTAACTCAGCGCAATACAGAATCAGTAGCCAAATCACAGCACAATATACTTTTCTATCATCTCAAGCAGAATGTGCTTTATAATCATATTGTCTGACCCTGTACTATAGCATTTTGTTGGCCGATAGCTCAAGCAGTTCAATTGTGAAAAAAAAGTCAAAATACAAGATGCAACCCTGGCTTTCCAAGTCACATTAGCCCATGTATAGCAGCATTGCAGAATAGAGAAATTGTATTTCACTATGCTGCCAAAATTTCCAGACCAATATTTTTCACACTCTGCTTAAATTTATAAACAATTTCCGTTTCTTTCCCATCTCAGTACTGATCATGTACATTAAAACAACACACAGTAGGCATATTTTCTGTCAGTCAGATGAACAGCACAACATTTGATAGTATTTATTTCATAACATTTTGAACTCATGCAGGATTTTTTTGCTATGTTTTGTAGAACACCATTTATTTGAAGTGCCTGCACATTCAGCAAAGTAATTAGGTAATTCACAAAGAAACAGAACTTCAAAACAGCAAATCTGAAAACCAAGCAAATCAATTAAGGATTACCACTTTCATATTTGTATGAATATACATGGTGTATATGCAGTGAATTGATTAGGCACCAGGAGATATATCTTGAGCAAAAGGAATCAAATCTTAGTCATTTATTCAATGCAATGATTCAATTATTCGGCAGGAGTACAAAAGCTTGCTATTTAACTCAACTAAGTACCAGGCATATGTTTCTCAGAAAGAACAAGTTTTCCATCAGGTGCTTTTTCCTACTGGAAAACTCAGGTTGTTTCCAGGGCAGGTGGTCTGTGAAACAACATGCATTTCTCAGAATAGAATACAGAAATAATTGCTCAGGATTATGACTGAAAATGTGAAAAAAAAACTCAATTGCATACTATATGCAACAGTTTTTAAAAGGTTTGATCAATACTGGGTGAAATCTCATCAGTGTTCATTTATGAGATAGGCATACAGTACAGCATACAAGAAGGATCCTCACTAAATTCTGCACAGCAAGATCCTTACATGTGCCTCATCTTCTTTCTCATGGGACTTTTCATAACTTTATCCACAGAGAAACAGCAGAGTAAAGTTTTCACTCCTCTTTCTATTTTATGTTCTTAGGTAGTCACTTTCTTCTTACTATACATGCTGCAGGGTATAAACGTGAGGCACAATACATCCATGCACAAAGAAATTCAGTGTTCCTTTTGCAGTGTATATTGCACATCATGCAAATGTACTGACAAAGTCCTGAAGAAGTAAGAATGGTAATCTGGCCATGGGCTGACTTCTGTTTACTAACTTCTAAGTATGTTCTTCTTATTTCTTAAAGTAATATTAGTTAGCTCAGTTGGCTGGATGGCTGATTTGCAATGCGGAGTGATTCCAACAGTGTGGGTTCAATTCCCACACTGGCTGAGGTTACCATGAAGGACTCTCCTTTTCAACCTACCCCCTCACATGAGGGTCAGGTTAAACCACCACCAGTCTTCTCACTCTAATGACAGCGCACCCTATGGTCTGGTAAGACTATAGAGGCTTTATTCCACAAGAGGTGGTTTAGACAGGTAGTGTCAAAGCCATCTTTCTCTGCTGTCATCAGCTCTTCAGTCGTGAATCACGGTGAGGACTGAGAAGTTTGATAGATTGTGTCACTACATTAAAAGAATCCTTTTAATCAACTTTCAATCCAATTAATTTGTTGAATACCACTTTTTTTTTTAATATTACTAATTTATTTTAGAAGTTTTCCTCATTATTACAAGACACTTGGATGTCAATTATCTCAAGAAAACTTGTGCCTTCCTCTATGACGACAGTTACAAAGCACTCATTTTGCTTCTCTGCTGTTTCTCTATTTGCTATCATAAACTCTTGTTTCTGCCTGTAATAGACCCAAACTGGTCTGTGCTAATCTTTACATTTTTACGTATCTACAAAGGCTTTTACAATCCATTTTTATTTTTCTTCTGTTTGTATTCATATTTTATTCTTCCCATATTATCGATTTCTTGGTACTCCTTTGCTGAATTCTAAAATTTGCCCTATCTTCGGACTTAAAACATTTTTTGTCAACATTACAAGCCTCCTCCTTTGATCTAATACAAGTTTTTTTTTTGTTAGCCATTACTCTCTTCCTTTTCTTGTTGGGTATTTTACCTCATAGGAATGCGTGCTTTTTGAAAACCAAGGATCAATTCTTTGAATACAAGCCATTGCCAACCTACCATGCTATGCACCACAGCCAACCTTCCTCGTCATACTTTCTTAATTTTCCTTGTTTAGATTTAAGCCTCCTTCAATTTGAATCATATCTTTCTCACAGTTCATAGAAAATTCTATGATATGATGCTCACCATTCTCAAAAGTTTTTATCTTTACAAAAAGGTAATTGATCGGACCGTTTTCATTGTTTATTAATAGATCTAAAATAGCCCATGTCCTAGTTAGTTTGTCAACATGTTGCTGCAGAAAATGATCTCAAATACATTCCACGTCTTCCTCCATATCATTGGTGCTCATTAGGTTTACCTAGTCTTTACGTAGATTGAAGTCATCTATGCTTACTGTATTCCCCTTGTTATCTGCACCTTTTGATTTATACAGTGCTCTACATTGCCACCACTTTGTTTGGTGGCCTATAAACCACTTCTACTAATGTTTACTGCCCAGTACTGTTTCTTAACTCCAACCAAACAGGTTTTTTGCGTATCCTTCATAAATATTGAATACTCTTTAATGTTTAGCTCCAGTTTTAGTCACCCTGCAGCCATATCTCTTACGGCAATTAAATTATTCCTTCTTTTCCACTTACACCACAAATTCATCTGTCTTATTGTGAATGCTATATGCAATCTGATCATGTTTCTAAGTCTGTCTTGCTAACACAATTATGTAGTTTGGCCATGGTTGACTTTAGGACTTGTTTTCACCATTTTCCACTTTCATTTACAGCTTTGATTTTATTATATCTAAATTCTTTCTCATATTCTCAACCCCTGAAAAGCTAGAGACATGAACAACAGCACCAGCAAGTCATCCATTGAGAATTTTAGCCCCAGTCCTACTAAGGTGTGACCATATGACAATTTACTTTAAACTTGAGACTATTATGCAGAAAATAAAATTACTCACCATTCAGCTCTAATTAATCTAGCTCCTTAGAAACAGGCAGCTTACAACTTTGTTTTGATGTCACAGGTTGTTAGTTTCTTTTCAAATTCAGCAGATCTATGACAGTGGGCCGTTGCTCTCACTCCCAGATAAGTGTAGACAACATGCTCCGCTGATATCCTGTTTCTTGTATGTTTATTTGCAGTTCCATTCTTTGCTTGATCTTCCACCATCCCCTCCTACTGAACAATGAAATAACTACTGATTCACTGGTTCTAACTTCGGCCCTTTCTGAGAGAAAATGCTTTCTTTCATAACCCACAGAGCATTGATGCATATCCTAGGAAATTAGATGTGCCCACCACGCATTCCCCACAACCAGACACATTCGAACATCTCACCCCATCCTTTTCTCATCAATCCTTAATCCCTTTAATCTCTCATTTCTTGTCGCTCTCCAACCCAGACTTACCCCTTCTCAGATCTGCAGCCTCCTTTTGATTCTATTTTTCCTTCTAACTCTAGTCCTACCTGATCAGTGTACAGCAGTTAATATCATCTCAACTTAAGAAGCTGGTGGTGAACTGCCTCTTGAGTCACTGCAGTAGGTCTAAAGTAGGTAGAGCTACATTGTTGATAGGAAGGAAGGGGGTCCCAGAAATTTTTACCAGGAAAGGGACAGCAACACTGTTTCAAGTAAGCAACCTGGAAGGGAACTTACAGGTGCTGGTGTTCCTTTTTGTCTGTTGCTCTTAACCTTCCATGTGGAAGGGGTTGCATATTTGGAAGGTGCTGTCAAAGGAACAGTATGTTTTATATATGGTATACACCATTGCCACTGCGCACAGATGGTAGAGGTAATAAGTGTTTAAGATCACGGATAAGGTTAAGTAAACTGCTTTGCCCTGGACGGTGCTGTGCCTCTGAGTGCTGTTGGATGTACATCTATCTGGGAAAGTGTCCTACTTGTACCTTGGAGATGGTGGAGGCTTTGGGAAATAAGGAGGTGAGAATTCCCAGTCTCTAACCAGCTGTCCTGGTCATAGTATTTATAAGTCAAGGGTAACCTTGATCTAAAGTACATAATTCTAATGGGGTTACAGTCGCAAGTACATCTGTGTGCAGGAGTATAAAATTATTGAGGGTGGCAAGGGACATTGAGAAGGTGATGAGAAAGGCAAAAAGTATACTGAGTTTTAGAAACATTGAGTGTTTTTTAAAAAAATGACTTAATGGACTTCTATAAATCAACTTTGGTCCCTACTGGATATTTTCCTGAGATGCAGAGATTTACAACAACGGTTTCAGTGATGAGTTACATGGACAGATTGGAAAAGTTTGGATTCTTATCATTAGAGAAAAGAGTGTTGAGAGATTTCAAAGAGTAGACAAAGTAAATAGAGAAAAGCTATCCCTATTGACAAAGAGTTGAGAACTGAAGGATACGGATTTTAAGGTGACTGTCAAAAGATCAAAAATAATCAGAAGAACATTTATGTCCAATGATTCGTTACAATACAGAGTGCACTACCAAAGAATGATGGAGGCTCATTCAGTCATGACTTTCAACAGGAAATTGGATAAACCCATGAAGAGAAAATCATGCGGGGTTAAGGGGAGACAGCAAGGAGTCAGAACTAGCTAAATTGCTCATTATTGGAGCTGATAGGTTACTACATAAAAGGAGACCATTCTACGAATAAGTTTCTCTTAAAAATCTCTGTTCAACTTAATTTCTTGCACTTGAGCCGAGTATGGATAATATAGTCTGAGCAGTTAAGGAGTATCTAATTTCCCAGGTGCATCAGAAACTGCCAATGTTATGGATGTTCTTATTCACACTTGTTTTGCCAACATGCTTCCATGAAACGATTTTGACATAAAAGAGAAAATATTGCAGAAGATTTGACCAAGGGTACATTCGTAAGAGAGATTTTGTAAATGATGAGAGAGCAAAAAGTCCTGGATTGTATACCTGTTGTAACTCCTGTTTTGTGTTCTATAAACTTTAGTGTGTCATGATTGAGAGAGAAATATAACAAGGAGAGTATACTCAATGCTGATTAAATTTTCCCAAAAAGAAACAGCTGAAATGTTGCAGCCAACTGATTACCTCATCAGTGTTTTGTTGCCAGTAAAGGTTTATGCCAATTGTACACATCTATAAGTCAGATTCTAACATATGTGAGGGAAAGAAAGGGAACAAATAAAACAGCGGCATAGAGTCAGGGAAGAATGTGAGCATTTACTCATAACTCTTTAAAACAAGACAGAAAATTGTGTGGTTGTTTCTCATAAAACTCAACAACCTGACATCAAAGATATCATTGCATTATTTCACAAAATAGTAGACGAGATATCACTGGTGTCCTGGTCAATATTGGTTGGTCAATGAATGGTTCTATATGAATTCAATTTCTTTTATTACCCTCTTTTGTTGGTTTTAGTTTACATAACCGGTTTATGCTTAGAAATAACATGCATTGGAAAGCTTATTTTTCGTTGCACTGAAACCAAAATATAAGATACTAACTCCCTTTTGTAGGTTCATGTGGTTATAAGCTTTAAGAACTACTTTTAACAGAATATAATTTTTATTTGTACACTGTCTTTCAGCAATTTTACATTTTGGAAAATTTATATTGGGTAGATACTATTTTGCTCACACTGAATGCCTCTTTTCAAAGAAACAAACTCTCACTGAAGTAAATGCTATTTTTTCTTGTCCTTATCCTTGTACGTTGCAAAAATGATCATAAAAATGCCATCATGCAAAAGATATTGACAAAGAAACAAAGGGCTTTTTTAAAATTTACATATTTTGTGTATATAGATCTGTTGTTCACTAATATCAGGATTTTAATAAGCAATTTACCTTAAAACCTACTTACAACGGCTTAAACCATTTTTACATTTTGCTCCTGTTGAGCGACATTAATTGTATTTTGTCTTCACACACTTCCATTCTTCCCAATATAAGTTGTAATGAATGGTTAGACAGCTTTCCTCTTTCATACCCAATGCCCACTATATATGGGCAGCAAAAAATGTGAAGGCTGTGAATGGTAATCTCTATCAACAAATCAATATATTATAATTTTTTAAAAATAACTGAAGAAAAAACTGTGTTTTGATTAATAACTGAGCAAATTCTATTGTATTAGGTTCTACCAATTAGTAACCCGAAGAAATGACAGTTTATTTACCCAATGCAATAGCATAAACACAACCTTACAAGAACATCCTATACTATATTTTAATTAGTTAAGCAAAAATGCCAAAAGAAAATTACTTTCATAGTTTGCAAATTATAGACTTCAACTTCCTCTGAAAGAAATTTAAATTTTAGTGAACGTTGTTTGAACTAGTTCATATGGCTTTTGTTTTGCTTTTGCTCACCTGTGAAACAGACATGCCTTGGCTAGCAACTGGTAATTCCACATTTCCTGAATATAACCTTTACTTTTTTTGTACTTTTTCTATTACAGCCTAAATTCTTGGCCTGGTCTTGTCTTGGCGATTGAAAAATGGTGAATTACAAGTTTTGTTATGCTATGTGTTCTGTCATTACCAAAGAGTGAGATTCAAAACAGGCAGTTAACAAAGTGTACGTACCTGGCTTTGTTAATCGGGAGACTAAATACAAAAATGAGGAAGTAGTGCTCAACCTTTACAATTCTCTAGTTAGGCCTCCGTTGGAGTATTCTGTACAATACCAGGCTTTAGGAAAGATGTTAAGATTCTACAGAAGGTTCAGATGAGATTTACTAGGATCATACCAACGAAATTCAGTTACGTAGAGTGACTGAAGATATAAATTTTCTCTTTAAGAGTCGAGAAGGTCAAAGTGAGGTCCATCAGAGGGATTCAAATTTGTGACCGATTTTGACAGATCAAGTTGAGAGAATGTATTTTCTCTGGCAAGTGTCAGTATCCAAAGATCAGATATCTAAAAGAAATAGAGATTTCTTTTATCATACACTGTGTTGATGATGTCTGGAACTCATCATCTGAAAGTGTGGAGAATCAGAATCCAGAGTAACTTTCAAAAGTTCAGTGACTATGTAAAAAAGAGAGAGGACTAACTTGCAGGTAAATGGAGAACAAGCTCAGGTGGAGGACTGAACTAGGCAATTCTTTCAAAAGCCTACAATTTGCTGGAAGGCTGTAAGATTCTAACTTTGTGGCAGATACAAATTAAAATTGCAATCCTACTCCATTGAAATAGGCTGAAAATGACTTTCTTAATCTATCTACTTCAATTTTAAATGTTTTACATGCTATCAGCCATTGATAGAGGAGATTTTTTAAAAAATCTGTAATTATGGAGTTTGGACATTGAAGTGGTTTCATTCTGGGAAATTACCTCTCAATACTACTCTTTGTTCAATGTAATTATCTGGTATTGTTCTGTGGTAGTGCTCTATTTCACCCTATGCAGCTTGTTTAAACACAAGATAGGTATTGTTTTCTTTGTCATTTACGAAAGCAGTTTGTGCCAGTATTTACCAGAAAGATTCAATTAATGGATTATTTTCTCTTTAGATATCAGCAGATCAAGCTTCATAAGTTTAAATGAGTTTTAGCTTTTTGTCCATCAATATATACCTGAATGTTTTAAGAACTATTCCTTTATAATTTTAAGATGTAGTTATTGATTATAAACTTTTCTTTTGTCATTAAAATTTAACAAAATATACATTAGATTTGGAAAATTAAATCTCTTGCACCGCAAAGTAAATTTGTTTTATTTGTCATTTCTATTCCCGGAGAACCATTTTAAGGATGGTGGAGGAGAGCAGAGAATATAATGAAAACTTGCATTATGGTAATTATAGTCTGTAAAGAAAAATTTAATGGCTTCAATAATAGGTGCTGCAATTGTACAGTACCAACTGCAGCACCTCCAAATTATTTTAAAAGTGACTTTGGTGAACAACTAACTACTGTGTAGTAGGTTCAGGTAGAACTAAATGTATGCCTGAATGTATGGGTAGAATGCCGCTAACCAAAAAGAAAAGCTTTCATTTATACAGACTTTTGTGAAAGCACTTTATAATCAATGAAGTGCATTTACAAGATCTCACAAAGAGCAGTGATACGTGATCAATTCATCTACTTTAGTGATGCTGGTTGTGTGTGTAAATTTTGATTAGGAGACAGGAAGAACTCCCATGTTCTTCTTTGAGTAGTACCACAAGATCCTTTACAGCTGCCAGAAAGATAAATAGGGCCTCAATTCAACATGTCATCTGGAAGATGTCACCTCCAATAGGAATAATACTCCCTCAGAACTGCACTGAAGTACCAGTCTAGGTTATGTTCTCACCTCTTGATTATGGATTGAGCCCATAATCTTCTGAAATAGAGGCAAAGTTTCTCCCAATGAGTCAAGGCTGACATCCAAGTAGAATGACTTACATATTGACAAAAATCTGAAAATATTACACACTGTAGACAAAATATCACTGAATAATTATATAAATTTGAAGAACAGCAATTCTAAATAGCACACATGCAACTGCACAGGAAATGTGCCTCAGTCTTTCCTGTGCCTCCAGCACTGATAAGCCTAAATTGAACAGGTTCTAGCTATCTTGTGTGGATATCATTGATAAAGTATCTCTTCTTAAACAGCAATCTCGGATTTTTTACTTGCGATGGTGAATCATTAAACGACAGAGTCAATTTCCTGTATTTTTTCCCCCCAGAAATCAGAGTAATCACACGAATGCCATACTGCATTTTAGCAGGGTCATGTTATCATGTTAAGATATGACTTTCCACAATTATTGATGTGAAGATCGCTGCCATATTGTTTACTACAATACTCACACACAGACGACTTTGTAGTTTTGATCTCACATTTCCGACTTGATTTAGTGTATTACTGTCACATGTACTGAGATACAGTGGAAAGAGTTGCCTTACGTGCTTTACAGGCAGATCGTACTATCGAAGTGCAGCAGGGTAATAGAACAGAGTGGGGAGTACAATGTTACAGCTGCTGAGAAGCTGCAGAGAGAGATCACCATTACCGTTAAAGAGGTCCATTCAAAAGTCTGATAACAGCAGGGAAGAAGCTGTTCTTGAATCTGTTTGTACATGCATATAAACTTTTTTATCTTCTGCCTGATGGAAGAGGGTGAAAGAAAGTATAACCAATGAGGGAGAGGTCTTTAATTATGTTGGTTGCTTTCACGATGCAATGAGTACTGATGAGGTCAATGGGTGGAAGGCTGGTTTGTGAGATGGACTGGGCTGTCCTCACAACTCTCTGTAGTTTCTTTCGGCTTTAGGAAGAGCAGTTGCCATACCATGCTGTAATGCATCCAGACAGGTTGCTTTCTATGGTGCATCTATACAGATTTGTAAGAGCCTTTATGGACATGCCAAATTTCCTTAGCCTCCTGAGGAAGTAATTTGATTTTGATTTTATTGTCACGTGTACCGAAATACAGTGAAAAGCTTTGTTTACGAGCAGTATAGGCAAATCACAGCAAGCAAAGGATGTACAGATCAAAAAGTCTTGAGGTATACTGGTTACAGTGCAGGTTATATTATTTGAGGCTAGAATGCATTCAACTGTCTGATAACAGCTGTAAAAAAGCTGTTCCTGAACCTGCTTGTGCGTGTGTTCAGGCTTCTGTATCTTCTGCCTGACAGGAGAGGTTATAGGAGATCATTACCAAGGTGCGATGGGTCTTTGATGATGATGGCCGCCTTTCCATGGCAGCAATCCAAGTAAATTTTTTTTCTATTCATTTGTGGGTGTCGCTGGCTGGCCAGCGTTTCTTGCCCATCCCTAGTTTCCCTTGAGAAAGTGGTGGTGAGGTGTCTTCTTGAACCGCTGCAGTCCTCCTGCTATGGGTTGACCCACAATGCTATTAGGGAGGGAATTAGGAGGGAATAGAGTCCATGGATGGAAGGTTGGCTTCTGTGATGGTCTGGGCTGTGCACACAACCTTCTGTATTTGCGTTGTGGAGCAAACAGAGGCATTGCTGTGCTTTCTTGACTGTAGTGTCAACATGAGTGGACCAGGACAAATTGTTGGTGCAGACAATGGTGCTCCATTGATGCAGACAAGGGCATGCACTCCACGCCACTTCCTGAAGTCAATGACCAGGTCATTCATTTGCTGACGTTGATGGAGAGATTGTTGCCTTTACACCATGCCGTTAAGCACTCTCTTTCCTTTCTGTACTCTGTCCCATTGTTGTTTGAGATCTGACCTACAGTGGTGGTGTTGTCAGCAAACCTGTAGATGGAGTTGGTGCAGAATTTGGCCGCACAGCTGTGAGTTTGCAAGGACTATAGCCAGGAGCCGAGTATGCAGCTTATGGGGCACCGGTGTTGAGGGGTATCATGGAGGAGGTATTGTCATCTATCTTTCCTGACTGCGGTCTGTTGGTCAGGAAGTTGAGAATTTAGTTACAGAGGGGGGAGCTGGGACCTAGGTCCCAGAATTTAGAGATGAGTTTGTTTGGGATTATGGTGTTTAAGGTGGAAATGTAGTCAATAAGTAGGAGTCTGATGTAGGTATTCTTGTTATCCCGATGTTTCAAGGATGAGAGTAGGGCCAGGGAGATGGCATCTGCCATGGACCTGTTGCGCCAGAAGGCAAACTGCAAGAGATCAAGGCAATCTGGGAGGCTGGAGTTGATGTGAGGCATGACCAACCTCTCGAAGAACTTCATAATGATGAATGTCAGAACCACCAGACAGTAGTCATTGAGGCATGCTACAGGATTTTTCTTTGGCACTGGGATGTGGGTGATCTTCTTGAAGCAGGTGAGAATCTCAGATCATAGTAAGTGGAGGTTGAAGATACTCCCACCAGCTAGTTTGCACAGAGATTTTACAGATTGATATTACTTCCAATCAATTGCTATACCAAATTATAATGATCTAATACGTAATTTCTAATTTCCAGTTCCCCTCCAGGTGGCCACTGTATCATTTCTGAGTTTTATTTATTACCATTGCTTCTGATACAGAGGAGACAGCTCTCCCAATATGCCAAGGCTGATATCCAAGTAGGATAATTTGTATACTGCCAGCAAAAATCTGAAAATATTCCACACTGTAGACAAAATATTATTCAGGATAATTATGTAGATTTTATGTACTGCTGTGACCACCTTGTGTAATTCAAAGCCTGGTTAATCCTTACTGGTTAGTAAAGCAAGGCTCTGTAGGGAACTTTCACTTAAGCAGATTCAATCAAGTAGTTTGTTTGGGAATTAAAAAGATTGCTGCTATTTGACTTAAAAATTTTAAATACGCCATCACTGGTGTCTATCCTCTGGTAAAAATAAATGCTGAAAGTTTGAAAGCAGCAACACCTTCAGCTACTTTACCAAAACAGTGCACTATGGATACACGCTCCCACACATTTCAAACATTCAGAAGACCTATTATAGCAGGCACTTCAAGGCCCTGGGGAAGATATCACCCCCAGCATCATTATAAAATCCTCCAAGTCTGGTGGCAAGAAAGGCGAACCAACAGTAGCATCCTCTCTCGAACCAACTTTCCCAGCATTAAGGCACTAATCACTTAGAGCCACCTCCGCGGAGTGGACCATGTCTCGAATCAAAGGCTTTACTTAGAACTTCATCATCACAGAAGACTCACAGCAGATCAGCAGAAACACTTTCAATATATCCTCAAAGGGTGTGTGAACGGGTCAGGCATATCTGTAGACTCATGTGAATGCTAACTTTTGACTGACTAAAATATGCAAAGCTCATTCAGGAAGGCAAAAACACATCATAAGATTTTGACAGGAATACATAGAAGGGAAGATGAGACATTAGAGGGAGCATGCAAACTCCAAATAACCCATATACCGACTCTTCAGGCACTTGCTACCTTGTGTACGGTAGATTATTTACAGGACTTATCAAGCCTTCTCAGAATCCATCAAACACTTAAAGCAAGTCTGGTGAACTAAAAGTAAGAGCTCTTATTTCCTGTGTACGTGTCATAAAAATAACAGCATTGTATTGTATAAAATTTCCTACAGGCCCACTGCCCAATACTAGTCCGAGTAAATAGATTAGCTTTTTAGAGCAGAATGAAGACAATATCTAGCAAAGACTAGTTCAATCAACTGTGCTTACTAATATAAGATTTAACTAATCTAACTGATTCCTGTTGACAAGCTAGAGTATTGTCCCTAACATTTACTCACTAGTAGTTCAATGCAGATATTTTCTAATCAACCCATTCAGAGATGTTGTTACAAGCCTCTGGAGGAGGTGGGACTTGACCTAGACCTCCTGGCTCAGAGGTAGGGACACTACTCCTGCACCACAAGAGCCCTCACTAGTTCAACGCAACTAAGAAGCTTCACCTGTAGAAAAAACAATTGACAGAATGAGTCAAACTGCTGGGATTCTTAATTAGGTCAAAATAGATGAAGACATGTTCTCCAACTGTATTAGCTGTATCATTCCTGCATAAAATCTTTAATGCTGGCCTTGTTCAGTCTGTATAGGAAAAAACGTAGAGGAACTATGAAATTTGTACTGTCAAAATTTTGGATTACTCAAGCTCAAGTAACTATAAAATCTATTAAAGTTTAAAGGGGTCTATAGGTTTTATCTATTATCTAAACAGATCACAACTATTACATGACATCAAATTACAACCCAGGTTTAGTATTAATTTAATCTTTAGAAATATTCAAATGAAACAATTGCATTTGGAGGAGGGAGTAGGGGACAGGGAAACAGAGTGAGAGATAGGGCATAATGTGTATAGAAATTGACATATTATGAGAAATATGAAAAAATGCCGTTACGTAAAATAGCAAAAAATCTACATGAATATCCACTTGCGTTATTTCACTTTTAGTGCATCCTTTCGTTTATTACTGAAATTCTCCCAGTGTGTAAGTTTTTTATGTATATTGTAACAGGAGATAGATAGAACAGTGGATGTATGAATGCATGCAAAGTTCTGAAATTTGAAAACAATGACAGTAATGCAAAACAGCATTGTTCTGCATTATAAAATCCACAGTCATTATGTAAAATAAGAAAACAGCAACCTGAACTACTATTGTTTTAATTGTCTCAACCAATACTACTTTGAAAAACATACTGACCATCACAAATCTCTTCCACACCCATTGTAGCACAGTGTTTATTGTAGGTTTATATATGCCCCGTAAACACTTGCACTAATAAATCTGTAGTCTTGCAAGCTTTCAAAGCAGTTGTTTCTCAAATTTCATAGCTTCTCTGAACCATAAAGCTGTCAAGTTGCTTCAAAGATGGAAAATTGAGGTCAACTTCATTCTGTTCTTACTCCCTTTCTCCTCTCGATATAGTAGATAAAGCCTAATATATCACGCCATGTTCTGAAATAAAGTAGGACACTTCCAGTTTTCTTCATATAATTGTCACTTTATCTGGTTCTCAATGTTTGTTAGATCTAAACCAGTATCTATGCTCTTTTGTTCAAAATTACAAGAATGCTATTTTCCTCTCTGATCAGTTAAAAGAAGTATTTTGAAATAATGTACAAAAATTGGGACACTAAAATCTGTACCGGTGGCTAAAAAAGCAATAAGCTAGAGTTACCAAATTACTTGGAATAAAATTTTTTTTTTGTTGTGCTTGATACTTGGCTACACTTTAAGGGCTATTTTTCCTTCCTGTTAAAAACTATTTTCTAATCAACCTGTTAGAGATATTATAGACTTCTGGAACAGATGGGACTTGAAACCAGGTCTCCTGGCTCAAAGGTAGGGATATTACCACTGCATCATAAAAGCCCATGTTAGCTGATATTTTTTAAGAAAAGTTCTCTCTTCTTGTCTATGGTGCCTCTCCCAGTCATTTCTGCCATAGTCAATCCATTCCTCAAAAGAAAATAAAGTCCTTGATCTGTGCATCCATCAGAATTACCCACACCTAGCCTTTCAATTCTCTTTAAAGACTTTTGAATGCGTCATCACCTCCTAAATCGGTGCCATCTTTTCTGGAACTCCACGTCCGATCACATCCAATGAGATTTTTTATTCTATCACAACATCAGAATGTTCAGAAAGTCACAAATGGCAGCTATGGGACCATGACAATGTTAAGGTGTTGTTTTCAACCTATCCACACCCTTTGACACATTTGACCACATCATTCTTTTCGAACATTTCTCGGTTATGGTCTAGCTGGATGGGTCTGCCCTTGCTTGATTTGGTTCTTTGCTATTCAGTCATATCCAGAGAATACTTTCAGTAGTTTCTGTTCCTCCCTCTGCAGCTTTACCTCTGGTGTTACCCAAGGAACGATCGTTGACCCCCCTCAGTTTCCCATCTGCATGCTGCTCTGAAAACATGATAATGTCCAACTTGATCACAGCACCAGCACACTGCCTCTCAATTGCAGACTTCTTCTCTGACATTTCATAGAATCATAGACTCCCTACAGTGTGGGAACAGGCCCTTCGGCCCAACAAGTCCACACCGAACCTTAGAGCATCCCACCCAGACCTATACCCCTATAAACACACCTAATCTACACATCCCTGAACACTACGGGCAATTTAGCATGGCCAATCCACCCAGCCTGCACATCTTTGGACTGTGGGAGGAAACTGGAGCACCCAGAGGAAACCCACGCAGACACAGGGAGAATGTGCAAACTCCACACAGACAATCGCCCGAGGGTGGGATCGAACCCAGGACCTTGGCGCTGTGAGGCAGCAGTGCTAACCACTGTGCCACTGTATCAGGGGAGCAGAAATTTCCCCAAACTAAATATTGGAAAGACCAAAACCATTGTCTCTGGTACCACTGCCCAACTTTGTTTCCTAGCCATTAGCCTGACTGCCCCTGGGAATTGTTTAAGCTGAACCGGACTGCTCACAGTCTTCATGTCATACCTGATCCCAAGATGAACAGCCAACATCATATCTGTGCCATCATTAAGAATGCACCCAACTCTGTCCTGCTTCAGCTCATTTGCTGCTAAAATCTTCTCGCTTTTCTTATTTCTAGGCTTGACTATTCCAATGAACTCCTGGCTAGCCTACTTCAATCCACCCAATGTAAACTTGAGGTCACTCAAAAATCTGCTGCTGTATCTTTACTCACACCAAATGTCATTCACTCATTGCTACTGTGCTCACTGAAATATACCGTCTCTCAGTTTAGAACCACATCTTCAAATTGCTCCATTGCCTCACCACTCCTTTTTTTGTAACCTCAAATTCTCCAACTCTAAAGGTATCTGTACTCTTCCAACAAGCACTCCACACTTCAATTATTCCACTACTAGGGTTGCCAATTGGACTAAATGGAGGTTTTGTCAAATAACTAGTCCCCAAGTTTCAGTGTTAGTTGGCCAACGCAACCATCCTTGTGACACACTGCTTTCCTATAACATTGGGAAAGCAAGATGACTTATTGCTCAATTAGATGATGCCCAATTATCAGTGAAACAATCTTTCCCTCACCCCCTTCCATTCTCAATAAAGAGAAATTTTCAAAGAAAACAACAGAAAAAAATCAAATCTTTTTTAATGTCCAATTTTTTTTTCCCCTAAGGATTACATCCAACAGCATGCTGGAGATTGATCTTTAATTCCTGAAAACTCCAGTCTATCCTGAGGGGTTGACAATCACATCCACCACTGGCTGCTGTGTCTTCAGTTGCCTAGGCCACAAGCTCTGGAAAACATCCATAAATCTCACCATCACTTCGAAGTAACTTCCCTCTAACCTATCTCTTCATGTCCTAATATCTCATATGGCTCAGTGTTAAATTTTAAATAACAAGTAAGAATTGCCTTTGGATGAATTACTACATTAAAGGCATTATATAAAGACAAAATTTCATTTTGTAATTTAACATTGCAGCCAACAGCCAGAATATGTAGACTGCAATTTGTCATGCAAACTTGAAATCTTGTTTTGCATCAACTGGTAACCAATTGTTCCTGGACCATAAAAGAAAGTGGACACCAGATTCAACAACGCTGCTCCTGTCAGGCACTAGATGGACAGCATTAGAGCAGCACTGAGTTTGAGTGCAAATTGGAAACACAGCAAAGTGCAGAAACAACAGTGATATCCCAAAGTAATTAGATGCACATCACCATGCCTGCGTAACTACGAATGTACTATAAATGCAGCCTTGCAACCGTTACCTGTATGCCAAGAAGAAAAGCTAAACTAATAGTGCAACATATAGTGAGGTGATATTATCGGCCTCCCAACAACCAGCAGGAGATAGAGGAACAGGTACGTAGGCAGATCATGGAAAGATGTAAAAACAACAGGGTTGTTGTAATGGATAATTTTAACTTCCCCAATATTGGCAGGGATTGTCTTAGTGCCAGGGGTTTAGTTGGGGTAGAATCTGTTAAGAGCATACAAGAGGTTTTCGTGAAACAATATGTAGATAGTATAACCAGGGAAGGGCCATACTAGTCCTTGCATTGAGGAATGAGTCTGGCCAGGTGATCAAAGTTTCAGTGGGGGAGCATTTTGGGAACAATGATCATATTTCCTTGAGTTGTTAGATTGTTATGGATAAGTATAAGACTGGTCCTCATGAGAAAGTGCTAAATGGGGGAAAGGCTGATTACAACAATAATAGACAGGAACCAGAGAAATTAGATTGGGAGTGGCTGTTTATAGGAAAATGTAGGTGGTCTGATTAGCAAGTTTGCAGACAACACAGGAATTGGAGGAGTTGTGGACAGTGAGGAAAATTGTCAAAGTATACAGCAGAATATAGTTTAGTTGAAAAGTTGGGTGGAGGAATGGCAGATGGAGTTTAATCTGGACAAATGTGAGGTGATGCATTTTGGGATGTCAAATGCAAGAGAAAAGTATGCAATAAATGGAAGGAGCCTCAGCAGCATTGAGGGACCTTGGGGTTTAAGACCACAGATCCCTGAAAGAGACAACAACACACGTGTTAAGGTGGTAAAGAAGGGTTATGGCATGCTTGCCTTCATCGATTGAGGCACTCAGTATAAAATTTGGCAAGTCATGTTGTAGCTGCGTAAAACTTTATTTAGACTACATTTGGAGTATTGTTTGCAGTTCTGGTTGCCACACCAAAGGAAAGGTGTGCGGGCTTTGGAAAGGATGCCAAAAAAGTTTACCAGGATGTTGCCTGGATTGGGCTGTATTAGCTATAAGCTGAGGGTGAGAAAACTTGGACTGTTTTCACAAGAACATCAGAGGTGGGAAGGGAGGCTGGTAACCTGATAAATTATATACAATTATGAGAGGTATGGATGCGGTGGATAGTGGATAGTCAGAATCTTTTTCCCCAAGAAAAATCAAATCTAGAGGGCATAGCTTGAAGGTGAGAGGAGGAAAATTTAAAGAGGATGTGCCAGGCAAGCTTTCTACACAGACAGTGGTAGGTGCCTAGAACAAACTGCCAGGGGAGGTGGTAGAAGCAGATACCATGGCAACATTTAAGAGGCATTTAGACAGATACATGAACAGGCAGGGATTACAAAAATACAGACCACTTAAAGGTAGATGGAATTAATTTAGAATGGCCTTATGGGTCGAAGAGCCTGTTCATGTGCTGTACTGTTTTATGTTCTATGTTCTATATCTCAAAACAAACAAAATTTAAAAATCGCACAATTGAGGAGTCAGTGAAGATCTGGCACAATCTAGGTCTTCTATACCTCTGAGTTTCTATGCATCACCATCATTAAATAGGGAGAACAAGAATAAAGATATTTGTAACCCAAATGCGCCTTTGCATACTATTTAAAACTTTCACTATACACAAAGGAAGATTGCGATGTCATTTTATCAGCTTGGCCATCAACCCAGGCTTTCTGCAGAACAGTCTCTGGACTCTAATTTCAGAAAGAGTTACTCTGCTAAAGAGCATTGAAAGAAAATATTTGAATAGAATATTCTAACACAAATGTTACATCTGATCTTTTATAAATAAATTTTACAAATTCAATTCCCCTTATTCATTACCACATTTTACCATGAAATCCAAACGCCTTACATATCCTCCCAATTCAACTTAGAGCAGAACACCAAGCAAAAGGAATAAACACAATCAATAGATTTCAATGGCATAGAATACCACCACATTCCAACTGATTAATACTAGAAAAGTCAGATTCCAAAGTGGAACCTGACTTGATATACCAGAAGTCCATCGTTTGCTAACTGGCTACCAAGGTGGGCAGACACTGAGGATATATACACAAGGCCATTTAGAAAATGTACTTTTAGCAAAAGAACATGCATTTATTACACAAAACAATAAAACTACATAAAACCATTTTTAATATCTTATCATAAGCAAGAGAGAAAGATTTAACCCTTTTTGTTCCAATAATATCCTTGACACTCACTCAACCCCCATAAAGTATCACTCCTATTTTCACTTTAACATTTCTTAGTCAATTGATGAAATTGCAAATGCTTCCTTTCAGCAACTTTCTGCTTATTCAGTAGATCTGATTCCTTCCATCTCTCCCTGAAATATATCAGCAAGCTAACTCACTGGCCTTCAATCGCAAAATCCCAAGGTTCTAACCTTGCCCATTTGGACAGCCAAAATTGCGCAAGGCTGCTTTCCAGCTCTGAGATAACAAGGTGTGGAGCTGGATGAACACAGCAGGCCAAGCAGTATCAGAGGAGCAGGAAAGCTGACGTTTTGGGCCTAGACTCTTCTTCAGACCCTTTTTTCTGAAGAACGGTCTAGGCCCGAAACGTCAGCTTTCCTGTTCCTCTGATGCTGCTTGGCCTGCTGCGTTCATCCAGCTCTACACCTTGTTATCTCAGATTCTCCAGCATCTGCAGTTCCTACTATCTCTGCTTTCCAGCTCTGTTGGCCTGGAGGCTGCCAAAAACGAAACTGCTCTTCTCCTGTTCAGAATCGTTTCTTCTGAGCTCAACTAGTTTGTGCTCACTGGCTTCCCCTTCATGATCATAGATCTCAAGTCAATAATAAGCAGCAATCCTCTCTCCAAGTAGTCTGAGTCATTTAGACTAAGTCACATGATTTTCTGTAAAGTTTTATTTGGTTATTACACTTCAAAAAAAATCAGACTTTCATAGCATTTAGAAACAAAACCTATTTTACTATTACTTTAGAACCCACTCTCCCAAAATAATTCATAAACTGCCCCCTGTGAAATTTAAAAGGAATTTTTAAGTATTTTCATTTCCTACCAAAATTTCCTCCATTGCTTTTTCTATGTAACACTGAAATAGAGATATATTTACATTAAACACAAGGATTTTCATGACAATCATGTTCCATGCAAGTGCATTTTGATCACAGTATTCATTTTTCTCCATATTTGCTCATTACAAGGGCTCTGCTATTGTACCTTCATGAGACATGAATGATTTTCAAATTACACAGCTGTAGTATGAAACTCCAATGAAACAAAATATTAGATTTTTATTACGGAAGTATTCCAGGAAAGGGAAAAGATGATACATATAAATAATTCCTACTGCGATACTGTGGGACATGCAGATTTCAAACTGTTGTTGAGTCAAATACCAAGCTCAGTGCCTTCGTCTCCACTAATGAACCTTTCTATTGACATGAATTTAGCTTGCTTGAAAAACTACTGACTGGCTGTTTGATCCCCATGTTTACTTCTGGTGTTAAAACTTACATCAACAACAACTTTAAATGGCTATCATAATTCAGTGCTGCTAAAACTGGTTCAACAGTCAGTACAGCTTTCAGATTGTCAGAGGCAATCTTTAGTCCTTTCAAATTTATTGCTTTTCTTCAACAAATATGTCAAAGGAGTTGCTACAATGCTGAAATTAGGAGCAAGTGTCCAATAAAATCCATTCAAACCAACATATCACAGAATTTCCCATTCTGTCTTAGATAGGGAAAAGTGCATGATATCAGGGAGTCAAAGATTAAGGGGGAAAGGTGGGATAGTGGAGTTGAGGATTGTCAGATCAGCCATGATCTCATTGAATGGTGGAGTGGACTTGATGGACTGGATGGCTTAACTTCTGCTCCTACATCTTACAGTTCTATCTCAAAAAAAACTAAACTTTCCATAACAACTTTTACGGTAATTTTGCCCAAAGCAAGTGTTTCAGGAAATCTTGTTACAACATCACTAGTTAAAAAGATACTGATTCCTACTTTTAGTTTTAGGTAGAGGTTGTGCACAATCAGTGGAACTCATTGCTTAAAAGGGTAGTAGAGGCAGAAACCTCCAGGTATTTAATAAATATTTAAATGAACACTCGAAATGCGACTGCACACATCTCCTACCCTCAAGCACACCCCCCCTCCACTCCCCCAAGCCCACTTTGGAGTTCAAGTTTTCTAAAATTCCATTTCTTTTCATTTTTCTTTCTCTTCACTTTGCAATTCAGGTTTTCGTATTTTCGGCTTTCTCTTTTCTTTCTCCTTCCTTTGCGTTGCTATTTTCTTTCCATTGCTCTTTTCCCTTCCAATTCAAGGATTTTTCATTTCTCTCTACACTCCAGGTCAAATTTTTTGAAAATTTCTAATAGAATCTTAAATTCTTGCAATGACATCACAGTTTCGGGTTTTCAGCTTTTAGTTATAAATGCTGGATAATCACTTTAAGCATTTCATCCTTATGAGATATTGCTCATATTTATACTTTAAATTTATCTGCCAGCTTTCCCCTTGTTAAAAATCTTCAAATTGTCCACTGTTACGTCTTCTATCTCCAAAAGGGTCTCAGCAACAATTAAGGCGATTTTGAAATTCCAAACTGCGTAACAAATTTTATTACTCCTATTCTTACGCCCAATACCCCCACACAATGAAGCTCAGTTAAATCAGTTAACTGGATAGCTGACTTGCAGAGCACAGCGATGCCAAAGTATGGGTTCAATTCCGCATTGGATGAGGAGCTTCTTAACTTCTCCTTTCACCCAAGGTGTAGTGAGATTCTCTGGTTAAAACACCACCAGTCATCTCTAATGAGACAGCAGCACTTTGGTGTGGTAAGACTTTGGCAACTTTACCTCCACATATTTATTTCTTCAAAGATCCACAGATGTGTCTTAAATTAAAGGGATTTCTATTCTGCTACTTGGTAGCTGTTGGTAGTACTGGACAAGTCAGATTCCAGAGTGAAGCCTGGATTGCCAGACTACAAGCTTTAATTTTGCGATTTCCTTCCTGGATGGGCAATCAATGAACATATTTGCACAAAGCCGCCAATGTATTTTTAACAAAGGATCATACACTTTCTACACAGAAGGAAAAAGGAACCTATAAATAAATGACGATTTGAAAGATTTTATCATAAACAACAAAAAGAAAGATTAATCCTTTTTTCCAGTAATATCCTTTATGGTCATCTAAACCCAATGAAGTATCAATTCTAGCTTCAATTTAAAATTTCGTACTCAACTAGCGAGGTCATAAGCATTCCCTTTCATTGACCTTCTGCACAGTCATCAGACGTGACTCTCGCCTTTATTGTCCATCTCCCGACATAGACAGGCTAACACTGACATTTTATCACTGACCTACAAGATAAACTAAGGGATTTTTTTTTAACCCTGCCTACTTGGGCTGATAAAACAGCTCAAGACTTATTTTTAGTGCTGTTGGCCTGGGGCTGCCAAAAGCTAAGATGTCCTTTTTCTGGTAAGGGTCTTTTCTTCTGAGCCCAATCGGCTTTTGCTCCTGGCCTTGCTTTTTCCAGCCATAAAAGCCTGTTAATAACAAGCAGCAATTATGTCAACAAGGTAGTTTCTTTGAGTCATTTAGCTTAAGTCATATGATGATTTAGCTCACTGTTCCAAATTACTTTCTGACACTTTCATGAAAATAAAACTGATCAGATCTTAACAGCACTGAAAACCAAATTTCCATTTACCTCTACTTCAGAATCCAATTCCAAACTTAATAGGTTACAAACTTTCATCAGATAATATACGTCACATAATATAAAGTTGCATTTACCAACTTTTAATGTAGAATACATCCTGAAGCACTTCATAGATACATAAAGAAAGAAAAATGAATACTCAGCCAAAGGAGATACAGTACAACTTTCTTAATGTGGTGGTTTTTAAGGAGTTGTCTTAAAAAGAGAAAGCGGAGGTAAAAAAGAACACACAGAGAACAGTTTGGGAAAGAAATTACCAAGTGTAACACTTAGGTGGCTAAAAGCTAAGATGGTGAAGCAGAGGCAAGGCCAATGCATAAAAGGCTGGAATCAGAGAAACAGGTGGATCATGGAGCAATATAGTATATTTGGTGATATGTAGTATATGGCCACCAAAAATTTGTATAAGCTGTTTTTAGAGGGTGGAGGATGGGAGGAATTTAAAGGCATTTAAATAAAAGAATAAAACAAAATGGATTTGACTAAAGGCATGAATCAGGATTAACCAGCACTAGATTGAGGTCGGAGCAGAATTAGCTGATTTTGTTATTAAGCAATCAGAACCAGAAACTCAACTCTGGTTGAACAGGAGAATGAGACTGCAAATGTACAAATGGTCTTACAATGACTATGATCAGCGTAAGAGAGAGAGCGAGCGAGAGACTGAGAGAGCAAGCGAGAGAGCACAGTGAGGATATAGAGTTTGAGGCAGGAGCTAAACAAAATAACTTCTTTCTTCAGGATGTTTAGAAATTTCAATTGTACAAGAGTAAAAGGATAGTTTCTTCTAATGAATTATAATGGATTATTCTCTGTTTAGCCAAGTGTAATATATAATATGTGTATTGCAACAGCTATGCAACTACCATAACCTCAAAACTGGCTACTTGGTTTATCTTTTATAAAATAATCAAATTGTAAATAAAGCAATAAATGGATGAGAATTATGTGCATGAAGCAAGCAAGTTAATTGTAACAGGCAGAAATTGGTTTCAACCCAAAACCTGTTAGTTTATATCCCCCAATTTCATACTATGAATCAGATCCACTGCTAAAACTGACAGAAAAGCCCAGTTGGATATATGCCAGAATAAACTGGCAGGAGACTCAAATTCCCTTCCAGTAAATTTAAAAATATGTTCACACATATTTAATGTACACTTGTCAATTTCCATGGTGTTGCATATAGTCAAGACTAAACATATTCTTCAGAGAAATTTGGGTAGAAGGGGAGGGCTTACTGGAGTGGCGCAGCTTCATTTTATTCTTGCAATGAAATTTGGGCACTGCTGGCATTTATTGCCTATCTCTAACTGTCCCTTGAACTGAGTAGCTTGCAGCTAAGAGTCAACCACATTACTGTAGTCTGAAGTCACAAATAGGCCAGAGCAGGCAAGAACAGATTTCCTTCCCTTAAGGACATTAGTGAACCAAATTGTTTTTTATGATAACTAACAATGGTTACAAGGTTGCTATTGACTAGTTTTCATTTCAGATATTATTGAATTCAAATTTCACCACCTGCCATTGCGGGATTCGAACCCATGTCCCCAGAGCATTAGTTTGGGCCTGTGACTTATGAGTCCAGTGACATTATCACATGTTAAAGCTAGTTATTACCTATACTTAATATACTAGCTAATTTTTCCAATGTCATTGGTAACCAAGGGGCATAGATTTAAGATAATTGGCATCGGAAACATAAAGTAGGTGAGGATAAGTCTGCACATTCACAGCAGCTTGCAAATATCTAATTCTTTTAGAAATGGGAGAACTTGATTCATGGTAGATTTGAAGAGGAAGTACAAGGTCATAATCATCTCCTCCCAGTGCTCTCCATCTATCTTTTCATGTTCCCAAATTAGTGCCTAGGATTCTAAAAGATGGTACTAAGAGAGTAGGTAAGGAAAACATGACAAAAAGATAGGTAACAAGAGGTGACAGATTTAAATTTGTTTTGCAAAAGCACCAGAAATCAAAAGAGGAGGAAGCAAATTTTCATCTTGCACTTATCAGGACAAATTCAAGAATGCCAAAAAAGAAAATTACGCTGCCAGTCGATATGATTGGGAATGCTGGAAAGGGTGATGAAACAGATTCAATTGTAACTTTTGAATGAAAATTGAACACATATTTGAAAGGGGGAAGTGCAGTGCAGGAAAATGGAACTAATTTCATTGCTCTTTCAAATAGCTATCACAAAAATGACGGACTAAATTAACTCTCTATCTGTGCTGTAATATCTGATCATTTGTACATAGAATGGGCAGTACAACAAACAAACAGGACAAACAGTCGAACTGGTCCATACCAGTGTTTATCCTCCATGCCAGTACACTATATAATTTGTGACAGGAACATAATAGATACACCCATTTGGGAAGAACAGATGGTTGTGTTGTTGCGAAGTAAGTGTTATTTTGCAGTACAAGCTAAAAAATGGACAAAAACTGAGCTACGACAGTGCCACCACGGGCAGCAGACACAAATACAGTGGAAGTTTATATAGGCAGAATCTATAATATATCTAAAGATGGACATATTCATTGAAAAGGAAACTTTGCAGGACATGGGAAAGATCAGGGGAAATTGAACCACGTGGATAGTTCTGGTTCAGGCTGACTGATCTCATCGTTTTTGACTGTACAGAAATTTGTCATAGAAAGTAGACGTAAAGAAAGTAGAAATAGAAGAGGAAATGAAGTTTTGTGAACAAGATGTGTACAGATATTTTTTTAAAATATGAGCTGATCAAGGTATCATGACATTGTACCTTAGCAGGCATGAATAACATTGTGGTCATTGTGTGATCCCAGGAAAGCCCTTTTTACAGAACTTTTGTGCACCCAGGACTTGTTTTCTAAGCTTTCTAAGCCTGGTATTTGGATATACAAAGTTTAGGTCCCAGATATTAGGTTAGAAGTAGTCTCTTATATACTGTAATGTACTGGTGGGAATAGCATATCTACATGTTAACAATGGAACTGTTCATAAAGCCTATTACAGTCCTTTCAGGCTATATAACTGGTATATAATACAAGCTAAATTCCCAGCCTGGACTAGGTGTTTAAGAAATAGCAATAAAATACAATACACAAGATATAGTAAGAGGATTAAAAAGAGAAAGCATAATTTAGTACTCCAGTTACTGTTGGTAGGTTTCTAATGGAAGCCCCAACTATCTGCAAACAGAAGGAGAGACAAAACAAAGATCTCATTGCAGACAGTACTAAACTGGCAGTGCACATTCAATTACAAATATGTTATCTGGCTATTTGAAGGCTCATTCTAGAAAAAAAAAGGATGAATATATTAAGCAATGACTATTTGCTTTATTTTTAATGAATTGGAGTTCCAACCATTTTCACTTGCAAATATAATATTGAACCAAAGATCTCTTGTGGCACACTGATTTTGTCCCTGCCTATGTAGCAAAAGGTCAGGGTTGGAGTCCCACCTACCCAAAGATGTGTCATAACATTTATGAACGATTGATTCAAAATATTAATATTGAACAGAAGTAAATTACCTAATTTGCAGAAAAGCATAGGTGGGAATTTTATGGAGGCAATGTGGGTCTCACCTCCCAGCTAGACAGCCGACAGGGGACACAATGGCATCCTATGGAGAGTGCCTACCAAAACATAAACCAACCAGGTGGTTAGGAACATAGAAACTGGAGTAGGCCATTTAGCTCCTCAAGCCTGCTCTGCCAATCAATGACATCATGGAAGATTTGTGGCGTAACGACATGCACCTGTCTTTGGCCCATACCTCTTAATATCTTTGCTTAACAAAAAACTAGCCATCTCAGACTTAAAAATAACAAATGATGTAGCTTGAACTACTGTTTGTGGAAGACAGTCAGGATCACAGAATCACAACAGCACAGAAAGAGGCCATTCGGCCTATCGAATTCGCAGCGACTCTCCAAAAAACATCCCACCCTGACTCAACTCCCCCACCGCCCCCACTCAATCCCCGTAACCCCACGTTTACCATTACTACTCCACTTAGTTTGCATACCGCTGGACACTGTGGGGCAATTTAACACAGCCAATGAACGTTACCTACACAACTTTGGACTGTGGGAGGAAACCCATGCAGATACAGGGAGAACATGCAAACTCCACACAAATAGTCACCCGAGGATGGAATCGAACCCGGGTCCCTGGAGCTGTGAAGCAGCAGTGCTAACCTCTGAGCCACTGTGCTGCCCCAGTTTCAAATCTCTACCGCATTTTCTATGTAGATGTGCTTCCTAACATTTCTTCTAAACAAACTGGCCCTAATTTTGAGACTATGCCCCCTACTTATAGAACCTCCAATCAGTGGAAATAGTTTATCTTTATCTACCCTGTCTTTTCCTGTTAATACCTTGGAGACGTCAATCAGGTCACCCCTCAACTTTTTAAATTCTAGAGAAAACCGGTCTAATTTGTATAATGTCTCCTTATAACTTAACAGAAGTTCAGATATCATTCTTGCTCTCCATCCAAAGCCAATATATCCTTCCTAAGGTATGGTGCCCAGATCTGCTCACGGTACTCCAAGTGGGTCTAACTAGGGTTTTGTATTGCTGCAGCATCACTTGTGTCCTTGTAATCCAGTCCTCTATATATAAAGGCTAACATTCCATTAGACTTCTTGATTATTTTCTGCACCTGTCTGTAGTACTTCAAAGATCTTTGCCCCTGATCCTCCAAGTCTCTTTGGAAATCCATTGTATTTAACTTCATACGATCTAGGAAATCACTGATCTATCCTTTTTTTGGTCTAAAATAGATAACCTCACACTTGCTTACATTGAAATCTATCTGCCAGTGTTTTGCTCATTCAACTAGTCAACAATATCCCTTTATGATTTTATGCTATCATCTACACCGCTACAATGTCTCTTAACTTTGCACCATCAGAAAATTTGGATATATGACTTTCTAAGCCATTTAAAAGTTGTTAATATATATGTAAATAATTGAGGGCCCTAACACAGATCCTTGTTGAACATCACTGGTCACAATCTACCAATTTGAACACCTACCCATTACCCCTATTTTCTGTAGCCCACCACTCAACCAGTTTTCCAGCCATGTCAGTAATTTGGCCTGAAGTCCGTAGTCTTTTACCTTTGTTAACAGTCTCTTATGTGGGACTTTGATAAATGCCATCTGTAAGTACATATAAACTACATCCACAGACATTCCCCTACTCACTACTTTAACCACCTCTTCAAAAAATTCAATGAGGTTTTTCAGGTGTGACCTACCTGTCATGAATCCATACTGGCTCTCTCTGATTAACTGAAAATTTAAGGTGTTTCGTTACCCCATCCTAGGTTGTAATCTCCAACAAACTCGCCACCACAGAGTTAGGCTAACATGGTCCATAAACCCATGGTTTTCCTCTTTCACCCTTCTTTAAAAAGAGTGGCATATGCAATTTTCCAAACAGAGGGATGACCCAGGAATATCTGGAAGATTATAGTTAGGGCATCTACAATGTGCTTCCCTACTTCTTTTAACATTCTTGGATGGAAACCATCAGATCCTGGGAATTTGCTGCTCTTTAGTTCCATTAATTTCCACATTATTGATGTTTTACTTACAATATTCTAATTCAGTCTCTATTTCCGACCCACTTTTAATTTCCTCGCGGCATCCAGAAAGCTATCCTCCTAACTGCCATTTCCCCATCGTCATTGGAAATACCCCCACTTTCAGTTTTCAGTGCGCCAACATGGAGTCCTGACTACCTGCTTTTCCTTGATGTAACTATAAAATTTCTTCTTATTGATTTTACTGTCCCTTGCAAGTTTCATTTCAAAATCCCTTCTAGTTATTATAAGCTAGATGTGGATCTTTGCTGGTCACTGTATCTTGCCCAGTCATTGTATCTTTTCCACTCAACAGGATCTGTTCTGTATTTTGCATTTTTATAAGTCCTTTGTTTTAGTTTTATGCTGTCTCATACTTTTAGTTGTCCACAGCTGATTTTTTTTTCTGTTAAGCAGAGCTTTTCGCTCTCAGGGGCATAAATTGGCTCTGTTTTGGGTTTAATGTTTCTTTAAACATTCTCCACTGTTCTTCAGCTATTTTACACGTTAGCAGACTATCCAGTTTACCATGGATACTGTTGCATCTTATTAAAGACGGCCTTACCTAAATCTAAAATTATATTTGTGACTTTTCACTTACAAATGCTACATTGATTCAATCTTATGATTACTATTTGATAAATGTTCACACATAATTAGGTTACTAATTAAACTCAGCTCATTATTCAATCCAATAGTGCTTGTCACCTTGTTGCATCCAAGACACATTGCTGTTGTAAATTATTCTGGAAATGCTGCAGAAATTCACCACCTTTCTGATAGTTACATGCTTGCCCCTCCATGTCTATGATGAAATTAAAACTCCCCATTGATACTACTCTGCCTTTGCTACATACTTGCCTAATTTCTGTATTTATATGATCTCACACTTCAGAGCTGCTACCAGAGAGTCGATCTACAACCCCTTCTACAGTTTTGGATCCTTTACTGCTCCTCGGATCCATTCATAAGGTTGCCACTGGATGCTTTCCCCTCCCTATACCCTCCCTCACCACTGAAGTGATTTTGTTGCTAATCAGTAAGGGTAGTCTACCCCCTCTGCCATCTTCCTTTTCTGCCCTGTAAACCTTATAATCTGGCATATATAGTTCCCAGTCCTGACCATCCTACAGCCATGTCTCAGTAATAGCTACTATATCATAGTTGTGAAAGTGAATCTGTACTTGCAGCTTATTTAATATATTCCTTAAATGCCACACACTTGTATTCAGAACTCATATTTGGGCCATACAATCTAACCTGTTCTTCAGTAGGGATGCTTTATTCACCTGTTTATTATTTCTCCTTTCTGGTTTATTCAATATACTTCTGACAGTTCTGCCTTTAATTGTCAGACCTGAAGTATGATTCCCAACTGTTTCTTTCCACTCTGTCTTTTCTTTGTTTTTGCAACTGTACTGACTTCCCAGCCAGTCATAGGCCTTCTGTAGGTTTAGCTCCTGGGAGGAGCTGGAAGCCCTGCCTGTGTGAAATGCCAGCAAGTCAGATGCTAGCAGCTCTTTTGCTCAACAATGTCACTAGGGAAGCAGTGGCTCCGCTGGAATGACAATTACTGAGCCTCAATACCCTACTGCAAACAAGGCAGAAAGAGATTTGATGACAGGAGGGGTTTCACAGGGTGGGTGCTTTAGGGAAATGGGTGCCAGGGAGGGGGGGCATTGACAGCAAGGCCAAGGAAGTGGATCTCAGTGGCCACCTCGCTCAAGTCCCTTGCCCATGGCAGGTTCCTCAATCAAATACTGAGTGCCTTTGAACAAGTAGCCCCCCTCCAACCCAGGAAACTGCAAGCAACTCACCAAGGTTTTCTGTTTGCGCTCCCTACACAATGACAGGCCCATTCCCCACTGGGTTACTTCTAATGGCATTGGGAGATAATTGCTAACTTATGGGCATCACTTGGTAGCTGGGCAGGAGGGCAATCCATGAGTGGTCCTGCCATAAACTTAATCAGGAAGGCGGTGGGGCCACCATCCTTCACTGTCCCATAAAGTTAAATACTATCCTTCTGCTAAACTTGTGACAACAGTGAACATAAAACTCCACCCACAAAATCAATTCAAATACTTTAATTCATTTAGTTCAAACACAACCACAAAGCATTGTATATTTTAATGTACTAAATACTGCACGCAATTCCCAAAGTGTGCAAAAGTAGGCTTTTACAAAACTGTCAAAAGTAAACAACCAATACTGCAGCGAGTAACTCACCTCCTAACTCCCCAAAGCTGCCCACTATCTCTAGGCACAAGTCAGGAGTGTGATGGAATATTCCCCACTTGCCTGATGTGTATAGTTCCAACAACACACAAGAAGCTTGACAGCATCCAGGATAGAGCTGGGGTTCAAGCTCTGATCCCTGCAGTACCTCACTAGTCACTGGCTGCCACTCGGAAAATGACCCATTTATTCCTATTCTTTGTTTCTGACCTGAATGGAATCAGTTCTGTCACAGCACGTGAAAACATAAGCAAGCTCTCATTTATAGAACACATAAATTCAAGTTTTCAGGAATGCAAGTATAGTTTCTAACAAACCTTTTAAGTTAGTTCTCAACAAAAGTATCAAAAAACTCAGCAGCTTAAAAAACATTTCTACCAAGAAAAATTAATCTTTAATTTAAAAACTCTGATTTTGAATTGATATATTATGGTAGGGAGAATACTGAAATCCACAAACTTAAAAACAGTTTTTAGTCATTCCAGTATACATTGGCAAACTGTTAGACATAAAATGAGTCTGTTAAAATGGAACGCTTGTTACTCACTGGGCAGACAGCATAAAAAGTCTCTATTGCCATGCAGGAAATAACTAAGGCCCCACAGAGTAAATTTGAGAATTTTCAGGTGGTGATTTATGACTAGTATGTCAAAGACTACTGCACTTTTATTAGTGATTTTGATACACCACCAAACTGAAACAAGAAAAGTGAGGTACTCATTGGGACAAAGTGTACACAAAGTTTCTCTTTTAATTGCACAAAACTATACCTGCAACTATTACTAACTTCTGCATCACACTGTAAGAATAGCACCCAATGATTATAAATGATAATAACCAAGGTGCTAAAGATTAATGAAGTCCAGACTGAAAAACACAACTTTAATTCTTAGGTAAAATTACATCTGCACACCTGCTGCTCTGTCACTATGTGGAGGAAACTATTTCAGCTCCACATCATAAAGTGGTATAACTCTACTTATTAAAGCATTAATCATGTCCTGCTTTATCCTGACTGACTGCCAAAATTTACCGTTACATCACAAAAGAAATCTATTAAGCAAAACTCGATTTTGACATTTTACAGAAGCTTACTTCAAGTTCAGTTGTATTGCCTACTCTAAACGTCCATTTTCTGTACTCTTCATTAATTTAAAAGCAGAGGAGAAACAATGCATTGCTTTAAATGGCATTTTACAGTATAATATGTTTGATTTAACTGATAACATGGAAATTTTGAAATTGCTTAGTCGTTTCACAAAACTAACGTGCCAACCAAGAGCAAAATTAATGCTAAACTGTGGCACAGAGAATTACTTATATTAGTTACAAAAGAATGTTTTACTTAATGAACAACTATAACTTTAAACAGTATAAACGTGTCAGCATGCACAGCCTATAGCAGAGTTTTAAATGAAATATTTTCTTTTGCAGAACATCTCAAAATAACTATTGTGTTCATATCCTATTTGCAGAATCAAAGTGATAATACACTTTTTAAAAAGTGTGAATTGTAAAAATTTCAAACCAAAAACAAATAGAACAAATAAAGTAAACAATAAGTGAGGAAAATTCTGAAATGGTTATACCAACTGCCTGCAAATTTCCTTACAATTCCCACCTCAAGTGCACCTTGAGATTTTTAGTGACTACTTTCCCCTTGACAGGCACCAATCACCATCTGAACAAACTACACAGAAAAAATTATGGAGAGGATTGCCCACAATAAATAAGGAAGCAGACAGAAACAAAAAGCAGATTTAAGAAGAGATAAGTAGAAGATGTGAGAGGGATAAAAAAGAAAACACACAACCAGCAACAGAGACAAAACCGATGACAGTAACAATATTCTCTGATTTACCATGTTTAATACCATTGGTGATGAATGGTAAAAAGAATAACAACTGACTTAAAAGAAGCTCTTAAATTGCTAAATTCATAGGCAGCAGTGTTGTAAGATGTGGCCAATATTTCAGGTGGAGTATCTAAACCAACAAGCTTCAGATGATGCAAGTTATTGTGAACATTTCACTGACTGATCATCTGGTTGAAATTACTTGATTCTCATGAGCTCAGCAGGAGTAGTTGCCTGGTAACCTGGTATGATTCTACTTTCACTATGAAGAGAGCCATGAGATGTGAAGATGCATGGTTGACTATAAAATGCTCTGAAACATGCTACAATGATGAGCATAACTTTTTTTAAGTGATCTGGGAAGCATAAAATATTCATTATTTTGTTTTTAAACACAGGCCAGATACAAACAATTAGCTTAGTTAGACTTCAGTAGTTGTAAGAATATTGATTTAATTCAACCAATCTTTGTCTTCATATTTGTACAAAATTGTAAAGATGTTATACCTCCCTAAATTGGTGGATCATCATGCTTCACTTAAAAAATTACTAACTACTGTTCTGCATTCTAAATTTCTCAATCTAGTAAATGCTTATACTTCTATCTTTCTGTGAAAACTGATGACACTGCTTCTTTTGTTAATTTTGACTGAGGAAGAAGGATCTCACCAGGCTCTGCTGTAAGCTATGCCTGTGTTCCATTAAACCCTAGCATCTCAACCACATTCATAGGGCAAAATCTTTTTTCAATTCCTGTCCACTGTGGTGACAAGCTTAGAGGCAGTGAGGGCAAGTAACTAGGCAGGACTGTGGCATAGCCTTTCCATCTCCACTAATTAGGTTCCAGGCACAAAGACCCATTGTTGGACCTTCCCACCTATTGAGGCCCTTAAAAGCCTAATTAATGACCACTTAAGGGCCTCTTCCTCCTACTACTGATATAAACTCAGCTGCAGAGAAGCTTAAACATGTCAGCGAAACAGCGCAACCAACTTGTCACTTCTGGTTGCTGGATACGGGGTGACTGTATGAAAGGCATTGAATGCTCATCAAGGGACACACAAAGGGAGGGGCAGGGGCCAATGTAAGCCATATCTCTGTCCTTGCCACTGATACCATATGCCTCTCCTCACAGCATTCACCGAGTGCTTTCGGCCTCACCCACAACCTTACTAACCTGTGGCCTGAGTCACTCTGGATACTCGGGACCCCACTGCCTATTCTCCCAGCAGGAGCCATCACGTTCTCTACAGAACCGTTGACCACAAGAGCTGCTGACCTCTGACTGACTGGCAAGTCTCAGCAGGTCAGCACTCAACCAGTGGCTTCTTTATTTCAGACTAAGTCCCCTGATGACTTTGCTACTGCCTGATTGGTCTGTAGCTCAGAAGGCATTCCCGAAAAGAGGTAACGTGGGTCTCTCATTAGCTCTCTAGCTGGCAGGAAAGATCCTCGATGCCTCAAGTTTCTGCCCAATGTCCTAAAATTGACTAGTACTAATCTTGCATGGTGAAGTGATATAAATTACATACAAGAGTAGATTATTTTCTAATGTTCGAAAAATTCCAAGTGAGCTTTCAATATAGTTGTTTTATTGATAGACAAGATTAATTTTGGCAAAATAGTTTCTATCCCACAAATAAGAACAATCACACAAACTAAACTTAGCCATCTCTTAAAAGTGTAAAAATATAAAATCATGCATTTAAACTTGATTAGTTTCAGATGTTATTCACTTGAAAGTAAATGCTTTTATACAAAGCATTCACTTTCTAGTTTTATTTCAATGAACTGTACAGCATAAAGCTCAGTCATCTCCCAGCTGACTCTCCTTTAGTTAATAGTGTTAACTGTATATAATTAGTTCACAACACTTATTGATCTTGTTACTTTTAACTCCGAGGTACTTAGCATCCTATTAACATAATTAGATATTAACAGACTCCTCTCTTTACATAAACAAAATTTCCTGTACTCATAAACTCAATTTAAGCAAAAGCCCTTCAGCACTGCTTGTTTAAATCCTTACTTGACAAACCTGCTGCTGCCTACAGTGAACTAATCCTCACAGCACTGAAAATGGAGAATGAGATACTTAAGAACATCTCTTATGTCTATAAACCTCAGATCAATCCTAGATAGTGACAGTATCTCAGAAAAACACTTGGTTAAAATGATCCAGACAAATAAAGAAATAGAAGAAGAAAGTCAAAAGCCAGAAGTGTGCGCCTGGTATGACCTGGTATATAATATCAGTCAGATCCCATGGTTGAGGATGATGGCTTTTTGTTTATTAGCCTCTCAAAGTTTGATATTTATGGTTCTAGTAGATTTATCATGTTATTCGCAATGTACGAACAAGAAATTTGTATGTTATAAATAAACAGTAAAAAATCAGTTACGATAAATCAATGAGTATATCATTAGAAGTAAATAGTGAACAATTATGAATAGTCAATAAGGATACTCCCTTATCAAAGGGGGGAACGTTGACAATTGGGGTGACCTTAAATCTGTTAACTCAGCATTCCACATTTGGTAATTCCTGTATAGCATGAGACCTCATTTAACGGTGTCACATTAATAAGTAGCCTTCAGCAAAGGTTTTCAGCAAAATTTCAATACTTTAACAGAAGAAAGGTCATAAGAATCATGAGTCTTGACTCATGCACTCACTACTCTATTATCAATGCAGTGGCATCAAAAATAAGGTGGCTTTGGTCTTAGAAGAAATGAAAACTAACCTCTAAATTGAAGTGGACAAGTGGCCAATGGTCAGCTGACTCATAAGTAGCTATCCCATGGCCACTGGCTAAGAAGGGTTAGACAGGTGATTGACATAGCATTGATGGCCAGCTCCCAAAGTGAACTACATTAACAGAGATAGGAAGGGAGGAAGAGCCAAGGAGATCCAAGGTGTTGTGCCAACTATGCCTGAGGGGATAACTGGAAGTTCCCCGACATCAGTCTGAGGGAAGAACTGTCTCATACTGAGACTACCAAAGACTAAAAGACACCACCACAAAGGGGCATAGAACCACTGGGATATGGGAGTGTGCTGCCTCCCTACTTCCATCCTACAGAACATCTCTGGGGTTGGTAAAGCGTTCTCATGTGCCACAGGTTGTACATTTTTTTTCTTTGACTAATTAACTAATGTACCATATCTAAACTTGAATCAGAGATAGTAGGAACTGCAGATGCTGGAGAATCCGAGACAACAAGGTGCAGGGCTGGATGAACACAGCAGGCCAAGCAGCATCATAGGAGCAGAGAGGCTGACGTTTCGGGCCTAGACCCTTC
>NC_063339.1:27281564-27313067 GCF_021869965.1 Rhincodon typus | reverse complement strand
GGACCCTTTTCTGATGAAGGGTCTAGGCCCGAAACGTCAGCCTCTCTGCTCCTATGATGCTGCTTGGCCTGTTGTGTTCATCCAGCCCTGCACCTTGTTGTCTACTATATCTAAACTGCTGTTTTTCAATAAACTATCAGAAAATTACTAAAAATAATCAGCTGCCAATTTTAGGCAACCATGATCACGAACACCATAAAATCAACACCTTGCTGCGGTTTAGGAGAAAAATGACCGTTGCGTTTTCAAAACAGCCTTCAGCACATCAAATATCTTTGACCAAAGTAAGCTGTTTAAGGGAAAACTATCCTGGAATTTACATACATTGTTGTGTGGGGTGTTGATTCAAACTGCCCTTTTTACTTATCAACATACTTTGGCATACAAGGCAAATATTTTTATCCAATGCAGCTGCGAACAGAAAGGCATTTTCCCAATCCACGTGGAAGTTGTACATTTTTAGTTTCTTTCTAGATAGCCCAGGTTCAGTCATTGTTGTTTCACCTTGTAGTTCATGATGTCACTCTGCCACTGGTAATGCTGCCTTTTGACTCATTCCTCTAGAACATCCAGAATGTTGCTAACAGCTTTCAAGTCTGGAGGAAAGAGAGGTCACTCATGCAATAATGATTTCATTCTTGGGTTCATCTTGTGTTGCTCAGATAGATATTGGACGTGGGGCACAGCAACAATCCCTGTAATCTTCGTTCTTCCTGCACAGACTTATAGGTAAGTAAATGAACAAAAAAAACACAGCTCTACACAGAACGGGCAGAGAAGCAGAAACAGCTGAGCTGCTTTTGCAGACAATCTGTATGGATAGGATGGACTGAATAGCCCATGTTTCTTGTATTGCTGGCAGGTGAAGGCCTTTCTCATGGATAACTGTTTACAACTCCACAGACCAATCAGTTACTTGTTGTAAACCAAAGGTCCATTCATACACTAAATTAAAACAAAGAACTGCAGATGCTGGAAATCAGAATCAAAAACAGAAATTGCAGGAGAAACTCAGCAGGTCTGGCAACACCTGCGGGACATACTCATCTGTACACACCCCTTGGCTCTAGTTCATTTGCATACCAGGCTTCAACACTTGCTTGAACACATCCTATTGCTGAAAGGCTTTCTCCTACCACATTCACAGCTATTATGTTCACATCTGCACATATATCTCTAAACTCGTTGTTAAAAAATATCCCCTCCATTAGCCATGACAAATTTTGCCACTGGTCCAAATACGGTCCCTATTCACTTTACCACTACCTTATCCACAATTATTTTCTTATCTTTACCATACATTACTGTTCATCTGGTTGCCATGTCTACAAAATGTACAATTAAAACTGTTTTTTCTTTATCTCACAGATTGAATCCAGGGTCACTACCTCATTGAAATCTCTTGCTCAGGGCATACTTACTGGGACAATGTTCTTTGGTTTTTCTTATAAATCTCACATCACTTATCTCTCCTATAAACTTACAACACTCCTAAATGCATTATTCCTGCATCCTTTACTAAAATTTTTACCTTTTCGAGGATAGATAGGAAAATTGGCCTTATTAAATTTAATAATTTAAATATCATGCCACTGGTATGATACTTAAATCCTAGCTGCCATTGCTTAGAGAGTGGTCAAGGAGGATGGTGGCCATGAAGTAATCAGAGATATTGCGCAAAAGACAGTTGCAGGAAGGCTGTGACATATTTGGCAATTTGGAGAAACCAGGTATGTTGTGTCTTAAATGTTGGGAATTCATGTCAGGTAGTTTCTCGGAGAAGAAAGAATTGGAAATGCCATACAGATAAGGCAAGTTTGACTATTAACGACATGCAAATGCATGAAAGTAAAGTAGTAACTGCTCATTAATGAGATTCTGAAATCACTGCTTAAGGTTGAAGGGGAAACTCAGAAAGGTGGCATTGATATTCTACTTATCTCATTCCTGCCCAAATTTTCTGATTCCCTTACCATTTTCTATGTATTCCAGGGAGGGAAAAAACTCTGCCCATGACTTTCTAAGTCTATGCATGAACATGGAAAGAGGCAAAGATTACATAATTACTGATCACTCACTGACACCACTCACCAAAACAATTTGCTAGTTAACAAAACTCACCAAAGTACTGCAATGAATTAGAAAAAAAAATTAAACTATGCCTTTCAAACCCTGGGGTCATCCAAAGCCATTTGCAGTCAAATAAGTACTTTTGAACTGTAGTCATTGTTGTTGAGTAAGCCAACAGAGCAGCAAGGTAATTCTGTTGTTTTATTACTTGAGGGCTATGTACTGGCAAAACAATAGCAGAACACTTCTGATCTTCTTGAAGCCTGCCATGAGATCTCTTACATTCACTTGAAAATGCTGATAGGACTTCAATTAATTGTGACATCTAATAATACAACATTCGTATTGTAAATGTCAACCAGATTGTGCACTCAAATCCTGCAGCTTGATCAAAAAATTTTTGACTTACTTGCGAGAATAAGCACTAAGCCAAGTCAACACTTGGAAGTTAAAAATATTTTGTTTTTAGCTTTACGTGCAGCGAACACTCTGTCCTCAAACGACACTAATACGTTGGAGAGAATACCAAAAATTCCAAGAGGATGATTTCTCAGATTCAAAATCAGGAAAGTTGATTTTATTGAATAAGGACACTGAGAGTATTTCCATTAAAGTACTGAAAGGGACACATCCTACTTTAACAGTTTATAGTTATCTATGGCCTTTGACAGAAAAATATTTCCCAAACCTTTTTCAAATAAATACAAAGAAAAGGAATGCTAATCCAGGAAGAGGGCAGTCACAAGAAGTGAACGAATGCTAAGAACTTAAGGCAGGGAAGTCCAAGTCAGCTAAGTTTATGATGCCAACAGTGGGGTATCATGAAATTAATATAACAGGCCAGAATCAGAGAGTTGGAATATTCAGGACAGGTTGCATGGCTGGAAAAGGCTATTGAAATCAGATGGTTCAACACAACAAAGGGAAGTGCAGATGAGGAGAAGCATTTAAATGCCACACCAAGTGCCTCTGTCAGCAAGTAGGGCATGGACAAATGGTAAATCAACAAATGGCAACTGATGCAATCGAGATGTCATGGCAAAGGTTTCAGCATGCTGGAGTGTGTCAGAATGGGAAACCAGCAAGAAGGAGCAATAAAGAACAATCTGGAGGGTAACAATATAAGAATTCAGAACAAACTTCTTTTCCCAAAGAGTGGCAAGTGTGTGGAATTCTCCACCAGAGTGTGACTTGTACAAATGCATTTAACAGAAAGCTAGACAAACATATAACATGGAAAGGAATAGATTATTATGGTGACAGAGTTAAATGAGGAAAGATGAGAGGGGGCTCAAAGGGAATATATTCATTGGTATAGATTGGCTGCATTGAATTACCCACTTCTGTACCATATATCCAGCGCAATCCTATGTACTGATAAAGATTATTGTTGCAAAGGGAATCACAGTAATGTGAAATTAAGGAGGTGAAATTAAGCAATTTCTCCACCTCGACCAGTTGTCACATTCTCATGAGCATTTTGAACAGACTAAACAATACCGGTATGCTGGGAGATAGCAAGAACTGCAGATGCTAGAGTCAGACAACAGTGTGGAGCTTGAGGAATACAGCAGGCGAGGCAGCATCACAGGAGTGGGAAAGTTGACGTTTCGGGTCGGGACACTTCTTCAGAACTCAATGGCAGTTGGAGATGAAGAGGTAAAGGGAGGGTAAGAGGCCGTGGAGTGGTGTCCAGGAGGATGAGGTTTGTTGGAGGCGAGAGAAGGGGTTTGCAGAAGGTGGATTAAATTCCCAGTCAAAGAAATAGGTGCGGAAGTGCAGGAAAAAGAGATCAATATCCAGATGTATACGGAATTTATTGACGTGTGGGCACAGGGGAATGAAGGTGAGTTCTAAAGAAGGGTTCTGACCTGAAACATTGACTTTCCTACTCCTTTGATGCTGCCTATCCTGCTGTGCTCCTCCAGCTCCACACTGTGTTGAATATTGGTATGCTGCATTTTTTCTGAATGGTAATAAAAGACTGAAAACTTGTACAGTTCAAATGCTTAATTTCTATAGGTACGTGTTTTTAAAATTAGTTTAACATGACAAGCGGAAGTTATTGCCTCAATTGCATATTTGAGAACTTTTTCAGTCAAAACCTGCATTATATGGTGCCACAATTGCCTTAATGAAAGTTTATATTGGGAAATCTTGAAAAACCCTTTTGAGGAGGAGGAATACCATGATGTTGCACATTGTAAATTCAGCATTCTATTAGAAGTAAAATGATACATGTTCTATATTTTATCCAGTGCAACAAGGGAACCATACAGGTACTTCCTGTCAGGCCTGAGATGGCCTATAAATGCAGTCCTTGCCAGTGATGCCCACTTCCCACAAATAAATAATAAAACTCACTTTATCCCAGATATTGATCATCAGTGAAGGGTTCTGAGCAAGTTGCCTGTCCATCATATCAGTAGCAGAAATCAAAAATTGAAATAATGAAAAATATTGGATAACATACTCCATAGAAATAAATCTGAACTATTTGAACTCTGCTAAACATATTGCAAATTAACCTTAGGTAAGATATTTTTTCAGCAGCATCTATCCATTCTTTACCATTAAAGGGAGGTTTAATTTATTTTTCAGAAACAAAGTCCACAAACAAGGAATACCATATGCATTGCAAGCCATCGGTGTCACAATTTAAATGAGTTTGTTACAGAAATAGGATATCTACCAGTTCACAATGCTAAATCACTAGGATCATCCAACAACCATATTGCCAGTTTCTCACCTTTGCTTTAAAGATGCTTAGCCATAAAGAAAGAGGAAATTACTTCTAGTTTCATGATAAATGAAGAAATTTAATTTTAAAAAAATGAATGGAGAATATCAGAACATAAAAGAAGCAAAGTAGGAACGGGGCAATGAAGAAAACATGTCAAAATAATCAAAATGACTAATACTTTAAAGGTCTATCAGTAAAAATGAATTGTAGAAAGTGAGTTGGGACCACTGGCAATGGATAACTGTCAATTAGTACATAATCACAAAAATGATTATGGCACTTAAGTACTTGTTATCAGTCATTACCAAAAGAAGGGCACTAGAGAAGAGACAAAGGAAAATTAAAAATATGATAAACAAAGATAAAGTATAGACCCAATGGGTTGCATGAAAAGATTCCGAGGAAGATGAGGAAGAGAATTACAGAGACATCAGAAAAAATATTTAAGGATTGCCGTCATTGATCAGCCCATTGAGCATAGCAGTTGGGATGTCATGTTGTGGTTGTACAGGACATCAGTGAGGCCACTTTTGGAGTACTTGTACATTTCTGGTCACCCTGCTACAGGAAGAATATTATTAAACTGGAGAGGGTTCAGAAAAGATTTACCAGGATGTTACCAGGACTAAAGGGTTTGAGTTATAAGTACAGGGTGGACAGGCTGGGACTTTTTTCACTGGAACACAAGAGGTTGAGGGGTGGCCTTATAGAGGTTTATAAAATCGTCAGGGACACAGATAAAAGTAAATAGCAAAAGCCTTTCCCAAGAGTGGGGAGTTCAAAACTAGAGGGCATATTTTTAAGGTGGGAGGAAAAAGATTTAAAAGGGACCCGAGGGGTAAATTTTTCACACGGAGAGGTGGCTTGTATGTGGAATAATCTGCCAGAGGAAGTGGTAGATGCAGGTACAGTTACAACATTTAAAAGACATTGGGATAGGTGCATGAATAGAAAAGGTTTAGAGGGATATGGGCCAAACGCAGGCAAATGGGGCTAGTTTAGTTTAGGACTTGGTCAGCATGCACAGGTCGGACAGTCTGTTTCCATGCTGTATGACTATGACTCTATGATTGCATGCTGGTGAGCCAGAGCATGACCAATTTCTGCTAGAGACAGATCATTCAAATAATTAGAGAGCAATTAGCTTAACATTAATGATAATAAATGTATGAAACATGATGATTGAGAATGATGCCTGCTCGGAGGAAAAGCAAGTATAAAGACTTTCATTAACCACAGCTCTTTCATTTGAACAACGTAGACTATGAGAAGGTACAACAGAATTCTTTAACGTTATGAAAGAACGGAAGACGTACATAGGAACTTATTGCTCAAAATCAAACCTAATTGCCAAAGTCACATAATATTTTTGTTTGTAAAATTGAACCTCAACTATTAAAGCAGTGCCAGCACAGATACAAAATAGCAAAGGGATGAAAGCATGAGTTTTGGGGAGGACGTAAAGAGATTCACCAGAATTATGCTAGGGATAAGGAGAGTAAGCATGTGAAGAGCAATCAGAGAAGTTAAAGGGAAGATTTAAAATTGATGAGGGCTTTATTTGAGTGGAGTAAACAATGTCAGTGTCAAAAAATATGTATTACACTGACTTTTAGTTCTTAGCTTTGACGTAACTTCTGGGATTAAAACAGAAAGAAACATAAAACACAATAATTCTCCTCAGTTTGTTTGAGGTGGGCTGTTGACTGACAAAACAATGTATTAGAGAGCAATGCACTGGTGATTCTGATCCCCAGGAATATCATGTATCAACACAAACGTGCTATGGTGTAGCACTTGTGCATGAGCTTGTTCACACTGCTTGAAAATGAGGAAAGAGATACATGGATTCAAGAAAGAACAAAAGGGGATATAAGGGAAGAGACTAATAGAGCATTGCTTGAGAGACAGGCATTAAGGAGGTTTTTAAAAGTAGGGAGATAACTCGATGAAAGGAGCCAGATAAACAATTTTAGAGGACTGGAAAGTAAAGGCTGAAAAAGCAACCAACAATTTTCAAACAAAGGAGTAAGAATTAAAATAAACTTCACATTAGATGAACAAATAATAATCAGGAATGGAAATCAGAAGATCAGTTTTCTAGCTTGAGATCTTGGGATGATTTGGTAATGAGGATACAAGTTTTAAAATCAACACTTTCAGGTCACGGGGAATAAGTGGAGCCTAAAGATGATTGGCAGATCAGGAGTGTTGAAACTAATGCAAACAAGGACATAAACAATGCATTTTGGTTTAGTCAGGAAAGACAAGTAGGAAAACATTGGAGAAGTTAAGGTCTTGTTTAATCAGGCACATTATTTGGTACTACCATTTCTAAAATTCATTTTCAGAATTAGTCCCCGTTGCAGCACATCTCGAGTACTGCTTTGTTCTTGGAGTAAACCTGTTACCACAGGCAGGAATTCCTGATCTACAGCACAGCCAGGAATTCCCACTGATTGTCTGCAACACAAGGCTGGCTTCATTCACTGGCAAAGAGCAGAGCTGTAAAAGTTTCCTGGTGTTTTGGAACAAACTTGTTGGTCCTTTGTCCCAGGCTTACTGGGATGTCATGACAGGAGGCAAAGAGTGCATATACAGTGTGTATTTGCCGATACTATTGAATTTGAGTATGAGAATATTTGACATATGAAAAGATATTTCATGAAATGAAATCACTATTTCTATTAAGACTCTGATAATGAAAACTTGATGCAGTTTAATTCATTTTTAACATCTATCCTAAATTGATTTCAGCAATTAATAAATTAAATGAAGCCATTGTGCAGGAAGCCAATTCATTAACTGTTACTTCCAAGGCCTGCCCCTTTTTGTTTCTACACCCTTCATGAAACAAAACAGTCAAATCTGGTATAGAGACAGTAGGAACTGCAGATGCTGGAGAATCTGAGATAACAAGGTGTAGAGCTGGATGAACACAGCAGGCCAAGCAGCATCAGAGGAGCAGGAAAGCTGATGTTTCGGGCCTAGAGTATCAGAGGAGCAGGAAAGCTGATGTTTCGGACCTAGACCCTTTTAGTCAAATCCGGTGATTGATGCATTTAGTTTATTTGGATAGTCTCTTTGCCACTACGGCCAACATTGCACAGAATCAAAGATCCCATCCTAGAAAGGGAGATCCAAGATACTAATATGACTTCTTATACTTGAGTTGCGTTTCCTGTCATCTGACCATAAGCAATCTTGCTGATGCCTATTCATAACCTACACTTCACTGCTAACACAAAGAAAAATGTGGAGACATCTGCAAAGGAGAAACAGATTTAGAAACAGCATGCATTTTGAATGTAGAGAAGTGGGGAAACAGATTTGCTCCCAAGTGTAACACATTGAGTGTCTCAGAAATTAATTTGTATGCTGCCTTGGAGAACACTGGCTATTTTATTTGAGTCAAAGCCAGGAGACAGAGTCTTTTATACAAAATTTGCTGACACAGATGTCAGTGTAGCGCCAAATTATATCACAACCTTTCTTCAAATGCTTGGATTGGCAGGGTTTTTATGAAATACTCTAAAAATCATTTGGGTTGGTATTGGTCGTGGTGGTATTGGAGAACAGTTGTACATACTTTTGAAAAAGTGTTTAAAGGTTTTGTGAATTACAGCGAGTGGGTAGGGGAAAGAGGAAGGAGGAGCTCTATAAATAAGGGCTTCAAGGGAAAAAAAAGTACTCCTGGCACTGGCAATTGTGCTTTCAGCTGCCTTGATCCTAAAATGTGGAATTTTCCCACTGAACCTCTGACTTCTTTTAAGATTCTCCTTAAAATCTACTCCTTTGATCAAATGTTTTGGTCATTTATCCTGAAACCCCTTCTGTCACTTGTTCTTTTAATATGTATACAATTGGTCTGTTAAGTATTTTGTCATTTAACTGTGTTAAATGGCTGTTGTTCTTGGAGAGAAAGATGCTTTTAGGTGAGCTTGAAGGATGTAATGAATTTACTTAATTTGCCTAATTGATTACGGATCAGTTATTTTGTTAAAATTCCTTTTAAAATACAAAAAAGGAAGTTTGTGGCTATTTCTGAAAGGATGTTTAAAATTAGCCAGAATCCATAATTTAATAAGAATATCATTTTCTTAACTAATGTAAGACCAGGGCAGCAGGTCATTCGTGTGTGTGTGTGTGTGCGTGCGCGCGGTGGGGGTGGGGGTGTTCTGTCAAGGTTTACAAACGGTCACCTTGACATGAAAACTGAGTACAGAACAAGAAGGTATAACAAATTTCAAATGTGGATGAAGCAAAAATGTTGCAAAAGGTCAATCATGAATATGTTATTTTATAACAATTGTCAAACTTTTCCACTGTTTACCTTGTGTTTTTAAAGAAATCTCTTGCTTGCCAATCTGTAATCTAATATTATCTAAAGACCTATTATGGTGTGTTATGTCTGACAACTCATATGCAGTATAGCTTTTGGAGATTTGCTCATGATATCATCGTTTCATAACATGTGACCTGAAAGTATAAAGGTCGCAGTCTCCATCTTAATTGGGGCCACTTGAAGCATGACATACTGTGAAGCGAGCTATTGTTTGCAACCAAATAGCTTAATATTAGCCCAGATCCTGAAGTGCCTCTGACTGTGAGTTGTTCAATCTTTCAGTACTACATTAGCCATATTTAGTTTTCATGTTAGGAAAACTAACATAAGAATTGCTGCATCAGGTACAAATACCCTGTGGGAGGCAAATGCCCACAACCAGGTGTCAGATCATATGGTGCCTGAAATTTGTCACTGGAGAGTGGAGGTAAAAGGTCAGAACACAGAATTGGAACAGCAATAACACAAGATTTCTAAGGAAAATCTTAAAAAAAGGAAATCTCTATGGGCTAAACAGATATTTTAAATAGAGATAGTAGGAACTGCTGATGCTGGAGAATCTGAGATAACAGATTGTAGAGCTGGATGAACACAGCAGGCCAAGCAGCATCAGAGGACCAGGAAAGCTGACGTTTCGGGTCGAGACCCTTCTTCAGAAATGGGGGAGGGGAAGGGGATTCTGAAAAAAGTATGGGGAGAGGGGGAGGCGGATAGAAGATGGATAGAGGAGAAGATAGATGGAGAGGAAACAGACAGGTCAAAGAGGCAGGGATGGAGCCAGTGAAGGTGAACATAGGTGGGGAGTTAGGGAGGGCATAGGTCAGTCCAGGGAGGACGGACAGGTCAAGGAGGCGGGATGAGGTTAGTGGGTAGGAGATGGGGGTGGGGCTTGAGGTGGGAGGAATGGTTAGGGAGGCGGGGACTAGCTGGGCTGGTTTTGGGATGCGGTCAGGGGAGGGTAGATTTTGCGGAACACCTACGCTCAGTTCGCAACAAACAACTACACCTCCCAGTCGCGAACCATTTCAACTCCCCCTCCCACTCCTTGGACGACACGTCCATCCTAGGCCTCCTGCATTGCCACAATGACGCCACCCGAAAGCTGCAGGAACAGCATCTCATATTTCGCTTGGGAACCCTGCAGCCCAAGGGTATCAATGTGGACTTGACAAGCTTCAAAGTCTCCCCTCCCCCTACCACATCCCAAAACCAGCCCAGCTAGTCCCCGCCTCCCTAACCATTCCTCCCACCTCAAGCCCCACCCCCATCTCCTACCCACTAACCTCATCCCACCTCCTTGACCTGTCCGTCCTCCCTGGACCGATCTATCCCCTCCCTAACTCCCCACCTACATTCACCTTCACTGGCTCCAACCCCGCCTCTTTGACCTGCCTGTCTCCTCTCCACCTATCTTCTCCTTTATCCATCTTCTAACCGCCTCCCCCTCTCTCCCTATTTTTTTCAGAATCCCCTTCCCCTCCCCCTCCCCCATTTCTGAAGAAGGGTCTCGACCCAAAACGTCAGCTTTCCTGGTCCTCTGATGCTGCTTGGCCTGCTGTGTTCATCCAGCTCTACACCGTGTTATCTCAGATATTTTAAGTAAAAGCTTTTAGTAGGCTTCTTATGCTTTAAGCAAGAATTGGACAAAACAACCACCAAGAGGGCATAAATTAATTACTTACCCTTGTTTTCCAAGCAACTCATATTCTGGCACTTTAGGTCCGTAAGTCTCTATTTGCAAAGGCTGGTAAACATACAGTGCTTCTTCTATCCTTGGCATTGGCTGTAAGGATATCTGTTGACCCTGTTTATAAGACAATGTAAGTTAAAAGGATTAGTTCTGAAATATAAAAAGAAACAAATAGTGAGTAATACAGTGTGCACCAGAAATATCTGTGTAGCTCCAACATCAATGGACAGTACAGTTATGGATTACTTCACGAAAGTCTGGCAAACCAAAGTCCTTACAAATAATTAGAATCATGGAATCATTGAATCCCTACAGTGTGGAAAGAGGCCATTCAGCCCATCGAGTCTGCACGGACCCTCTGAAGAACATCTCACCCAGACCCAGCACCTACTCTATTCCTGTAACCCAGCATTTAGCATGGCCAATCCACCTTAGCTGCACATCTTTGGACTGTGAAAGGAAACTGGAACACCCAGCTAAAACCCGTGCAGACATGGGGAGAATGTGCAATCTCCACACAGTCACCCAAGGCTGGAATTGAACCTGGCTCCCAAGCACTGTGAGGCAGCAGTGCTAACTGCTGAGCCACCATGCCATCCCATTAATCTTCTTAACACAAACCAGAGGTTACAGCGGAGAAGGGCATAGTGTCCTCTGGACCTGTTTGGTTACTTGCTCTTCAACTGGACCTAACTATTCTAATTCCAAAACAAAAGCAAAAAACACCCTGGTGCATGAAATTTGATATAAAAATAAAATGCTGGAGAAACTCAGCAGATATGGCAATGTCTGTGGAATGAGAAATGTTAACTATTTCTTTCTCAATAGATGTTGCCAGAACTGTGTGGAGTTTCTCCAGCAGTTTTACTTTAATCCCATCCTGATTTCTTTCCATTTTCAATACAACTTATTATCTACTACCTTTCTAATTTAACTTCGTCATGGTACAGTTTTTAAACAATATCAAGAGTCATTTGTGCAACAAGCATTCCAGGCTGCAAGCCTGGAATTAAATTTCCACTTTGTTCTTTGACTGAGAATGTGCCCTCTTCTTATCAATTCTTCGAAAAATGTAAACAATCTTACATTATTTTAATACATTTTCAGAAAGGGTGTGCTATTGATAAATTAATTTCAAGACATAAGTACGGAGATGTGCATTTTGATAGAAAGAATAAGGCATTTCTTGGATAATTAGAATCTGAACAGGGTGGAAGAACAAAGGAAGAAGGCTTACAAACTCACAAATCATTAACACACCTCACAATGCAAGTTAATAAGGTCAATAAAAAATGTAAACAGAGCAATGGGATTTCCTGCTCCCTTTCTGTTCTAAAGGGCTAGAATTGAAAAGCACAAAAGTTAAGTTAAACTTCTTTAGAACCTTGGCTATGCCATATTTGGAATTTCTGTACAACTGTGGTTTCTATATAACAAAAATGAAAAAAGGCACAATGTGAATTCACAAATATGATACCAGAACACAGAGATTAAAAAAAATGATTTGATGAGCTAGATGAACGATGAAAAACTTCAGGGGTGCCCAAACCTATATCTCAAATAAAAGACATTTGCTAATACATCCAATGATGAATTCAGGGCCAACATCTTAACCCAAAGGACGGTAAGAATGTCAGTCACGCTGTTACAAGGAACAGTGAGCCAACGAGCATAAAAGGATTTAATGGTGTTATGACCCAATTATGGACCATTAATACTTAACAAGAAATCAAAACACCTCATTTTAAGCAATCTAATTATCCCATAAGATTCCATGCTTTTAAGCAAAAACACAATATATAAAAGAATTCTGCACAAATAATCTTAATCGGATAAATTATGCCTATTTATGAAATGCATGATAGTTTGACTGCTACTCGAGTGGGAGATCTGAAGCAGTCACCTTCAAAATCCAGACCAGTATCCAGCAAGACTGTGTGATAGCCCCCATGCTATTTATAATCGACTTGATAGTAGTTGTTCATCTCATCAAAATTCAACAGCTCTCTGGTACATGTAATATATACACAGCCTGTATGGAAAATTCTAACCTTAGTCATCTCCATGCTAAAACTAAACTGACCACCACAGACTCATATGATCTACAAAATGCAGATGACTGCAGTGTTGCTGCCCACTCTGCAAACACTCTCAATCTCTCCATTTCTATATGCAAGAAACTCAGCTTGTTCTTGAATGTTGCTAAAACATGACTCATAGCAACCTAGAGATGGTCAAATATTCCACCCTCCAACTATGTTGAGCGCTTCCAATACCTTGACTACTGGCACCAATAAAAGGCTACCATTGATGAGGAAATCCAATAGTGCTTTAGCTACATTAGCACAATATGGCAAGGAAATATTTGACAACAAATACCACCACAGGTCAACAAAAGCAATAGTCACTACTATATTCTTGTAGTGCAGTGGGATCTGTACTGTGTACCAGTAACACAGGAATGCTAGAGAAACTCTATCAGCAATGTATCCAGATTCAACAGTAGGACCATCAAACAAACACATATGTCCTTGTTAAAGCTAATACCACAAGCATTCAGGCACAACGACTGCTAGATGAACTACAATGGAGTGGACACCATGTCCAGATGTTTTAAAAATGTCTCCCCTGCCAGGTTCTGAATTCTCAGTTCTCAAACGACCGGCATATCAGGGAAAGTCAAAGGAAACATGGCATGGACACTCTGAAGATCTCCATAAAGCATGACAACATTGACGCTAATGACTGGGAAGAACTTATTACTAGTTGTTCAAAATAATGACAACTTATCCAAATGCCTTAATGATGTGACAGAGCAGTGGCAGAGGAGAAAAGAAAAAGAAGCAAATCCTGCACTCTAGGTCCTACTACCTCATGTGATACCCCATGTGCCTAAAGATCCTCAGATCAAGAATCAGCCTGTTCAGTGACATGAAGGCACACAGCAGAAACTCTCAACCTCAAGAACCCAACATCCTTGATTCGAGGACCAGCCAATGGTGCTATTATGTACTCAGTTTTTCTACTTAGTTTCTCCAAATATTTGGCTCAAAAGATAGATCAAACTTAAAATGATTTACTTCTGCATGGACCATCATACATATGCCTCCTCTGGAGAGTATTTAATTGTCCTCAACTTCTTATTCTCAGGAGATAAAACTAATTTATTACTTCTGGGCTGTGGATTTATTAGTTCCTTGTTCTGCTTGCCTTCTCGATACTTCCAAATTAATTTAAGGTGATTGTTTTCTTTTGCCACAACATACTTCTTCCACTAGCTTCAAACTTGGTCATCCTCCAGCGTCTGTTCCCTCACAAAATTCAAATTATGATTAAGCCTCACCTGCATTATACTTGGTAATAGAAGAAATTAGTTTGTTGCTCTGCTGACAGCTCAGGTCCAGTCAACTATCATCAACTATCTCCCAGTAAGCTGAGGACCATATAAAGTCAAAATTGCATTTTACTCTTCCTACCAGCACCCAGATAAACTGAAACCAGAGAACCTCCCTAAGCTTCTTCCATCTTCATGCCAATGAAGCATATTCTTCAAACAGACTTTGAGGTTATTTATCACTATTCATAATTTCTTCTTTTATTTGATGAAGTAAATGGATTTTACAACGTTTCAGAGATAACTGAATGTTCTTAAACTAATTTAGCTCCAACTGCCAAAACAACATATCTCTCTGGATTGCCTTTCTTGCAAGGATTACAGACATCATGTCTCCATTTCTTTAGCTGAGTACAAACAACCGCTATTTTGTGAACTTACTTTTAGCTGTTGATCTCTTAAGGTTACATGGTCCCAGCATTGCAAGTGCAACAGATTCCAAGTTTGTCTTAGTTCCATTTATTCCATTTTCAATTTTAATTCTGAATATGGAAATTATTTCCTACAACACATGAACCAGATAATCTCAAAATAGGGGAAGCTAGATAAACATGAAAGGGAAAAAACAGAAATATGTGCGGATATGGTTAGATTAAGTAGGAAGGAGGTTCTCATAAAACTCAAACGCACCATAACTCAGTTGGGCTGCCCATTTTATTACTTAACCTTCATGCTTTTATTAAATCTACTGTAACCTTCCAGTCAAATAAAAACATTTATCTTCATTTACTATAACTCTCAGTAATGCCATCATTATGATATCAATGTATTCAAAGTATATTTGAGTCCAAAGAATTTGAAATACCTCTCAGTTCCTATCTAAGTCAACACAAGGAATAATTATGACTCATGTTTTTTCAATAAATAAAAAACTCTGGAGAAATCAATTTAGAAAGGCACATTAGGCGCAATTAAGTCAGTTGGTTTTATCCAGTAACAATATTGACCTAGAATGTTTTTAACATGCAAGTGGCAGTTTTATATGATACAATACAATACAGGCAGGAACAGGCCCTTTGGCACACCAAGCCTACACCAATTCGTAATCCTTATGTAGACTTTCTGTCTCATAAGGAAATGGTTCGCACTGTGATGGTAAACTCAGTGTTAAGCATCACCTGTTGTGGCTCAGGAGCCCCACTCTGGCAGAACAGTCTCTGTTTCAAGGAACATAGAACAGTACAGCACAGTACAGGCCCTTCCACCCACGATGTTGTGCCAACCTATTCATTTACTGTAGAGGACGATAATGGACTGAGATGATGCCCATTTCACTGATCTATGTTTCCTCAGCCAGCTGAGTTTTTCATTTCTCTTCACCATCTACAAGGCACACGTCAGGAACCTTATGAAATATTTTCCATCTGTCCAGATGGATGCAGATCTAGCAGCACTTAAGAAGCACAACTTCATTCAGATCCAAAGTGTGCTTGATTGACACAGTATCCACCAACTTCAACATTCACTCCTTTTATCACCGATGCACAGTGACAACAGTGAGCACCATCTACAAGATGCACTACATTAACTCACCAAAGCTCCTTTGACAGCATTTTCTAAACCCATGCCCTCTACCACCTGGAAGGACAAGGGCAGAAGACACCGGCCCCGGAGAACATCAACAACAAGTCACACATCATCTTTACTTGGAACTATATTAATGTTCCTTCACCATTGCTGGGTCAAAATCCTGGAACATCATTCCTAACAGTACTGTAGTGTTGTCCTCACACCTAAAGGACTACAGCAGTTCAGGAATGCAGCTCACCTACACTTTCTCCAAGAAAATTAATGCTGGCCTGCACAGCAACATTCATATCCCATAAATGAATAGAGAGCATATGTCAGGTGATGGGGAAATGTGGATTAGTGGTAATGTCACTAAACTTGTAAAGCAGTGGCCCGGGCTAATGCCCCAGGGGACGTGTTCAAATCCCACTAGAGAAGCTGCTGGAATTTAAAATCAATCAATAAGTCTATAACACAAAAACTATTCATAATAATAGTGACCATAAAACTATCATTGATTATTGCAAAAATCTTCACCAACATCTTCTGGAGAAGGGAATCTGCTGTCCTTACCTGGTTTGGGCCACATGTCAATATGCTTGATTCTTGACTGCCCTCTGAAATGGCCCAGCAAGCCAACCAGTTCAAGGGAAATTTGGGACAGGAAACAAAGGCTGGTCTTGCCAATGATACCCACATCTCATGAAAGAATAAAGTAGTATAGTGCTTGATTTTGAGACATTGGTCACAAATTTGAAGGAGGTGTTGTTTGTATAATGATACCATTGCAGCTTGTCACATGCAATGTATTATTCTGTTGGCACAATGGAAATGTGGAGATCTTGGGGCACAGAGTCTCACTACTGGATTCGATGGTGATGGAAGGTCTGTTTATAACACAGCCAAACACATTGACTGTCAACCTGCAAATCCTTTCAATTCACCTAGGCAGTAACAGCAGATGGGAATAGCTATACTTGATGCAGAGTGGCACCCCTCAAGCTATAGCATCTGGCTTTTGGCTTCTGATGTATTCCAACAAGATACAGCAAACAGATGAAAGCACGTACTTTGCTTGGGGCAGCTCTAGACATGGGGCATTTTCTAAGATTAAAGGAGAAATATGTACAAATTCTAATTTCTGTTTTGAGGCTACATGGTACAATATATTTTATACTTTGAAGTCAATTAGAAGCCAATTCCTTACACATATACCAAGGTTTGTTGGAGAATAATAATTTTTCTGCAGATTTGCTCATAATTGCAATAGCTAAATGGCTCAAGTTTCTCTAGATCGGCAGGTGCTTGCGGATTTCTGAATACTCCCAAAAGTCACAACAGCAGTACCACTCCCTAGTTTTACTTCCCCTTGCTTCTAACTTAAAGATGTTCACTTGTTCATTTTGACAACAAAACCTTGAGAATGTATTCAAAACTAAAAGGAAAGCAGATAATGTTTGAGAGAGTGTTAATGTACATGATGCTTCTCAGATACGTTTTAATAAAAATACTTGCTCAAGAGAAGGCTCAAATTAAACAGTGACGTTGAAATATTTCACAATTTTACGCATTTTTAAAAATCAATTTATAGGTAAATTTCACTTTTGATCAATTTAATCATGACATTTGGAGAGCTGTGAGGAAAAGGCAAGAGAGTGGGGCTAGCTGAGATGCTCTTGGCAAGAACTCGCACAGGGATAGCTGGCTGAATGGCTTCCATCTGCATTATGGCCATTCTTTTATTTTACAGTTACAAGGAGTTCAAACTATACACCTGAAATTTGCTCAGAACTTCTGGTTTTCTTTCTGTGAGCGTTTTAGCTATACGGGACACCAATTACAGCTTACTACTGATTAAGCTTGGTTGGTGGCTCTCTCAGTTAATCTAACTAAAAGCCAGACAAAATCTCAAAAATAAAAACAAGACACTGAAAAGGTATAAAGCCCTTTAGAAGTTACTAAATTTTGATATTTTTCAGGTGGGCTAAATATATTATAGAGGAGGGATTTACACCTTTTGCAGTGTTTAACTAAGTTATGCATATTTAGTCGACACAGGTGGATGAGGGCAAGGAGAAATTTATATGATGGTTTTCAACTAATACAGGAGGCATATGCAGCAGCTGCAACAACAGAACTGTTCAGCAAAATGTTTTCAGAAAGACAAAAGGGCACATTTAAGATATCAAAACAGTTGCCACTAACAAAGGAGCATTTAGTTTAAATTATCTTGCTTCCAGTTTGCACAAAATTATTTGAAAACTAAAGTTAATTGATAAAACTATATTTCAGTCCACTGTCTGTACACTATTTTACACGTTTACAGAGAACACAATTTGTGCAACTTTTCCTAATCATTTTCCTATCACAAAACAATAGATTCATGAAGAATTTTGTACGATCTCAGCTAAAGTTATCACGGACAAGTCAGATCCTGTATCAAGTGCGCACAAGACCAGAAAACATAGCAGTCAAAGTAGGCCATTCAGCCCATCGAGCCTGCTCCACCATTCAATGAGATTGTGACTGATCTGATCATTCTTGACTGCACTTGTCTGCTTTTGCCCCATAACCCTTGATTGCCTTACTGATTAAAAATCTATCTCAAGCTTGAATATATTTAACAAGCAAGCCGCATGTCAGGTACAAATCCAAATGCAGCCAAAACTTCTGCAAACCTGAAATCAAAATGATTGTTTTCCCCTCCAAGTCAAAACAAAATTCTGGAACCTTTCAGCTGAAAGCTAGTATTTCCTCTGTTTGTTTGGAAAACTCAATGAAAACAAAATCCCATTGCTCGGAACGTCTCTCTCTCACACTGTTTTGTTTTAAAAATCATCATGCTGCAAAAAATACTGATAAGCTAATCATTAAATCCATTCATAGACACAGGCCAAACCCACATTATGACTAGCTCTAAATCTAAACTCTAAACTAAACAGTATTAAATTATTTATAAATCATACACCTTACATCACTACACACCTTCAAAGTTTACTTCAAATCTACATGGCATCTTTCTAATGCGCTTTCTGTCGTAGGGATCCAAAATGCACACAGCATTCTGGTGTGATCTAACCAATGACACTTCAAAATTCTTCATTTTGTTTTTATACTTAAATGTCTTGATATAGATAGTTCACACTTAATGTTATTTTGCTCGAATCTCTCTCTTTTGGGCCAATTTCTTTACCTTGGCATTTCCTGCTTAGAGTAATAGAGGTCTATAGCACAGAAGGCCCTTCAGCCTATCAAGTTTGCACCTGCCAAAAACATCCACCTAACAATTCTAATCACATTTTCTAGCACTTGGCTCATAGCCTTGTATGCCTTTACATCACAAGTGTATATCTAAATACTTCTTAAATGTAATGAGGTTTCTGCCACTACAATCCTTGTAGCCTGACAGTTCCAGATTCCCTCCCTCCTCTGGGTGAGAAAACCTTCTGTCCCTTAGCTTAAATCTTTGCCCCACAGTCACTGATCCTTCCACCAAAGGGAAATATTTCTTCCCATCTACCCTGTCTATGCACTTCACAATTGTATACATCTCAATTGTGTCTCCTCTACTCCAAGGAAACCAATCCCAATCTATCCAATCTCTCTTCATAACTAAAGCTCTCCAGCCCAGACAATGTCCTGAGTACATATCTTCTATACCCTCCCGAGTACTATCTCAACCCTCTTTTAATGTGGATTCCAGAATTGCATACAATACTTTCGCTGTGGCCTAACCAGCATAACCTCTCTCCTCTTAAACTCTATGCCTCAACTTACAAAAGCAAGTATAGCATAAGCCTTCTTAACCATTTTACCTACCTGTCTTGCCATCTTAAGGGACTCATAGGCATGCATGTCAAAGTCCCTCTGATCTTCTGTGATACCCAGGGTCCTATCATTCATGTATACCCTTCTCCTGTTTGTTCTGCCCATGTGCATCACCTCTCATTTATCCAGATTGAATTCCATTTGCCATTGATCAGCCCATCTGAGTAGTCTGTCTACATCTTCCTGTAACTAAGGCTATCCTCCTCACTATTTACCACCCCACCAATTTTCATATATTCACAAACTTACTCAGCAATCCTCCTACATTCAAGTCTAAAACATTTATATGAACCAGAACAACAATTGCCCCAAAAACAGCCTGTGAGACCCCATCAGACACATACTTCCAGTCAGAAAAACACCCCTTGACCATCACCCTGTGTGTTTTGGGTTATGTGTTGCACATTACCCCATATCAAAGTCATCCCACATCAGGACCTGACCGATTTTATGAACGTTGTTTCCGTAATTAGGAACACAAGTATTTCTAGAATCATACTGAAACAGGACAGCCGTGATAACAGGGTTAAGCTGTTAATTATCCCATTCATTAGTGCTCAGAATACACACAGGCCCATCAGCATCCTGAGGGAGACAGTGGTGTAAAGGTAATGTCACTGGACTAGTAATCTAGATGCCCAGGCTAACGTTTTAGGAACATGGCTTTGAATTTCATCATGGCAGATGATGGAATTTGAATTCAATGATTAAATTAATTAATTGAGTTAACTGCTGGCCTCTTGACAACCATGTAACTGTGTTAAACTGTGTCAAAAACCCATCTAGTTCACGAAGTCCTTTATGGAAGGAAATCTACAAACCTTAACTGCCAGCTTTGCTTACACGCAAACTTCAGACCCACAGGAATGTGGTTGACTCCAGACTGCCCTCTAAATAGGCCAGTAAGCCACTGAGTTATATCAAGCCATCATGATGTCCAAACAAGATGAAACCAGAAGGAACACTAGTATCAACAGAGGCACTAGAAATTATGATGTCAAATGCAAACTTGTTGATCCTTCAAATTCCCCCTTACCAACATCTGAGGCTTGTGTGAAAATTGGGAAAGCTGCCCCACAGAGTAGTCAAGCAACAGCCTGACAATCACACCTACTGATAAATGTCCCAGACTTCATCACCATAATGATGAGATACAGCCTGTCTAACTGACAGGACAAACCCACCAGAGAGAATGGCTGCACAGTCATGTACAATTCTGGAAGAGTTGACTGAGGAGTCCGCAGTATTGACTCTGGATCCCATGAGGTCTCATGGCATCAGGCCAAACATGAGCAAGGAAACCCCCCAACTGACAAACACCTAACATCTATCCATAGGTTAATGAATCATTACTGTTCCATACCAAACAGCAACTGGAGGAAGCACAGAGGGTCACAAGATCACAGAATGTACACTGAACGGGAAACTTCAATTTCCATCACCAGGATTGACTCAGATGACTATTACCAACCAAACTGGTTGAGTCCTAAAGGATGTAGCTGTTAGACTGGACCTGTGGCAGGTGGTAAGAGAAGCAACAAAGGGGAAAAATTTACTTGGCCTCATCCTCACCGATCTTCTTGTTGCAGATGCATCTGTCTGTGATGGTATCAATAAGAGTGATCACTGCACAGTCCTTGTGGAAACGAAGTCCCATCTTCACATTACGGTTACTCCCCATTGTGTTATGTGGTCCTATCATCGGGGTCAATGGGGCAAGCTTCAAACAGATCTAGCAACTCAAAAATGGGGCATTAATGAGGCATCGTGGGCCATCAGAAGCGGTAGAATTATATTCAATCTGTAACCTCATGGTCACACAGAATCATAGAATGCCTACTGTGCAGAAAGAGCCCATTCACCTCACCGAGTATGCACCGACCCTTCGAAGAGCATCCCACCCTGCCACCATAACCCCACATTTACCATCCCTAACCCACCTAGCCTGCACACCTCTGGACACTACAGACAATTTAGCATGATTAATCCACCTATTCTGTATATCTTTTGAGTCCTGGAGGAAACCGGAGCACCCGCAAACACGGGGAAAACATGAAAACTCCACACAGACAGTCACCCAAGGCTGGAATCAAAGCCATGTTCCTGGCACTGTGAGGCAGCAGTGTTAACCACTGAGCCATCATACCACCCTGCACTGTATATTGTCCACTTTACCACTACCATAGGGCTAGAAGATTAACTGTAGTTCAATGAAGAGTGCAGGAAGCCATGGTAGGAGCAAAACCAGACTTACCTAAAAATGTAGTGTCAGCCTTGTGAAGGTACAACACAGGACCAGCTGAATGCAAAACAGCATAAGTAGCATGCAATCTACAGGGCTAAGTGATTCCACAATTGAGATAAAAGCTCTGCAGTCCTAGCAGGTGAGTATTCCACAAATATCCCCCATCCTCAATGATGGGAGTCACAGCACTTAAGAACAAAAGGCCGAAGTATTAGCATCCATCCACTCAGCATTTCTGGCAGTAGATTGCGCTATCTTGGTCTCCTCATGAGCAGCATTCCCTCTCATTTTTATTCCCCTGATGTGGGGACCTCTGAAGTCTGTGCGTGGTAGTGACTTTTGCGCAGCTTAAAGGAAACATTGCTCAGGGTCTCCAGCATCACTCGCCTTCAACCAATTTGATTCAAAGGAAATATTTCAATGACTCCCTGAAGACTTCCTTCAAGAAATGCAACTTAGGTGCCAAAGGATGGGAGATCCTTGTTCAGAAGAAACCAACTTGGAGAAAGCTCCTGTACAAAGGGACACAATTCTTTTAAGAACACGTGTCGACTAAAATATGAAGGAGAAACTGGAGAAAGCAATGCCAGCAATTCAGAGGCCAAGGACCAATTCTGCCGCCCAGAAACATTCACAGGCATGCAATTAAAGTTGGCCTAGCCAGCTCTGCCCATGTCCTTAATTTTTAAAAATCTGTATAGAGAAAAATGACAATGTTACATATCAGAACGTTGTAAAAATATTAAAGAAATCAAAATATTAATTTTTACTGAAATCAACGAAAAGGAGACTGCCTCCCACTACTTACAATAAGTTTCTGAACAGGGAAGGAAAGCACAGGAAAGGAACAGAATGGGAAATGAGAAAGGTAAAGACACACAAACATTGAAGTCTGTGAAATTATAAATATGAATTTTGTAGTATTTCTGTTACATTGAATGATTAAATTTTAGTTTGCATTTTATTTCAATTACAAGTTCGCAGCACTGCATTTCACAGTATTTCAACTTGCACATTGGTTTATCAGAGCAAGAAAATGTCCAGAGGAATTTAACTTGGCCTTAACATGGATTTCTGTAGGAAACTCTAATTCATTTATGCCATTTCACTTAAAGTAGCTATTTCAGGTATGGAATCACAACGATAAATGTGTGTGACCTGTGTGGAAAACTCCTAATCACATCTGCTATTTTTTCAAAAAGCCTTTTCCATTTGCAATTAGACATATGCATTTCCATTGCTTCATGCTCAAGAGCATTGGGTATTTTCCATTATGTTTACATATTCATCTATCTGGAAAATTTTTAGTCTCAAATCTGTTTAAAATACAAAGTTACATGTACTTTTGCTGTCTTGAAAGTGCTGTCACCTTCCAAATCCATGTTGACCTTTCTTACAACTCCATGTTTGAACCTCTCAAATCAGGATTCCCACTTCTGCCACAGTACTGAAATAGCTCTAATTAAAGTCATAAACTGCATCCTCTGTTATTGTGACACAACTCCTCGTCATTCTTCTCGACTTGTCTACAGCCCTTGACAGGGTTAAGCAGGCCATGTTTTCAAATGCCAATCTCTATTGTCCAGGTGAGTGGGACTGCCATTTTTTGACTCCACTGTTGCCCATCCAGCCTTAGCCAGAGAATCTCCTGCAATGACTTCTTATTCAGTCTTCACAGTTATCTCTGGAATTCCCCCCAAAATTCGCTTGTAATATTCCTACTTTCAATTTATCAATGATAAAATTTTGAAAATTCTTTTGTGGGATGCTAGTTTCACTGGCAAGGTCAAAGGTTGCTGCTCTTCCCGAATTGCCTTCAGATGGTGGTAAGCAGTCTTCTTGAACCACTGAATTACATTTGATGTAGGTGCACCGACAGTAGTCAGGGAGAGTGCTGCAAGACTGTAACCCAATGACACCAAAGGGACAGCAATATGGATCCAGTCAGGAAGGTGTCCTCTTGGTAGTAGAGGCTGTGGGTTTACAAGGTGCTGTTGAAGGATCCTTTGCAAAATACTGCACTGAATCTTGTAGATGGCACATTCTACAGCTTCTGTGTGCAGTGGTGGAGTGAATGGTTATCAAATACGCTGTATTATCTAGGAAGGTGTCAAACTTCTCAAGTGTTGCTGGAGCTGCACACATCCAGGCAAATGGAGAGCACTCCATCACACTTCTGATGTATACTTTGTAGAAGGTGGACAGGCATATGGGAAATTAGGAGGCACATGTATAATATCAAATCTCCAGACCCCAAACAGTGTTGGTAATGGTCAATGATAACTTTCAGGATATTGATGGTAAGGAATTCAGTAAAGCTCGTGCTGTCACGGGCAGATAGTTAATTTTTTTTCTCTCATTTGTGATGGCAATTGCTACATGTTCTTGCTACATATGGCCATGAATACTACATAAGGAGTTGCAAATATTACTAAACACTGGTGTGATCAGCAAACATTCCTAGTTCTGACCATATGTTGGATCGAAGGTCAGCAATATGAAGAAGCAGCTGAAGATGGCTAAGCCTAGGGCAAAGCCCTGAAAAACTCCTGAAGCAATGTTGTATGGTTGAAATGATTTGCTTCCAACAACCACAGCCTTCTTGCCGATCCTGATTTCAATTTCATAACTCTTCCGTCCTCAATATTGCCTTTTCATCTTTTGTATCATCATTCTCTGCCCCTACCGAAGCCTATCTGCTTTCGAAAACCTCATCTATGCTTTTGTTACCTCCTAATTCGATGATTCTAATACTCTCTAAGTTTGCCTCCCATATTCCATCCTGCATAAAACTGAGTTCACCCAAACTTTGAAATTACCACCATATCTCATTCATTCCATTCCCAGAAGCCATCTACTCTCTGCCCACCAATGACCCAATCTTAAAATTGTCATCCTCTCTCTGGTTTTATTTGATACTAATTTAGTTTTTTTATACACCACCCCCTTAAACTAAATTTCTGACATGATCTCATTACATCGCCATGAGACTTTGAATTTAGCTGCAACCCTTTTAATACCTCATTACTTATTTTAACTCAACCTGTTCAGACGTGTTGCAGAACAGGTGGGACTTGAAGCCAGCCTCCTGGTCAGACGTAGGGATATCACTGTGCCGCAAGAGCCCCTTTATGCCTGGTTAAACTGTTTTTTTGATCAGCATATTATTCAGCTTAATCTTTTTCTATTGAAAATTAACTGTTTTAAATTTCAAATCAGTCTGAAGAAGGCCTACTCTCATCCCTTTATTCTCGAGCAAAAACCTCTTTCTGGCTCAGGTATTTATCTATCCTGTTACACTGACATCTGAATATTCTTTCCTGTTCAGCATATCTATGTCAATACTATAGTAATAAGTTGCTATTTTGCTCTTGGTATTATGCTGTAAATACAATTTAGTCATTTTAAATATATGCACTGGCATATTCTTTATAATGTTACTTTGTACTAGTGCCTTAAAGATCTAACAGATTATAGTTTTATACATGGTGTTTCATTCATTCACTGTTTTGCCTTGGATTTATGGAAAATAAAAAAGGTGCATTTATGCTCTGTCTGACCAGACACCAGAGTATTTTTTCTGTGATTTTTGAAGATTGCAGATAATATCAAGTGTGTTTTTAATCAAATCAGTTTTAGATTATCACCTCATATTTTGATTACCCTGAAGACATTCAAAATTTCTTATGAAAGGTGAGATTTCACTCTAATTTCACAAAAATAATTAGACAAAAGTGGCTTAATGATATTTTAGGTCTTTAATACACTAAAATCGCTGAAGAAACAATGGGTGGAATTGAATCCAGCTCATCACATTAGAAACCATGGTGACCATGGCAAACCCAGTTGTGAGAGAGGCTCCAAGTCAGTCTCCAGACTGCAGCAAAATCACCCCGCAGAAAGACAGCAGAAAGAGCTTTTGCAGGATTCCTTGCTGACAATGGTGGGAGGCCAATTGTGAAAACTACTGAGACAACTGGCACCCATTATCCTTGAACACACAGCAATCAACAGTGGCTCAGGGATTAAATGATAGATGCACGGTGTTCCCGAAGACTGTCTAACAACTCATGTCAGTTTGATCCGTGGCCTCCTGGGTTGGGAGTCACTAATAGAACATAGAACAGTACAGCACAGTACAGGCCCTTCGGCCCACGATGTTGTGCCGAACTTTTACCCTAATCCTAAGGTCTCTCTAACCTCCACCCCTACCTTATACTATCATCAAACAATGTATTGTCACAAACGTTTGTGCCCAATCGAGGCACCTGGCATTGGGAGGCTGCTGAGAGGTACCCTCATCCCTAGCCTATCTTTACTAAACCAGGGCAAACTTAGGCCTCTTTGAATGCACTGCCTGCCACTGTCATCACCCCACTGGCTCTGACGGCAATGAAGCAGCTGTCAGTATCTGACTGCTTGGTAACTTTCAGCAGTTGGAACTTCCAATACCTGGGTTCCGAATCTTGGGAAAGTTCCAACAGCCGTTTAAGAAGCTGAAGTGATTCACTTCAGACCAACTAAATTTCACCCAACTGAAGTTCTTAGTTGCATTTGATACTACATCATATTTCACAAAGCAGTTGATATACAGGCATGTCCTTTAATAGGAAATTCAGTGCAAAATTTGCTCTTCTCTATCACTTGTTAATAAAAATGCTAAAGTTTCATTCTCTACAGAATCAAAAACATATTTTAATCCCATCATTTTAGTCTTGACATGAATAAGAACCTTTTGCAGATAATATTATGAAGTAATTGGGATCTCAGTTTTAGAAAACTATATCACAGAATTATTATGAAGCAGGAGGCGGCCATTTGGCCCATCATGTCTGTCTCAGCTCTTCCAACAAGTATTATGACTTTGTGTCATTCACCGACTTTTATCCCATATCCTTGCACATTATTTGAATAGAAAAAAAATCATCCATCGCACTCCAGAATGCCTCAACTGACTCTGCCTCCACCACACTTCCACAGGCAGCGCATTTGATATCCAAACTGCTCATTGTGTGAAAAAGCTTTACCACACATCACATTTGCTAAAAGACAGAGTTCAACAGAATCGCCTCCTTTGGCTTCAAGGGAACAATGCAGTCAATTTCAAAGTAACATACGAAACTGGTGCATTTCATGATGTATTTAGAACATGCCAGCTTTCAACATTCCTTCTCAATGAGACAATCCCAATAAACAGTGTTAACCAAACAAATTAAAAATATTTCGACTTTTTTTCATGTCATTTTTTTCCATTTGGTTAAGAAAAGACAGACCTGTCAGTGGTGATAAGATACAAGAAAAAGCTTGACCTGCAGAAGAGTTCTAAAATTATATTAAATTAAATAAATGAAAGCACAAAGAAAATTAGAAAAAAAACATTGACTTAAACAAATCAGAGGTTATCAGAAAATGACAATTTGCAGTATAAGTTTTCTAGCTTCCCCATAACAGAAAAACATGAGTTACAATCGGTCAAACCCACATGTTTCATAAACTGAACAAGATGCTGTTATTCAAACAGTAGGGTGTTTCAATTATTCTCCCTTATGCCATCATCTATTGCTTCTCTTTTGCAGTTAGTCTTGTACCCACCGTTCACAAAAGTAATTACATATGGAGTGAGCTTAATAATGAAACTCTCTGGTTCCTCCACACTAACCATCAGCATTGATCAGACAGCCATATGAAACTACCCCAAAACATGCTTCACCATAGCCAGTCACATTTAATTCTGGGGTCAAACCATATTTCAGTAAAATAAAGCTGTGTTTTAGACTGGTTTGTCAACATGCCAAGAAGTGAACTTTTTTCAATTGAGTCACTGCTTTTAGACCAGGGAAATCTGGTATTCTCTGTTTCTTGGCACCACTGGGAACTATCCAAGGAGAGGACCATGCCTTAGATTGTCACATTTTCTACTTAAGGCGGCTGCATGGAGCATATCATAATATGGATGAAATTCATTAATTAACTATGTTTCATTATAATGTTACATTGTAAAATGCCCATGATTTTCCCCTCTTTCTCTTTGCATTCAATACCCACATTTATAACGAAGATGCTTTGGTACTTTTTATGGCTTTAGCTAACTAAGCTACCAACACCATTATTTGCCATAAAAAACTCTCAAATCTAGCCTTAAAAAAGTTTCAAATTAAACACAAATCAAATGTCATGCTGATGAATTGAGTATTTATGATATAACTGAATCATTATTATAATAAGACTTCATTTTCTTACACAAAAAAATTGATTAATTATCAATTCAAACAAGAATTACAAATAACATGTTACACACAAGTTATTAAATTACAACCTAACAGTTTAATTTCATTAGGATCATTCTCTAATCAATCTTCTTAAATGGAAAATGAGACAATCTGAGCTCTGGTCCCCTCTAGAACATTTCCCAATTGCACTAAGAAATAGAGAAAGCTTGACCAGCAGAGATTCAATTGAATGATTTTCACTCCTTAGTATGTTGGCGCACTTGCATAAAACACACCTTTATTTTACCAATATATGGCTTGACCCCAATTGTGAAGTATGATGCAGATCAAGATACAACTCACTCATCAGCCAACAATTTCTTTATAATTTATTCAGTCCTAGGATACTGCCTTAAGAAATTCTACAGGAAATGATTAGCCTCCAAGAAACACAATTATCCTCCATTCTGCTAGGCATGACTGCATTTCCCACATCCTTGGATTTTGCTAGAATTCCTTTGTCAAAATGCTACCTTAATATCAAAGCTGTTCACATGTCACGACCACTCTAAGCGTGTCCTCAAAGTGCTCTGCGAATTATGAATTTATATAACGTTAAGTTTTACTTGCAAGTGCTCCAATGAAAAAATAACCAGTAGTAAAAACTTTAATGTTAAAGAAGATCGAAAGTTAGTTTATTATACAACTATTGCTGAAAGTTACATTGTAAAAGAGTGATAGTTATTACTTAAAATAAAAAGGTTAAAAATTAGGCACAATTAAAAGAGATTTACAAAGATGAAAATAAGATCAATCTATTATTGTTATCCTTCTAAGCGCCTAGTTTCATTAGAAGCTTTGAATTCCCACATCTTCAGAAGGTCCCATTGTGTTCATTAGTCAAATTCTAAATGCATCCGTTTATGCTCGATGCCAAGGTTACACAACAGGCTGTGTCTGTCTTTCTGGCTGAAGTGAATCATCAATGGACTTCATGTGTCTCCTGGGAGCCATCTTTTAAGGCTCCTTCTGTCTATTTGGAATTTAAGTCTTTTGTCAGGGATTTGAGCAAACTTAAGTTTGGAGACAAGTGGGCCTGGTAGCAGCTAAACTCAACAATCAGTGAGCATAAGAACTAGAAGCAGGAGTAGGCAATTCAACTCCTTGAGCCCGTTCCCCAAGGTGAATGAGAAGATTATTGTTGAACAACACCATCATTTTGCTATAAACAAGGTGTAGAGCTGGATGAACACAGCAGGCCAAGTAGCATCAGAGGAGCAGGAAAGCTGACGTTTCAGGCCTAGACCCTTCTTCATTTTGCTGATGATTGAGAGTAGGTTGGTGGGGCAACAATTGGTCAGATTGAATTTATCCTCCTTTTTTCTGACAGGATGTTCCTGGGCAAATAATTCTGTCCGTTAACCATACTGGAACAGCCTTTTTAGAGACATGGCTAGAGAACTAGTGGTCAGCATTACAGCTAATACAGCCTTTATTAAGTCCAATGTTCTCAGCTGTTTCTTTATATTAAATGGAGTGAATCAAATTTGGCTGATGTTTGGCATGTGACATTGTGGAGTCCCTAGGGAGAGGTTCAAATGAATCAACCACACAGTTCTTCTGGCAGAAGATGGTTGCAAACACTTCAACCCTGTTTTTTGCCCTGAAATGCTGGATTCCATTTTCATCAAAGACAGACATGTTTGTGAAGACCCCTCTTGTTAACTTCTTAATTGTTAAACACTACTCACGACTGGATTTAAGAGCATTCTAGCGCTTTAATTTGGTCCATTGGTTTTAGGATCACTTAATTCTCTCTGTAGCATGCTGTTTCCACTGTTTTACATGTATCCCTTCAAACAAATGGTGTGTTGCAGTTTCATCTGTAACTCATTTTTAGGCATGCCTGGTGCTGCTTTTGCCCTGCTTTCCTAACTCCTTATTGCATCAGGGTAGGCAGCCTGGATTGATGGTAATAATAGTGATGGATAAGTCAGGCACCGAGAGTAAAATTTGTGGTTGAACACACTTGTCACTTCTGTTACCCTTTGGCACTTTGTTATTGCCAAGTTTTGGAGCAGCAAGATCTGTTCTAAATCCATAAAACACACAGTACTGTCTTCTCTGTCAGGAGAGATCTCAAGACTTTGTGGTAGTCATACCATCATGGATAGATGCATCAGCAGCTGCAGATTGGTAAGGAAGAGCTCAAGTAGGTTTTCTCTTTGTGTTGGATCACTCATCACCTTTCAATGTAGAGTCTGGTAGCTGTGCCCTTCAGGGCTCAGCCAATTCAATCAATAATGTTGCTACCAAGCCAGTTTTTGGTAACGGACATTGAAGACCCATCAAGAATGTAATCTATGCTCCTGTCACCTTCAGTGCTTCTTTCAAGTGTGTTCAACATAAAGTAATACTGATTCTTCAGTTGAGACAGGGATAATAGCTGTTAATCAGCAGGAGATTTCCTTGGCCATGTTTAACCTGATGCAAGGAGACTTCATTGGGTACAGAGTCAATATTGAGAACTTCCAAGCCACACTCTCCTGACTGTAAACCTTGCATTGCTACCTCTGGTGGGTCTATCCTTCCAGTGTATGACTATGTCAGACTGTTGCTTGACTCATCTGTAGAATAGCTATCCCAATTTTGGCATAGTTTCCCAGATTTTGGCGAGATAGATATACAAGGTTCCTAGCGCTGTCTTTTTGGTACCTTGGCCAATGCCAGCTCTCCCATTAGTTTTATTCTGTTACAGGTTTAGGTGGGGCTTTGATACTCTTGTTCCTATTCCTTACAGCTAGCCCATCTTAACTGCACATTGATAGTACCTGTGTTGCGCATCCATTTTAAACACAAGTGCAAACAAATCTAAGATTACTGAACAAAGTTTCTATTTTTATTAATAAAGAAGCAAGTGCAGTTTCTAATTAAACTTCTGTGCCTTAACCTGTGACAGAAGTAGGTTAATAACTGCCCAAAGCTACATTAATTGTAATGCACTCATCCTCATTAAAAACCAAGTCAATAAAATTTGCATGAATTGAAGAAATAAAATTAACCTTCACCTTTATTTACTTTTAAAATGCTAAGCAGAAAACAAGTATCATTAGCTTATTTGACTACATTCATCAGCATGGCGGTTTTCCGGATCACCTGATTTGCTGCAGGAGGTACCCCAGAAACTACTGTGTCCTGAATCTCCGGAGCAATGGTGACGATGAGTGGATTGCTACTGGGCTGGAGGAGTCTACTGACCCAACACTGCTGCTCATTCCTTCTAAAACCTTCTGATCCCAACTGTCAAACAAATGTGCAGCACAGTGAACCTTGGGAACACCATTTGAACAGAGTAGAATCAGGGGAAGACAGAGCATGCACCATTTTTATGACACTAGCTGTGTGTTTTCTGGTCCAGTCTTCGAATCTCAGTGGGTGAACAAGCAGGCAAGTAATGAGTGAGCTACAGT
>NC_063339.1:27274499-27281164 GCF_021869965.1 Rhincodon typus | reverse complement strand
CTCTGAAATGCTTATCCTACTTTGCTTCGCTTCTGCCAATTTCCCATCAAGCTAACAGTAAATGACAAAAACATTTATAATATTCAAGGAAAAATATATAATGGGCTGAATCTTCCAGAAAGCTAATCACAGTCAGATTGCCATTCTGCACTTTTTTTAATTACCTTGCTCTAGAGCTCTAAATTTCAGGCCTAAACTTTGAAATCAGGCTTCTCGAGGAATGTGGAGTGCATCTGTTCAGGGGACCTTCCAATGCAGCTCAAGATGAGCACTGGAGGCCAAATGACACACCCTTTTTGCAATAGCAACTGCTGTATTCTGGGATTTAAAGATCCAAAATCCCTTTGACAAGCTACAGAGAGAAGCTAAGTATGTAAGCTAAGTGGATGAATGGGCTGGGTGCCAGGTGGGAGTTAAAGGGGCTGAGTGCCAAGTACATAGATGATGGGATACGGTGGAAAGTAAGTGGGAGGGCAAAGTCAGGTCAGATGGGGACAGGTGATCAATGTGAGTGTTTGATGGTCAGTTTTATATTTACTCGGAAATTACAGCAGGTTTTAAACCCTCTGACATTTCCTGGGTAGCTATGAAGGTAAGTGAATCAAATACTCCAAATTCTCTGATTCTAACTCAGAGTTGGCAACTTTTCCATAATGTTCCAGCTACAGGGCAATTACCCATTGGATATTTAAATTATTGGGGCAATTACTATGGAGTCAATGCACTGGGACTTGAGGGATTCTATAGCACATCTGGTTTCTAACTGTCTGGAGACCAGATGATCTGTGCCATTCTAATTCATTCAAATAACAATCAATTCTACATTCCATACATTTATTAAAAAGTTCAAATTATTGTTTGTCAAAAATGAAGACTATTTATTAGATCATATATTCTTTGCAATTTGCTTGAAATATGCCTTTTAAATCTTTAGAAGTCTTCAAATTGGACGTTCATTGTAAAAAGCAACAAAATCACATGACTTCATCATTTACTGGTTAAGAGTAGTCTGCCAAGTCTCAATTATTTTCACTGGGACTAGTGGTTATAAAAATTTGTGAATAGCTTCCACGCAGATCCCTGCCAAACATTAATTCTATTCAATGGGTTCACACACTGCTCACAAATCCTTACCATGGACAACAGTCTGACCTTGGCACATATAGTGGTGCCAAGTGCTTGAGGATAAATGACAGCTTTAATGATGAATAGGTTAAACTACAGTTGTTATTATGGAAAAATGTATAAAATGTACGATTATATACTAGGAGGTTTGTTGACGCTGTATTTGTACATCTACTTAGTACTGCACCAGTTGCCATTACACATGTTGATGCCAATCAGACATTTGCTGCAACACTTCATACAAAACCTAATTAATCTCTACGCTCTGTTCCTCCCCTCTCAAGACTGGCTGTTTGCCAGCAAGCCAATCTTTTTCAAATCAGTTCAATTCCTTTTAAGTATTAAGCAATCAAAATAAATTAATTTTAGAAGTTATGTACGCACGCAAATGGTCTGCACAGTGGTACATGTTCTAATATTATTTCATTCTGATGTGTCTAGCTTTCTTTGCCTTACAGACAAGATACAAACGGCTCATGGCTTGTCCTATACATTCATTCTGCTGACCTCTGAGATGACCTATGCAAAGGCAGTCATGCATTGCACTGTGGCATAAATCTTCACAGACAAGTAAAACCTGTTCTGTTTGGCACAAAGCCTTCTAGCTGTAAAAGCTACTCATATTTATGGAGGAGGGTAAGAAGGGGCCACATTTGCAGTGCATATTATCCTTCACCATGTGGCCAACTTAGCATTGTAAAAACATTATTTGATGTATTTTAAAATCAAAAACAAAATCACAACGAATAAACATATTTTTGAAAGAGGTGCTAATTAATAACCAGGTGTTTAAGAAATTTCATACGTACAATTTATTTGTAACATTTTTAATTGTGTACGTACATAAAGTAATATATGTCCAAACACCTTTAAGTTTGCTCCATGGATTTTGAGGTCAACAGTCAAATTCCTGATACAATCAGCAATTTTATAATCAGTTCATAGTAGCCAATTAAGTATACATCAATCAGGGGCGGCACAGTGGTTAGCACCGCTGCCTCACAGCGCCAGGGACCTGGGTTCGATTCCACCCTTGGGCGACTGTCTGTGTGGAGTTTGCACATTCTTCCTGTGTCTGCGTGGGTTTCCTCCGGGTGCTCTGGTTTCTTCCCACAGTCCAAAGATGTGTAGGCTAGGTGGATTGGCCATGCTAAGTTGCCCATAGTGTTCAGGGATGTGTAGATGTGGTGGGTTATAGGGGGATGGGTCTGGGTTGGATGCTCTGAGGTTTCATGTGGACTTGTTGGACCGAAGGGCCTGTTTCCACACTGTAGGGATTCTATGATTCTATTCTAACGTTCTAAAAGCAATATCTTTCCCAAGGTGTTCTAAGATTTTTTTTTTCTATACAGGAGATGACGGAAATTAATCAGACCCTCATATAATTTAATAAAAAACTTTTATAAAAGATAAGATTAGATTTCCTACACCGATGGCCTAAGTATGTTGTGCTTGAAATAGAATCATAGCACCGTGCAGCGTGGAAGCAAGCCATTTGGCCCATCAAATCTGCACAGACGGTCTGAACAGCATCCCATCCAGAACCAACCCCTACCGTAAACCCTGCATTTTCCATGACTAGTCCCCTTGACCTGTACGTTGCCCATACACTATGGGCAATTTAACATGACCAATCCACGTGACCTGCACATCTTTGGACCGTGGGAGGATACCGGAGCACCCAGAGGAACCCCATGCAGACACAAGAACGTGCAAACTCCACACAGATGGTCACCCAATGCTGGAATGGAACAAGGGTCCCTGGCGCTGTGAGGCAACAATACTAACTATTGAGCCCAAAAAATCGTGAAAGGAAAGCATTCTACCTTACAATATATTTTAATTTTTTGATGAGACTTTATATTACTGTTTGCAATCATCCCTCGTTCAGCGTGCTACAGTCAAAAATGTGTTGCTCTATGACAATGTTCTAAAACACTGAGTTGTGGCCCAGTGGGTAGCACCCTTGCCTGAGTCACAAGGTTCTTGGTTCAAGTCCCACTCCAAGTCCCGAGCTGAAAATTTAAGGCTGACACACCAATACAGTACTGAGGGAGCTCATCACTGTTGGAGGTGCAGGATTTCAAACTAAATATTAAATAGACGTGCCACGTTTCTGCTTGATAGAATGTTAAAAGATCCCATGGCAGTATTTCAAAGAAGAGCAGGGAAGTAATCTCTTGTGTCCTGCCCATTTGATCTTTCAATTGGCAACACAACAACAGATCACCTGATCAACAGTACTTCACTACACGTAGAACCTCATTGTTTTCAAAGAAAGAAGCCAGTTTCAACTCAACTATATGGGGTAAGAAAAGAATCCAATCTATCATTATTGTCTTATATAGAATGGCACAATTCCAACAATGGATAAGTCATCAGTCAATGACATCCAGGTCCCTTTAAATGCAATATAAATGGGAGAAATAAATGTTTCATAATTATGGAAGGTTTTTTTTATAACATCCTTCTCCATATTTTTGCTGCATCTGCTCTCATTTCCAGGCTAACTGAATGATTTTGTGTTATATAACTGGCTCGTCACTGAGTGAGTGTAGCAAGATATATTCAACTTACCAAATTATTTCATTTCAAATTACAAATCAGTTTATACTCTAAAATTCCGTATTATTTCATTATACTAATCATTACCGACCATCTCCTTTATATCCATGGCTTTCAGTAATGCTATCATTGTACATTTCTCTTGGCCTAAACTTAGGGATAACCTATCTGACAGAAATTGTCAAAAAAGAAATTCAGCAATTTCTCCACCATCTACTCTTCCTCTTTTTTCAAAGCAGGAAAATGCTTGAGATAGAGTAATTCCACAACCATTTTCCTCCAGGTTTTAATCCAACAATTTCCTCCCTTTCTGTCACTGGAAGCAACTGAAGGCAGGAAATCTGCTGAATCATGTGACCGACAGCATTCCACAGCCAGCCTTAAAAAGACAAGGAGAAGGAGCAAAAGCAAGCCGGAGGAGAGACAGCACAAAGCAGCCGCGATGGAAAAAAAAATGATACAGGGATTGAAATTCTGAAATGGGAGGGAGAGAAACTGGAGTAAAATAGAACCCTGAAACAGTGATTGAGTAAGAAACATTAGAGAATATTTCCCCCACACCACCAAAACCTGAACCCTATCCTTTACAAAGAGATAATCTCTTTCTTTTGCTTCATTTTTGACACTAGAGACTGGCTTTCACTGCCTAGCTCTAAGGTCTGAGGACTTTTTCCAGAGATACTACATGGTTAACAGAGATCCACAAGTAGGTTTCAAGGTAATTGACTATTTAACCCCCTCTTGCACTGTGGAAATCACTTTGTCCTCACTTGGCTGCTTCCAACGGCAACACAACTGCAATTGTTTAAGCAAGTAACTACAGCACAGTTCCACAATCTAGAATGATTATTTGTATGTTGAGCTAACCCAGTGTCACCTACCAACCAAAACAGTTTAGTGCTGTGCTCCCCAATAAGCTTAATAACAAACTAATTAATGGTATTAATACTTCTAACGGGTTTGCAAATGACGTTAAAAGCACTTGACATTATATTGTACATTTTTGACTAGTATTACTGTATCATTACACTGCATTACAGAAGAACAACTTCTCCAGAGTGTTTTTAAATAACCTATCATATTTCATTCCAACACCAAGCACTTTTTGCAGCCCCTTAAGTTGTAGTTATATTTTCTTTAAATAAAAAATGAAGTTTTATTTCAATTTTGAGCAGCAGCGGGATCCAGGTTCAGTACCTAAGCACACTTGATCTCATGTTGGAGCTTGCCAAGAAATAATAAATCAAATGTCTGTACAACGTGGAGGAGAAAGTGCAGCTTTACCATATACTTTCATGACTCAAGAACTAATTAGCTGAAACACAGCAATTATGATGGTAAAGCAATTTCCTGACCATCTTGGCAAACTACACTTTGAAACTATTTTCACACATTACACAATAAAAGTGATTATTCTAAATATATGCAGATGTCCAATCCTGTTAGGCGCACTCAATTTCCATTGATTGATCAACCCTTAATTGGACAACAAGACACATTAAATCAAGTTATTAATAATATAAAGACCATAGCTGTATAATACTAGTCAGCGAAGTGTTGCACATAAAGTTTCAAACTGATCCCAACAATACCCTCTGTTATTAATTGACTCAATTTGGAATTCTGCCATTAATTAGAGCTTCCATCAACCATGTCAACCTCACCTACTCTGGAGATTTCAAACTTTAAACATCAGTGATGGTCAACTCAAACATTTTCCTGTGCATAATGTCATCTTGCACATTTTAAAAACTAAGACTTGTCTTTAAAAAGATTAATTTCTAACCTTCACTGGGTCATGTAATCTATACAGTTTAACCATGCTTACCCTCATCGACTATACCTAATGTCACAAAAGAAAAGATGAGAGGAAGTGATAGCTTTAATGAGTTAAGTTGCATCATTACTCACTCTTCACTCAGAAATACAACTGTATTAATTCTGCTGTTACAGCTTTCTTTATTAAAGCTTAGGCTCAGTGCGTGGACTGCACCGGAAGAGCCACATTCATTACAACAGTCCAATTAAGAAACAATAATGGCACATCCATCTGAGCCAACTGATCTTTGAAGTTTCAAAGTATTAAACTGCAATTGATTAATTCAGCAGTCAATAAATATCACTACTGAATCATTTTGAGGGGACGATTAATTTAGATGCAAACCAACCAGTAACAAATGAAGAGTCAAGAAGAATTTCAGATAAACCAAAAGGTTTAGAAACACAGGTATGGAAGTTTATACTTATTGTTTAAAGACTTCCTTCACTTCGTTAAAGGAAAATTAAACCTCTTGCCAACATGGAATCCTTAAAATTGCCCCCACCCCCATCCAACACAAACAGTCTCAGTGATGTAATTCACTGTTATAATTTGTGCATCTCAAGCTGCTTCCATTAAAAACAAGAGAAGATTCAACTTGAAATCAACTCAAGAACTGCACTAAACCTAAAATAGTTTAAGTTCGTAATATTTTCACCTCTGAGTCAAAAGTCTAACTCCTGAATTTGAGTACAATATCCTAGACTGTCACTCTAGTGGAGTATTAAAGAAATGCCACACTGCTGAAGGTGCCCTATTTTGGATGAAACACTAAATTGAGGCTCTGTCTGCCTCTCAAGTAGGCATCAAATATTCTTGGCACTATTTCAAAGAGCAGCAAGAGTCCTGAACAATATTTCATCAATCAACATCATAAAAAGATTATCTGGTAACTAGCTGTTATCTGTTACTGTTTGTAGTAGCTCTAGCACAATTTGGCTGTCATGTTTCCTAACAATACAACAGTGAGTACATTTCAAAAGTAAATAAATGCAAAGTACTGCAGATGCTGGAGATCCGAAATAAAAACAGAAAGTTCTGGAGAAACTCAATGGGTCTGGCATAATCTGGAGGGAGAGCACGAGAGCGAGGGAGAGCACGAGGGCGAGGGAGAGCACGAGGGCGAGGGAGAGCACGAGGGCGAGGGAGAGCACGA
>NC_063339.1:27236706-27274489 GCF_021869965.1 Rhincodon typus | reverse complement strand
GGCGAGGGAGAGCACGACGGCGAGGGAGAGCACGACGGCGAGGGAGAGCACGACGGCGAGGGTGAGGGAGAGCGCGAGGGCGAGGGCAAGGGAGAGCGCGAGGGCGAGGGCAAGGGAGAGCGCGAGGGCGAGGGACAGCACGAGGGCGGGGAACGAGAGCGAAAGAGAGCGAGCAAGCGAGCGAGAGAGCGAGAATGAAAGAGAAATATGGGGGGAAACAAATGCTTGGGTGTGTGAAGCAGTGATGCCACAGCTGCAAGGCATCTATATGAATAGGTTTTAGGCTCGGAAAGATGACGGAACAGCTGGGACCTGAAATTTAAGATTCAAGGAATCAGCAAAGTGGGTTTTGTTGATGGAAGGCAGTTCAAATAAGAAGACTGAAGAAACTTTTATAAACACCACTGAAAGACTCCCTGCTGTGGCAGGGAGAAAGGGGGTTGCAATGCACTGGGAGTGATTTGACTTGAACTTCCAAGTTACATATCTGCTGAGAATGTGGCATAAGTGGTTTTCAGTTGTGTTAATTGGTAGGTGGGCAATGTTTCTTTTCTGTAATTTAATGTATTAGCTCCTAAGTGATGTTTAGTCAATATTAATTATGGTGTTTTTGTTACGGTGAAAGTCTTTAATCATGGAATGCCATTATAAAGTTCGCAGTCATTCACTGGGAAGTTTAATTTTTAAAAAATTATCAGTATCTATAAGGATTGTAAGGGTCACAAGATGATGGGTGCACAAAATTCAAAAATGTAAAATTGCTGTAGTTGGGGTACTTTTCTGAACTTGAAGCTGAGATTATGTCAAATTTGAGGATACTTTCATGCACTCATATGTCTTTGGACTGGAGAATACTGCAACTAGGTATCACAAAAGAAAAATGTTCTTTCCAACATTTTTATCCCTTGTTTTACTGAGTTGAAGAATTCTTATCAGGAATAATTGCATTTAAATTCTGAATCAGCAATTAGAAAAACAAGAATTGTTGGTCCACTCTATAATCATGTGTTTTCGTTCAATGCCTCAGCAGCTTTGTTTGAACTGTTAAGAGACATTTGTTTCGACATGTTCTTTTCAGTCAAAATTGACCTTGTTTTTTTCTTAGTACAACAGCTGCACTTTGTTTAAGGAAAGAATATTCCAGGTGGGCACTCAGATAGTGCCAATTCAAAATCTTTAGAAGAGTATATATGTATTTAGCCAAATCAGGAACCACAAAATTCAGTGTCTGGAATAAGAATACTGTTACTAATATGTAACTAAAACTGTAACACATAACTCTTTAATGACTGTAGATACAGTATAGTTCCCAAAATGACCCCCTTTCATTTTTAGAAACCACTGTTTGCAGAAAGTAAATCACCTTGAAAAATTTATGTTTGCAACCTTAGAATGGAGAATTCAGCCCCAGAATTAAATGGATAGCAACTCCGTATTAGCACCAGAATCATGCACTTTCGATATCCTGCAACACTGGCCCAGATATTCTGTTCAGGGTTGGAAACTCCATTTAGCTTAAATATTGTCCACACCTTTAGATGACCTCTGAGCTTGAGATTCCTGCTCAGGGGCCTCCAATTATGAACCTATCCAGGAATCTAGCAGCAAAGATTATCTGTGTAGAAACTCAAGCCCACTTTTGCGGCCCTTCGTGCCATATTCTGTAGCTTAAATAACCAGCAGACACACTAACAGCTCAAGGCAATGGGGAAGTGTTTAGAATCTGGCAGGAAGGAGAAGGCAATGGTGTTGGATCAGGCAAGAAGTGTTGGTCTGACAGACTTATGTGGGAGTCATCTAGAGAAAGGCGAGAGTGTTCAATGAAGTCAGGGGTCCAGTTTAATATTCACCCAATATGTAGAGTAGGTTTTTGATCCTCTAACCTTTCCTGAGTTACTGTGCAGCTCAAATGAGTTAGAACCCTCTGCATTCTCAAATTTTAAGGGACTTATTTGAAGTGTTCCAGATGCCTATCAGAATCTCCAGTTTCCCAGACAATTCCCACCATTGGAGATTCTGAAGTTAACTCTTGCCTATACAGCTCCAACAACCAACTCTACATTGGAATATCTGGGCCACCACATTTCACCAGAGTTTACACGCTGTGAGAGGGCAGCTCATTTGCATTGAGTAGGGAGGCAGATGAATATATTTTTGTGACCTCTGCCCTATAAAAGAGAACTGATCCAGGAAGTAACTTTAAAAAAAAACAATCCTCCTTAGGAATTGTAGGCCCCTTGTCAGGCCTAATGTCACCAGTTCTAATTCTCTTTCAGTACACCACCACTGAAACACAGGCTTCGACTGCAGATCAGTAACAGGAACACTTGGCATGGAGAACATCCACCAAAAGCCTGAACTTTGCTTTGTAAATGATGATCAAATATTCCAACCCTCACAAGGTAAATGGAAACTCCCAAGCACAGTGGATATCTGACACAATGTATTCTGGGTGGGGGATTTCAATGTCCACCACTAAGAGTGGCTCAGCAGCAGCACTACTGATCGAGCTGGTTGGATCCTACAGGACATAGCTGCTAGACTGGGTCTGCGGCAGGTGGTGAGGGAACCAACAAGAAGGAAAAACATACTTGACCTCATCTTCACTAATCTGCAGTTGCATCTGTCCATGACAGTATCAGTAAGAGTGACCATCACACAGTCATTGTGGAGATGAAGTACCGCCTTCACATTGAGAATAACTTCCATCATGCTGTGTGGAACCATCACCGTGCTAAATGGGACAGACTTCGCTCAGATCTAGCTACCCAAGACTGGGCATCCATGAGGTGCTGCGGGCCATCAACAGCAGCAGAATTATGCTCCAGCACAATCTGTAACCTCATGGCCCGGCACATCTCCCACTCAACCATTACCATCAAACCAGGGGATCAACCCTGGTTCAATGGAGAGTGTAGAAGGGCATGCCAGGAGCAGCACCAGACATAGCTGAAAATGAGGTGTCAACCTGGTGAAGCCACCAAACAGGACTACTTGCACACCAAACAGCAAAAGCAGCAAGTGACAGAGTTAAGCGATCCCACAACCAACAGATCAGATCTAAGCTCTGCAGTCCAGCCACATCCAGTCGTGAATGATGGCGGACAATTAAACAACTTACTGGAGGAGGAGGCTCCACAAGTATCCCCATCCTCAATGATAGAAAAGCCCGGCACATCAGTGCAAAAGATAAGGCTGAAGCATTCGTAGCAATCTTCAATCAGAAGTGCCAAGTGGATGATCCATCTCAGCCTCCTCCAGTGGTCCCCAGCATCACAGATACCAGTCTTCAGCCAATTCGATTTGCTCCACGTGATATCAAGAAACAGTTGGAGACACTGCATACTGCAAAGGCTACAGGCCCTGACAACATTTGGCAATAGTACTGAAGACTTGTGCTCCAGAACTTGCTGCTCCCCTAGCCAAGCTGTTCCAGTACAGTTATAACACTGGTATTTACCCAACAATGTGGAAAATCGCCCAAGTTTGACAAATCCAACCCGGCCAATTACTGCCAAAACCGTCTACTCTCAATCATCAGTAAAGTGATGGAAGATGTCATCAACAGTGCTATCAAGCAGCACCTGCTCAGTGATGCTCAGTTTGGGTTCCGCCAGGGCCACTCAGCTCCTGACCTCATTACAACCTTGGTTCAAACATGGACAAAAGAGCTGAGATCCAGAGGTGAGGTGAGATGAGAGTGACAACCCTTGATATCAAGGCTACATTCAATCAAGTGTGGCATCAAGGAGCCTGAGCAAAACTGGAATCAATGGGAATCCGGGGCAAACTCTCAGGTGGTTGAAGTCATGCCTGACACATAGGAAGATGGTCATGGTTGTTGGAGATCAATCATCTCAGCTCCAGGATATCTCTGCAGGAGTTCCTCAGGGTAGTGTCTTAGGCCCGACCATCTTCAGCTGCTTCATCAATGACCTTCCCTCCATCATAAGGTCAGAAGTGGGGATGTTCATAGTAACTGCACAATGTTCAGCACCATTCATGACTCCTCAGATACTGAAGTAGTCCATGTTCAAATGCGACAAGATCTGGACAATATCCAGGCTTGGGCTGATAAGTGACAAGTTACATTCGTGCCACACAGATACCAGGCTATGACCATCAACAATAAGAGACAATCTAACCATCGCCCTTGACATTCAATGTTACCATCACTGAATCCCCCATTATCAACATCCTGGGGGTTATCATTGACCAGAAACTCTACTTGACTCACCGCATAAACACAGTGGCTACAAGAGCAGGTCAGAGGCTAGGAATACTGCAGTGAGTAACTCACCTCCTGACTCCCAAAATCCTGTCCACCATCTACAAGGCACAAGTCAGGAGTGTGATGGAATACTCCACACTTGCCTGGATGAGTGCAGTCCCAACAATGCTCAAGAAACTTGACACCATCCAGGACAAAGCAGCCTTCTTGATTGGCACAACATCCACAAGCATCCAGTCCCTCCACCACTGACGCTCAGTAGCAGCAGTGTGTACTATCTACAAGATGCATTGCAGAAATTCACCAAAGATTCCTAGTCAGCACCTTACAAACCCATTACCACTTCCATCTAGAAGGACAAGGGCAGCAGACATATGGGAACACCACCATCTCCAAGTTCCCCTCCAAGCCACCCACCATTCTGATTTAGATAATAGAATCATAGAATCCTTACAATGTGGAAACAGGCTCTTCGGCCCAACAAGTCCACACCGACCCTCAGATCATCCCACCCAGACCCAGGCCCCTATAAACCCACCTAATCTACATATCCCTGCACACTATGGGCAATTTAGCATGGCCAATCTTTGCCCGCACATCTTTGGATTCTGGGAGGAAACTGGAGCACCCGGAGGATACCCACGCAGACACGGGGAGAATGTGCAAACTCCGCAAACACAGTTGCCCAACATTGGAATCGAACTCAGGTCCCTGGTGCTGTGAGGCAGCAGTGCTAACCACTGTGCCACCATGCCACCCCTGACTTGGAAATATATCGCCGTTCCTTCACTGTCGCTGGGTCAAAATCCTGGAATTCCCTCCCTGATAGCATTGTGGGTCAACCCACAGCAGGAGGACTGCAGCGGTTCAAGAAAGCAGCTCACCTCCACCTTCTCAATGGCAACTAGGGATGAACAAGAAATGTTGGCTAGCCAGCAACGCACATCCCACAAATGAATAGAAAAAAAAACAACTAGGTGTACTATATTGCTCACTGACCTCCCATAGAAAGTTTTGATGGGAGATCAGTAGAATCACTTTGAAATTGTTTTTGAAAGCCTGAACCCCCTGCATTCAAAAATGATAAATGCTAAAATTGCCACATCTCATGAACAAATAATTTAAAAATGAATTAATTTACCTTGTTGGGGCAGGAATCAAACAATTTTCCAATTCTGCTGTTAAAAGACCAATTGTTTCTCTCCAACAAGAGGGAAATACTAAATACACCAAACACGCAACAACAAACCATATTTCATGAGTTGTCAAGTGGCACTGGACAAGATTATTTGAGAATATAAAGGATGGCAAATCTAAATACTAAACTTTTTCCATTATGCTATAGCCTCAATGTACAGTAAACCACTGTGCTTATAAAATTTAAACAACTAGTGACCAAGAACATAGTTCCCTCAGTTAGAAAAATCTCTACTTGCTAAGTTTTACTGAAGGCTATATGTGTCTTTCTTGGTCTCAATGAAGCATGACAATATTTTATGTATTTAATAGTTGCACAAACTTAAGTGGAAGAGGTCAGGAATGATGTCTGACATTGCAGCAAAAGCAAAATAGTACAGCAAATAAGTTTCCACGAGTTCCTGAAATTTACTCTTTACTATGTGGAAGGACAAGCAGACTAACACAACGTGTAAGCCCTTACTTTACTTCTGATTCAACTAATTCAAATACTCTGCACAAATCAGGTTCACACTGGTGTAACGTTTTATGTTTGAAGTTTGATACTGATACTATCCAAATATCATTTAATGGTCTTAAATCAAAACATTAAGACAAATGAAGATTCATAAAGCAAGTCTTATATGACATGAAAAGGTATTTTGAATGTATATTGATCCAATGTACCATTTGCAAAGTAGATAAACACTTACCATTTTAATGCCAGTTGAGAATGTGACAGATCTGACTTGCCGCTGTGCTTCCAACTGTGTTTCCAGTTGTGCAGCCCGGTCTTTATGCTGAGCCAAAAGCATGCTTGCAGGCAACTGGGAGCTTTCCTACCAGACATATTAATGACAGATTACAGCTTTAAGCAGTGAGAAAGAATCCCCTTGTTCCCCAAATTGAGGTACAGAGGCATAGGAAGGATTCCTAACATACCATACTTAGTAACTAACTCAGGTTACTAACCTGACTAATTAGAATTAACAACATTTTTGTTCTTCAGAAATTGAGTTTAATATTCCACAAAACTGAATTTGGATTTCCACTGACTCCTTTTTAAAACGTTTACTTTTCTTTTCTGTCTGATAGTCATCTGAAATTTAAATAGTTACTTACTTGTGTGCCTGGCAATCTAAACGATAACTATTTCACTTGAGTGATGAGATTAAAAATTATGTCATTACTCAAAAAATGACTATCCTCAGAATAATCTCTTATCCTTCGTTTTAAAGGCATAATAGCTCCTTCTAACATGTTTATTAAAAAGGAAAATACATACAGAGAAACTTACAGTACTAAAGGAGACTTTCAGCCCAATTTACCTATGCCAGCCAAAAGAGCTATCCAATCTAATCCTGCTTTCCATCCATTGATCCATGCTCATGTAGATTGTGGCTCCTTAAGAGCACTTCCAACTACTTGCCAACTGGAAGCAGGAGCTCTGTCCTTCTTCCTCTTCCAGGCAGTCAGTTCCAGACTCCCACCACTCTTTATAATCATTTTTCCAATTATTTTAAATCTATGCCCTCTTGCTATTGATATCTCTGTCAAGGTAAAAAAGTACTATCCAACCACTTGAGGGGCGGCACATTGGCTGTGGTTAGCACGGCTGTCTCAGAGCACCAGGGACCCGGGTTCGATTCCATCCTTGGGCAACTGTCTGTGTGGAGTTTGCACATTCTCCCCGTGTCTGCGTGGATTTCCTCTGGGTGCTCCAGTTTCCTCCCACAGTCCAAAAGATGTGCAGGCTAAGTTGATTGGTCCTGCTAAATTTCCCGTAGTGTTCAGGGATGTGCAGATTAGGTGGGTTATGTGGGATGCTGAGGGTATGTGTGAACTTGTTCGGCCAAAGGGGCTGTTTCCACTTGTAGGGATTCTATGATCTATGATCTTTCTAGACTTAATAATTTTGTATCCTCAATTAAATTTCTCCTTGTGCCCCACTGTTTAAAAGTAAACAGCCCCATGTGATCCTTAATGTCATGAAATGGATTAGTCTAGATAGTTGTAGAAGGAATGTTTCCAGCTTCTTTAAGGATGTTTCTTGCTTGCCTTTATTGGACAGTGCATTTAGGATAGGAGTTGGGAGGTCATGTTGTGGCTGTACAGGATATTGGTTAGGCCACTTTTGGAATATTGTGTGCATTCTGGTCTCCCTGCCACAGGAAGGATGTTGTGAAACTTGGAAGGGTTCAGAAAAGATTTACAAGGATGTTGCCAGGGTTGGAGGGTTTGAGCTATAGGGAGAGGCTGAATAGGCTGGGGCTATTTTCCCTGGAATGTCGAAGGCTGACGAGTGACCTCTTAGTGGTTTATAAAATCATGACAGGCATAGATAGGGTAAATAGACAAGGGGGGAGTCCAAAACTAGAGGGCATAGGTTTACGGTGAGAGTGGAAAGATTTACAAGGGACCTAAGGGGCAATGTTTTCAAACAGAGGGTGATCTGTGTACGGAATGAGCTGCCAGAGGAAGTGGTGGAGGATGGTACAATTAGAACATTTAAAAGGCATCTGGATGGGTACACGAATAGGAAGGGTTTGGAGGGATAATGGGCCAAATGCTGGCAAATGGGACTAGATTTATTTAGGATAGTTGGTCGACATGGCTGAGTTGGACTGAAGAGTCCATTTCCATGCTGTACATATCAATGACTGTATGGCTCTAATTAAAAACTACAGTCATAAATCCAAAATAATTATTAATAAATCCAATAGGTAGAAAAAGTGTGAAATTTATTTATTGCGAGAAGAAATCATGCTCATTGCTGTCCTGTATAGTACCTAATTAGATCTAACCTTTACTTTTTGCCGATATCAAAGCAAACAAAAATGTAAACAATACTCCACTTCAGCTGACAAAAGTACGCTATTATTTTATACTTCCATTTTAAATTATGCTTTGCAGTGTATGTGCTTACAACTAACAGAAATCACATTTTCAATTTTTTCACTGTGGTGAGGCTGAGAGTTTCTTTTTGTGTGTGGAACAATTTCCTATTCATTGCGTGCTTCGCACACAAATAAATAACTCCCAGCCTCACCACAATGAAGACACTGAAAATTTGATTACTGATGGCTGTGAGCACATACACCACACAGCATTATACTGTACTATTATACATTATACTATAAGCCAAATAAATCAGAAGATACTACGTGCAATACATGGTCATGTTGACTTCGTTCAAGCAAAGCAGCGGTTTGGACATGACAAATGCCTTACCTCAAATGAAAAAATAAATAATCAGGATTTCTACTCCTGATTGCTATACAGCAACTAATGTTGGGCATCATGGAGGAGGTAAGAGGAAAAAAAGTCACATACCCAGTTCTACATTGCATTGATGCTGCTTCTTGCAATATAGTTTCACAAGAAAAAGTAGTAAACATAAAAAAAGCATGTGTGGATGCTGCATGACAACAATATTATCACTGTTCAATTTAGTTTGTTATTTGTTCATTTGCATAATAACTTATCTAAATCAGTTATCTATAAATAGTTTTCTGCACCTTCTGCTGTTCATTCTCTCCATTTTAGTGTCAGCAGTATAATGTTTGATTCTTGGAACAAAGTCACTTAGGTAGGTGCAACATGAAATGGGGTACACACAATGTATCCTTTGGTCTGATATTATACTGCTCATGAGTATACAAATAAATCTTTCTTTAAAATCCAGTCTTATGTTCTACTCTGGATTCCTGCAGCTTTAGCTTTAATTAGAAGTTTTCTTTTAAATAGAGAGTCGAGTCAAAAACTTTCTGAAAGCTTCGAAAACTGGAACTTGCAGAGCTACTTTAAAGCTTATGTTTAACACCTGCAGAAGTAGTCGAGGAATTTCATTAGCCAGCAGGACTCCCATTCAAATCAACACATGATGTGATGTAAGCTGTGTGATTTTATATACATATAAAATAATATACTTAAAATATTATCATTTATATTAGAACTTGGACTTTGACCCAGTGGCATGAGAGTTTTGGTCTGTGCGTATGAGTGAGTTTAATGATAACTTGTGACTATTTCTGGAGCCACGAATTGTTTTTAAGCCAGTAGGAGAGAGATAGTCCCTGGGTTGATGATGGAAATTGTTTGCACTGGGAAAGTTTTACAAGTAGCTTTCAGTCAGAAGGAAAAGGGGTTGTTTTCCTTTTGTTCAGGGCAAACACCCATAGCTTGGAAACATTTGGCTTCAGTTTGTAGACAACCTCCTTGAAATTGCATGTGTGAAACAGTTCTCTTGGAGCAAAGAGTTACTTCAAAAAAGTTAGAAACAGGTTGCAAAAACAGAAGTTGCTGGAAAAGCTCAGCAAGTCTGGCAACATCTGTGAAGAGAAACCAGAGTTAACGTTTCGGGTCTGGTGACCCTTCCTCAGTTCTGACAAACTAATGTTGGACATCATGGAGGAGGTAATTCATAGAATTCACAGAATCCCTACAGTGTGGAAACAGGCCCTTCGGCCCAACAAGTCCACACCGACCCTCACAGCACCCACCCAAACCCATCCCCCTATAATCCACCTAAGAGGAGAAAAGATCATATATCCAGTTCTACATTGCATTGGTGCTACTTCTTGCAATATATACAGATGCTGCCAGACTTGCTGAGCTTTTCCAACAATTTCTGTTTTTGTTTCTGATTTACAGCATCCGGAGTTCCTTCCATTTTATTTAGAAACAGGCTACCTCAGTGTATGAGTTTTAGTTTGAAAGCTCCAGAGCAAAAGTGTTTGGCTTGGATGAAGAGATTATTTGAAGCTAAGAAAATCTAAACTCAGTTGTGTAAATACAAGGAAGAGGCTGTCAAATTCTCATGACCTGGAATTGAAAACAATTAAGTCAAATCTATAGCTGTGATGGAGAAGGGAATTATTTCTCTCTCTCTCTAGTATATGTAAAAGTCTGCTGTTGGAATTGATGGAATTTGTAATTTTTGGTTTGTTTTGAAATATTTCAAATTTTGTTATATGTAAATAACTTGGTTTATTCTATTTTATCACTTTTTTGGAATAAATTTCTCTTTTATTGTTAAAACCAGATCTGCAAAATTGCATGTTTGCGTTTTAGTGAAAGACCACCTCCTTAAATAAAAAGATGCATAATCTATCAAGCCGGATTTCAGTCTTGGGTCTGGATCGTCTAGTAATAATTTAAAGAGCGATCACGACAGAACGTATGAAATAGGAGCAGGAGTACACCATTCAGCCCCTTAGCCTGCTCCACCTTCAATAAGATCATGGACAAGCTTTTTGTGTTTCAAATTCCACATCTACCCCCAATAACCCTCGAATCCTCTACCTAACAAGAATCTATCCATCTCTGCCTTAAAAATATTCAGTGACCCTGCTTCCAATGCCTTCTAAGGCTGAGTGTTACAAAATCACACAGCCGTCAGTAAAAATGGCTTCTCATCTCCATCCTAAAAAGGCAACATCTAATTCTCAAATGGTGCCTCTCCAACATTATCTCAGTTACTACTGCAAACCACAGCTGAAACGCTGTGAACAGTTTCAGGCCCCTTATCCAAGAAAAAGATATACTGGCATTAGACGATCTGGAGAAAGTTCATTAGGCTGATACCAGATACAGAGTAAATTGATCCTGTACTTGTTGGAATATAGAATAAGAGGCAATCTTATTGAAACAAATAAAGATTCTTAGAGGACTTTACAGGGTAGCTATGGACAGGTTGTTTCCCCTGTGCGAGAGTCTCATACCAGAGGGCATAATCTCAGAATAAGGGGTCACACATTGAAGGCAGAGATCAGGAATAATTTCTTCTCTCAGATGATAGTGAATCTATGGAATTTTTTTTACCACTGAGAGTCGTGAGGCTGGGTCATTAAGTATACTCAAGGCTGAGATAGACAGTTTCTTAAATCAGCAAAGAATCAATGGTTATGGGGAAAAGGTAAGTAAGTGGAGTTCAAGATTGTCAGATCAGCCATCGTCTCATTGAATGGCGGAGATTCAAGGGGATGAATGGTCTACCTCTGTTCCTACGTCTTACAGTCTTAATAATCGCCTGGCTAATGTTAAACAATCTACCTTTTATAATGGATGTCAGTACTTTACATATACTAATGAACAGTCAGTTGCCAGAGTCAGATTTGGTGCTTTCTTTAACTATAAGAACTGATTTAAAACTCACCAGCAAATAGCTATTTTTATTTAAGGATCAGGATTCACTAATTATCTCTGATATTCTTCAGCAATCTTAAATATATATCTGTATTGAAAGACGTGTGGCATCTGGCATATGTCATATGGTTTCAGATCTATACTTACCAGGTCATCAATCAGGGCCTTTTTATTTTTCTTTTTGGCCAACTGTTGCATTTGTTCTTCCTTCAGAAGGAGCATTCGTCTTTGATCACTCTCCTGCCGTTCAAATTCTAAAGCTTCTTCTAAGTCTTCCTGCTCCCGGCTCTAAAATGGAAAGCAAGAATGTTTTCTGACACATATAGATTTCACTTCACAAAAACCTACCCGATTAATAATTCAAGTATAATAAATTACCTAAATCCCTAAATAAAAAACGAAAGAACTGCGGATGCTGTAAATCAGGAACAAAAACAAAGTTGCTGGAAAAGCTCAGCAGGACTGGCAGCACCTGTGAAGGGAAAAACAGAGTTAATGTTTCAGGTCCGGTTCTGAGGAAGGGTACCAGACCCGAAAAATTAACTCTGTTTTCTCCTTCACAGGTGCTGCCGGACTTGCTGACCTTTTCCAGCAACTTTATTTTTATACCTAAATCCCTAGTTGGGGCAATCTAATATTTCCAATAGTAATGCACTGTGATTTCAATAATGACTTCAAGCATATGGTCATGTCTTAGAATACCAACTTTAATGAGTATTTGCATTCAGCTAAGCTCAGTGGGAAGGTTTCAATAAACGTCAACAAGAAAGGTGCATGAAGCAATTACAAGGAGCCAATGTCCTGAAAAAACATGGGCTAGCAGGGACAACAGATATGCTTAGAATTATGCTTCTTTTCGATTAGCCACTGCTCTAATTTTCTTTTAAATACTGCGATAATTCTACAAGGAAACACAGTATAATAACAGAAGGCAATTGGAGTAACCAATAAAGGGGCCTAATATAAATCACTTCTAGCCAGTTTCAGCCTCATCCAAAACAATGAAACCACTTGAAAAAGTAATCAACATTATTCTGTGTGACTATGTTCATTGTGCATCCTTTATCTCTGTGGCCTTCCAGTGCTGAAACTTTAAGTCCATCTTGTAGTCCCAATTATTCAACAGTCTCTATGGGGCTCTGAAGTTCTACATTATTAACACTAAGCAGCTCAAAAAAACGTTGCCTGTACTCTAGCCCTCTCAAAATCCACTTTCAAATGCCACATTTCCATTCAATGCTGATGTTTTAATTAATGATTACACATGGCTAAGAGGTCACCTTGCTATCAACAAATCAGTTTTAAAATCCTTGTCTTCATAATGTTTCAAGTTTTGCAAAGTTTTCTGAACTAGATTGCTGCTTCTTTCTCTCAACTCTGATTTACTTGAAAGGCTTTGGCCATCTTGCCTCCATATAGTGTATCTCTCTCTCTCATGCTTTATCATCTTCTGTTCTTCCTCACTTTCAAAAGCTTACATTTATTTTCCAGCGGACTATCGGTTCCTATCCGTAACCTGTGCCTACACGAATCTAAGACCTTATCTCTTAAAGGGGCTAGATAAATGTAGGTTTTATTTTTAAAAGTAGTTTTTGACATTAGGTTATTATATTGAAAACTACAGAATCAAATGTAAAAGATTTTACTTCACAAACATAGCAATGCTATATAGCAACATCCTAAATATCTCAAGGAATATTACAGGAGATCAAAAATACATGGATGATTGGTTACAGGAAATGACTGATGGCACAGTTGCAACAACGCTTTTTTCAGGAGACATTTAAAATAAGAAAGGAGCTACCAACGCAAAAAAAAATGTACATGCACAGTGGCTGAACATTTCACCACGAATTGTGGAACAAAAAGTGGGAAAAAAAATGATAGCATATGGCAGGGAAGAAGCTGTTCTTGAACCTGCTGGTGCGTGTGTTCAAGCTTCTGTATCTTCTGCCTGACAGAAGAGGTTGTAAGAGGTGGGATGGGCCTTTGATGATATTGGCAGCCTCTCTAGCAATGGATCCACTTTTGTTTACTATTTATTTAAACAATTTTAGGAGACATGGTTAGTAAGTTTGCCAATAACATCAAAAGTGATGGTATTATGGACAGTGAAGAAGATTATCTAAGATTACAAAGAAATCTTGATCAATTGGGTCAATGGGCTGAGGAGCTGCAGATGGAGTTTAATTTGAATAAATGTGAGGTATTGCATTTTGATAAAACAAACAAGAGCAGGGACTTAAACAGTTAATGGTAGGGCCCTGGGTAATGTTGTAGAACAAGAGAGACCTAGGGTTTAAAGTACATAATTCTTTGAAATTTGTGTCACATGTAGACAGGGCGGTTAAGAAGGCGTTTAGCTTGCCTTCATTGCTCAGACCTTTTGGGATGTTGTGTTGAGGTTCGTGAGGCCTCTACTGTGTATAGTTCTAGTTACCCTGCTGTAGGAAAGACATTATTAAATTGGAAAGCATTCAAAGAAGATTTACTAGGATGCTGCTGGGAATGGAAGGTTTGAATTATAAAGATAGGCTGGATACGCCAGGACTTTTTTCACTATGTCATAGGAGGTTGAGAGGTGACATTCTAGAGCTTTATAAAATCATGAGGGGCATACGAATAGCAAGGATCTTTTCCCGAGGGTAGGGGAGTTCAAAACTAGGGAACATATTTTTAAAGTGAGAGGAGAAAGATTTAACAAGGACATGAGGGGCAACTTTGTTTCACAGAAAGGGTGGTTTGTATGTGGAGTAAACTACCAGAGGAAGTGGTGGATGCGGGTACAGTTACAACATTTAAAAGACATTTGAAACGTAAACGAATACAAAAGATTTGTAGGGATATTGGCCAAACACAGGCAAACACAGGACTACTTTCATTTGGGAACATGGTTGTTATTGACTAGTTAGACCAAAGGGCATGTTTCCATGCTGTTTGAGCCTATTTTCTGATGTATTGATCTTCATGCAAGAGTCCAATTCTTCCCCAGCATCCATGCTTGGTACACATTCAACAAGAGTAACTGAATAGTGATTTACGTGGAAGACTGTAGTTTTTTTCCTCCATTACTTTAACACACAAGATTGGTTAACTCTGATAGATCACCAGACAGCAAACATATAGCATTACTGAACTGAATAGCTCAGTAACACACCAGGTACTGAGTTTAGACCGGATCCAAAAAAGCCCTTGTTAATAACTATTCTAAAATATTGAAGTAATTTCACATTTTTAATTGAAGTACAGTAATTACACATGATGACAGACCTCTAATTGTTTAATGGTTTCTGCCCACACAAGATAATTTAGATATTTTAATATAACAGTATACATAACAATAATATTATAAGAAATTAGAGAATTTTTATCCTTCATTAAGAAAGCAAAATAAAAATAAACACAGAAATACTTCACAACTGAATAATTATTGTGAGATATTAGGATTTTAAAAATAATCTGCAATTTAGGTTAGATTTCTGCTAGTATTTTAAAATATTCAACACTTTATATTGTGCCTTTGATGTATTTACGAAACACCCCAAGAGCTTCGCAGGTGAATTACAAATTAGAATATGTCACCAAGCCACATAAGGAGATATTAATCAGAAGACCAAATGTTCTGTCAAAGAAGTAGGTTTCAAGAAGTGTCTTAAAGGAGGAAAGCAAGGCAGAGACACAAAAGCAGGGGGAAGATTCCAAAACTTGAACTCAAGGCAACTTAAGACACAGCCACCAATGATGGTACAATTGTGATTGGGTATTTGCAAGAGGCCAGAAGTAGAATAGTAGATATCTCAGAGGTATCAGAGGCAGGAAAAGATTACAGAATATGGAGGGAGAAGGCTATGGAGAGACTTGAAAACAAGGATGAGAATTTTTAAATCAAGATGTTGCTTGCCCCATTTTGAATCCGTGAGCACAACAATGAGGAGGTAATGAGGTTTCCTTGGAGTTAAGAAGGGTGCAAATTTTTGGATATCTTCAAATTTAGAGAGCACAGAATTTGGGAGACTAGCAAAAGGGCATTGAAATAGTAAAAACTAGAAGAAACAGCTCATCTTGCTCTTTTGTACTTCAAGGACTTATGGAGGGAGCTAATAATCAAAAAATTATAGAATCCATTAACACAAATTCTGTTACTGTGGTATATTTAGGAGATCAGCCAGACTTTTACTGGCTTGCCACCTAAGCAACTGTCCATGTGAACGTGGAACAAATAGTTCTGAAACATAAACAGAAACTGCTGAGAAAGCTCAGCTGGTCTGGTAGCATCAAAAATGTCAGTTTATATGCAGAAGACAGGGTGAGGATGAGGACTAAGGAGTAAATGATACGTGGGGATAGGACCCAAAGAGAGAGGAGAAGAGTTGAACAGACAAAAGAGTGGATAACGATCTGGCTAGAAGAGTGAATAGCCATTAATGGAGACTGTTAGTGGTTAACAATGGGTTGTGTGTAACAGCCGACTATGTGTTAACAAGGACTGATTTGTGGAGTTGGGATAAGGACTTGGGTGGGCTCAAGTTCTGAAGTTATTGAACTCAATATTGGGTCAAGAGGGCTGCAGAGTCCCCAAGCTAAAAACACGGTGTTGTTTTTCCAGCTTGCGCTGAGCTTCACTGGAGCACTGCAGCAAGCCTGAGACATAAATGTTGGCCAGGGAACATAGTGGTATGGTGAAGTGACAGGCAACTGGAAGTTCAGGGTCATTTTTGTGGATGTAAGTGTTCTGCGAAGCAGTCACCCAGTCAACGCTTTGGTTCCCCAATGGAGAGCAGACCCCATTGTGAGCAGCAAATGTGTGAAGTGCAGGTGAAGGGCTGCTTCACCTGGAAGGTGTATTTGGGCCCTTGAATACGGAGGAGGGAGCAAGTAAACGGACGGGGTGTTACACCTTCTGCATTTGCAAGGGAAAGTGCTGTAAGGCTGTAGGGGGTGGTGTTGGGAGTGAAGGAAGAGGGGGCCAGAGTGTCCTGGAGGGAACAGTCCCTGCAGAAAGCTGACAAGGGAGGGGACTGGAATATAACATTAATAGCTACTCATCCTTCTAGCTAGATCGTTATCCACTCCTTTGTCTAACCGTTCTCCTCTCTCTTTGGGCTCTATCCCCACCAATCGCTTACTCATTCGCCCCACTATCCTCCACCACCCCTCCCCCCCGCCCACCCTATCTACTGCACATAAACTATGATTTGCCTAGCTACCATCAGTTCTGAGGAAGGGGCACTCAACCTGAAACATTAACTCTTATTTCTCTCCACAGATACTGCCAGACCTGCTGAGCTTTTCTAACAATTTCTGTTTTTGTTTCTGATTTACAGCATCCACAGTTTTTTTTTTCAGTTTTAACACAAAGATCCAAGTTGAATTGAAAATAAATTATGTTGGCAAAGTTTAGTAAAGAATAATTGTACATGGAGCTGCACCAACATAACGAAGAGTCAATAATGGAACAGCATAAGAAAAAGTGCTATGGTGATGGCTGAATTGATTGCATAAATACATACACATAATTTTGTACTTGGAGAGAAAAGCAAATTTAGGGAATAGTGCAAATAAGAGAGAACAGGTAAACTAAATGCAATTAACTTAGATAAATTAGAAATAGGAGCTGCTAAGCGGACAATTACAGGACAGTGTAAAGGAAGGAAATAAACTGTGAGATTACAAACTAAATAGCTTGAGGGTAGTCAAAAGAGAGACTGAGTATTGGCAAATAGCTCAGCAAAACAAACAACATTATCTCAGAGGTTACAAGGAAAAGCTAGCTGAATTGATTCTATTTGCCTAGCCACATGCTATTAAATTATTATTTTAGGAAAGGTGTAATTATTTTCCCATCAAGATTCTGGTACATTGTTCAAAAGGTTTAAATCAATGTTGAGAACGTGGGCCCTCATAATTATGAAGTCCAGAAATTGTCAATGTTACAAAAAGAACAGGAAATTCTACAAACAAGCATACACTTCATCAGCATTGGAAAAGAGGAACGAGCCAGGTATATAGTTTCTTTTCTACCTTTCATTAGAACTGGAAAATAAACAAACCTTTTTACAGACTTGACATATCGGCATACAAATTGCAAGTACGAATAGGGCATTCAGCCCCCAGGGTCTGCTCCACCATTCAATAAGATCATGGCTGATTTGATTGTGGCCTCAGCTTTAATCTTACCAACCTTGAATAATCCGACTCCCTCGTAAATCAAGAATCCATATAGCTCTGCCTTGAAAATATACAATAACTCTGCCTTGATCACTTTCCTGGGGGTGTGGGGAGAATTACAAAGACTTTCAACCCTCAGAAGATGTTTCTCATCTGTCTTATTTCTTACCTTCTAGTTCTACACTCCACCACAAGAGGAAATATCCTTTCAGCATCCACCTTGTCAACTCTTCTCGGAATCTTTTATGTCCCAATAAGATGATTTTTATTCTTCCAAACTTGGCCTTGTCTGTGCAATCTTTCTTCATAAGATAAACCCTAATTCCAAGTATAGTTGAGTGAACCTTCTTTGAATTACTTCTGACATATTTATACCTTTTCTTAAATAAGGAAACCAAAACTGTAAACAGTACCCCACATGTAATCTTGCCAATGTCCTGTACAACTGTCAGATGACATTACACGTACATATTTCATGTCCATTGTAATAAACAACAGTTTTTCGTTTGCCTTCCTAATCACAAAATGTACGTGCACATAAACCAAGAAGCTCAGGTACCTGGATAACCAGATTCCTTTGTACCTTAGAGTTCTGCAATCTCTCCCTGAGAAAAGAATGACTATTTTTCTAATCTTCCTGACAAAGTAGACAAGTTCCCTTTTTCCCACATTATACTTCATGTAAATTTTTGTCACATGCTTAAACTATATCCTTACGCAGACATCTTACGTCCTCCTCATTTGGTCCCTTCATCCAACTCATTGACATAGATTTTAAAACAGTTGAGCCCCAGCACTCTGATTGTTACATTTTGTCAATGCAAAAGTGACGCACTATGTCTACTCTCAATCGCATGTTAGCTAACCAGTCTTCTAGCCACATTATTATCATATCCTGTACATAACAAGCCTCAGTCTAAATAGCAGTCTTTGCTGTGGCATCTTGTCAAATGCCTTCTGGAAATCTAAGTAAAGAATATCCACACGTGCCCTTTTAACCACATTGCTTGTTACTCCCTCAAAACTGCTCCATTAAATTAATTAACCATAATTTCTCTTTCACAAAGCCAAGTTGACTCTGCCCAATTGCACTGAGTTACTTTAAGTGGCCTGCTACATTCTTAATAAAGGATTCCAGCATTTTCCCATGACATATGTTAAGGTAACTGACCTGTAGATTCCAGAGTTCTATTTCTACCCTTGTCCTCTCTTGAATAGAGGAGTTACAGTGTCTATTTTTTAATCTGATGGGATCTTTTCAGAATCTAGGGAATCTGTGAAAATTAAAACCAATACAACTACTATTTCAGCAGGCACTTCTTTTAAGGTCCAAGGCTGAAGTCCATCAGCACCTGGAAAATTGTCAGTTTCTGATTTCAAATAATTTTCTCAGTACATTTTCCCTGAATTTTTTTAAAATTTATTCCATGGGATGCATGTGCTGGCTGGGTCAGCATTTGTTGCCTATCCACAGTTGTCCTTGAAATGATGGTGGAGAGTTCCCTTGTTGAACTGTTGCAGTGCATTCAGTTTAGGTAGACCTGCACTGCCATTAGGGAGGGAGTTCTCAAACAACATTAGTTGTTTTAAGTTTCACCCTCCCTTTTACTTCCTGCTGCATAATTCTTTCTGGGAGATTATTTGAATTCAGCGAAGGCAGATGCAAAATATTGATTCAATTCATTGCCATTTCCTTTGTTCCCATTATTACTTCACCAGATTCCCTCTCCACAGTACCAACAGTCACTTTACTTTTCCTGATCTTTTTAAATATCTGTAGAAACCTTTACCATCTGTTTCTATATTTCTAGCTAGCTTTTTATTGTATTCTATTTCTCCCTCTTTATTAACCTTTTGGTCATTCTTTGCTCTTCATCTTCTGCCCAATCTTCTGGCTTGTCACTCAACTGTGCAGAACTATAATTTTTTTTTCACTTCCTTAGTAGCCACAACGGCACAACTGTCTCTTAGAGTCTTTCTTTTACCTCGATTGTAACTTCCTTGATTATTCTGAAATATCTCCTCGAATGCCTGCCACTGCATCTCTACTGACAAATCCCGTAACCTAATTTCCTAGTTTAGTTTTTACAGCTCTGCTTTTATGCACTCATAACTGCCTTTATTTATGTTTAAAACACTAATGTTAGATCCACGCTTCACTCTCAAACGGAATATGATATTCAATCACTTTATAATCACTAATATTGAGGGGTGCCTTTACTATGAGGTTATTATTTTTTCCTTCATTTGGGGATGTTGCTTCACTGGCTGAGCCAGAATTTATTGCTCATCGCACATAAACACTACTGGATACTTAGCACGTTCTCTGCTTGGCTTTGATATATGCTGCTCAGAGTGGAGGCGATGGCTTAGTGGTATTATCGCTGACCTTTTAATACAAAAATTCAGGTTATGTTCTGGGGACCCAAGTTCGAATCTCGCCATGGCAGATGGTGGCATTTGAATTCAATGTAAATCTGAAATTAAGAGTCTAATGATGACCATGAATCCATTGTTGATTGTTGGAAACACCTATCACTAATGTCCTTTAGGGAAGAAACTATAGTCTGGCCTATATGTGACTCCAGACCCACAGCAATGTGGCTGACTCTTAACTGCCCTCTGGGCAATTAGGGATGGGCAGCAAATACCAGCCTAGCCAGTGACGCCCTCATCCAATGGATGAATTAAAAAAAAGAAACTGTTCTGAAAACACTCCATATAGTCATCCTATAGGCTACTTTGTCAATCATTCAATCCTTCTGTCAATTAAAATCATCCATGACTACCACTGTACATTTCTCACAAGCCCCCAATATTTTTTCCTGTTTTCCCCCATCCTACAGTGTGACTACTGTTGGCAACCTAGAAACCAACCACAGAAGCAACTTTTAACCTTTACTATTACTTACCTCTATCAAAACAGATTCTACGGTTTGATCTCCCAAGATCAAGTCATTTCTCTTAATTTGGCCATTGCCATCCGTGATTTAAAAAAACTTTCACTCCACTTTTTCAAACTTCCTAGTCTTCCCAACTGAAATGTACCTTATAATATTTACATTCACCTCTATCATCTTGCGACTAGTAAACAAACAGTTGGGTAAAATGAAAGTCAAGAGTCATAAACAGTGACTTGCATTATAAAAGGTTAATGGGACAATCTTGCAGGTAACGTCTGTTAGATATTGCATCCAATATTCCTTTCTGTTGGCTTGAATGTCATCACCAAAGCTCAAAGTTATTCCAACAGGTTTAATGATCTAAAAATAGTTATGTTTTAAAACTAATAACAGATGAAAATGGGTGAATGAATGAGAAGATCAGATCTATTTTATGTTTTACACGTTGTTCTCTCTTATCCTTCATTTTGATCAGAAAGATGCAACTATTTTCTCATATTGAGCTTTTATTTGTGATGAAGGGGATACATCCAAAACCTACCATATTTGTGGCATTTCTTTTGTTACCCATTCAAATGCTTGCTATTATAGTGTTACATTTAATAATGAATTGATCACTTCATCCATTAAGAATGTTTTGCAAAGAGACATCTTTCCCCTATGCACAACAAGCCATGGCTTAATTACAGTTTAACGGGGTGCTCAAACACATTCTAGAGAATAATTGTATTTGTCCTGAATAACTTTAAATTTTACCTCTGAAGCAAAACAGTGGCTGCATTTCTAAGAAGTAATCACTTTGTTTAATTGTGCTTTAGTGCATCTTAATAATGTGGCAAAGTACTCTAGAAATGCTATTTCTTTATATAGCAAATGATGATAAAGGGATAGCAGATCTTAACGGAAGTGGCTGTATTACTTTTTAAAAAAAGAGCTCCAAGGTCAGATTTAATCTGCCCGAGGTTGTAGCTCTTGTAAAACACCCTAATATCAATAGTGTAAAAGGAATTGAGCCAAACACCAGATATTGGAATAAAAGACTGACTCAACTGTTACAACCCACTGGGGCAGTGCGCCATAAATTCAGCCCCACTATTCGCGAAGTTGAACCAAGTGTTAACATTTTTTTTAAGGTATGCACAGCACCCCAGTTTATCTGACCGTTAGACCAAAGTTAATAGAAAACATGGACCAGATTTCTGTGCTAAACAAGAATCATTGTAAATAATTAGACTATAGCTACAATCAAACAGATTTAAATTACTGGCATATACAACTAAAGCTCTAATCCCCTTCTAAACTACCACACATGCACGCACTCACACAAATACAAATTATTTGCAGAGGTAGAGAAAAACTGGGAAGTCAATTCAGGTGATCTTTGCTTCCTGATTCCAATGTTGAGATAATCAGTTTTTGGCTAGCCAGGCCTTTTGTGTTCAATTGTCTTTCTCTGGAAGCATCCACGGGTTTGTAAGAAGTACAGAGTGACTGATTCATTTGCAAAATGTCTCTGATTTATCCATTCAAAAGTAACAGCTCACAGCAATGGCTGCAGAAAAAGTAACTGGGTTTCTACAAGTTTCAACTGAGTTTTGTTTTACTGCAGAGAACATATAGCTTCTGATGGGGAGAACAACTGCACACATTCTGCTTCCTGTTCTCTGTGTGTTTGCCTTTGTAACCTACTTCCAGTTCTAATTTTCTCAGTTCACTCAGAAACAATCAGCTTCAACTCTTCCATTCCTGATCATCTGCACAATGCAGGAACCCATCGCCACAAAAAAAAACAACAGTTCACATTGGTATCTAATTCCTTGTTGTGAAATTAAGCAGCCATTCTGCTAAATTCTTTAGTTTTTAAAAAAAACAGTTCTTTTTCCTTGCAGTCCACAATAGTTAAAGACACAAAAAGAAAAAAGAACAGTTTTTACAAAACAAACTAGGTTCACTTCACAACTGAAAGCCATCGACCACTGGTTTTGATGTTGGGAAAGTTAATGGAAAGCATTTTTAGTAACACCACAAATGACCATCTACAAGTCTGAAATGGTTTATTGAAATAGAACGAAATAAAATAGTTGATTTACCCAAATGAAATAGAATAAATTTAATCCAGTTGATCAAAGTGAATCATTAACAGCAAATTATCTATTATAGACAATCTATCTGGATTTCCAAAACGTTACTAATAAAATGCCTCTTGAGGAATTGTTCGTGGAAACTAGATCCAATGGGTGAAGAATTAAATGGCAAGATGGGTAACAAATTAGCTACATGTTGTAAGCAACAGGTGGTTTAAGTGGGGTTGATGAATTCTGATCACAGTGAAATGCTCCATAGTAAGTGCTATGTTCCCTTCCATTTATTACATTCATTAACAATGTGTGGGGCATAGAAACAGTGGGAATTAAATGAACAAAATCATGTGGTATTGGGAATGCAGGAATAAAAGCTGTAAATGCATCTGGGAGATGGGTACTAGGAATTAAATCCACAAAAAACTTTTAGTTCTGATAGGTTAAGGCAAAAGCTAGCAAGATTGTTGAATATTTTGCCTCGATAACTTAGTATAAAAATAAAATCACAATTGTGGGATTATATGAAGCTTCAGCACAACATTATTTGGAAGTATCACACGCAATTTTAATCTACTTCCAGGTCAACACTGATTCCAGAAAATGTTTAAAGAATCAATAACCGAGACTCAGTTTTAAAAGTGAATTGAGAAGCTAAACTTAATCTATGCTTATATATAATTGAGACAATGTTACAAATTCAGGTCCATAACCTTCCTCGGGTTTTTTATTGTGCACATTCTTTTTCACTCACTCATGGAACATGAATGTCGTTGGCTGGGATGCCAGCATTTACTGCCCGTCCCTAGTTGCCCTTGAGTTGTGTTTTATTATCATCAGTTCCTCTGGTTAAGTGATCTGAGCATCTTTGTCTAATGGGTGTATTTTAACTTGATAAAGGATCTAATTGCACGTAACCTGGAAGCTTTTCTCCACTTCTAACCAGACAGTAAGAACTAGGGAATTTCCTCAGAGTGATGGCCAATGACTGGGGAGGTCTGTTCTGGCCACCACTGTTCACTGTATACATCAATGGTTAGTATTATAGGCTGAAGTGAATTGTAAACAAATTTGCAGACTATCCCAAAATAGAAGTAAATCATTCTTAGTACTACAGGAGACAATAAGAATACGGTATAATGGACAAAATGTGACAGATGTAACTTGTCAGTAAGTAGTCTAGTTCTATTCATTATTTTAAAAATACTTCCATCGGGGAAGACTGCGTGCTGTGGATTAGCAGAGGTATTTGGGAATTTCGGTTCATTACAGTAGAATCTTAAATGAATTAGGCTATAGAAAAGTGAAATGAACAGTGGATTTTATGCCCAGATGTATAATATTAAAGTGCTAGAATATAATGTATCCATATAAAAGCTTAATACAACCACTCTCATTTTACTATATCCAGATGAGAACTTCACGCCATAATAAGGATTTCCAGGAACAGAAAAAAAAACTTTCTTCATGTCAGACATGACAGTAATAAGAAGTGAAGTCATTTTCTTCTTTTGTAATGTGGGACACGTGGTTCTGAATGAGAAAAAAAGTTAGGCTAAATCTTTACAAATCAGTTGTCTTGAATGGAGTATTGTGGACAATTCCGGGCAACACATTTTAAGAAAATAACAGCAAAATACTGTGGATGCTGAAAATCTGAAACACACAGGTCTAGCAGCACATGTTACAACAGAAGCAGAGATAATGTTTCGAAGGAGTCACATCAGACTCAGAACATTAATTCTGTGTTGCAGCTCCTTGTCAAAGATCTTCATGGTATGGCTCAAAAGTTAATAAACAAACCCACTGGAAGACTTCTAACCAAAAAAAGTATGCATTGAAAAGGAAATAATTTTTAATTTTTTAAGCATTATGTTTTCAATTGCAAAAAGCAAGCAATTTGTGTTCACATAAAGGTGTTTGCTACAAGTAATGGAGACTCCATTCACAAAACTAAACATACATTTAAGCAAAGGCCACAAAGAAAGGAATTTTAAATTAAGATCAACTGACTGACCAGTTTTAGCTTGTTTCTGTAAATAATATCTTTATTATCCTTCTGGTACTGCTCCATTTTTCTTTTAGTGTTCTCTACATCGATATTGTTGGTCAAATTATTCACTGTAAAAAAATCATAATACACAGTAAGTTGAACTATCTCATATCACTTGTCCTCTGAACTGCAAATTTCAAAATTTGATTTAACTGTTCATATTTTTTAAGCACAAAAAGACTTTGAACACGATAGACTGCAAAACAAACTTACTTTACCATATTTCAATGACTATTCAAACTCTAGTCATTGTTTTGATTGCACTGTATTACATTCAAAGTTTCTTTTTTTTTTGCTGTATTCATGCCTTACTATCTAAAGCAATTTTGCTAGGTGAGAAAAGATATATTAGCGCTCTCCAAATTATATCATCAGAAGTTTCAGTCATACTTGCACATTACTGTAATTCGCATTCTATACTTTAAATTGCAACATTAAACTGTGGATTGAAATCTCACTCGATTTCAACTAATCTCTTATCTCCTCGATAACCATCTTATTCCCTTGCACAATACAATTTTGTGAAGCTTTTAGCATTCATTTATGTACAAGGCAACAACTTCAGGAAACAAGTAAAATCACCAAAAATCAAACTGAAATGATGCTACATTTTAAGAATGTTTCCATAAAAATTAGAGAACAATGTGGCTTAATGCATACATTAAAGACAAACTATTCAAGAGGTTTTATATCAGTTCATAAACTGGGTTCCGAGTCCTGAGAAGCATCGTATAGAATTATATTCCAAGTGTTTCAATGCTTCATAGGACCAAGGCACATTAGGCAACCTAGTAAGATAGGAGCCCATGGAATTGGGGGTAGTATATTCACATGGATCGAGGATTAGCTAACTAAAGAAAACAGTCGGAATAAGTGGGGCAGGGGGTGCATCTTCAGGATGGCAAGCTATAGCTAGTGCAGTATGGGGCTCACAATTATTTACCATATATATTAATGATTTGGATGAGGAAAGTGAATGTACTATAGCCAATTTTGGGAGACATAAAAATAGGTGGTCAGGCAAATGGAGAGGATGAGTCTGCAAAGGGATGCAGACAGGTTAAGTGAGTAGGCAAGAACTTGACAGATGGAATATAATAAGGGGAAATGTGAGGTTATGCAGTTTGGCAGCAAGAATAGAGGAGCTGAATATTATTTAAATGGTGAAAAATTGCATGAAGTTACGATTAGAGGGTTTTGGGAGTCTTCATCCACAAATCACAAAAAGCTAGCATTCAAATTTAGCAAAGAATCGAGAAGGCAAATGGAATGCTGACCTTTATTTTGAAAGGGAACAGAGTATAAAAGTAGGTTTTTTTTTTGTTAAAACCGTACAAGGCACTAGTCAGACCACAGCTTGAAGACTGACTGTTTGGGCCCCTTATCTAACGCAAGAGATCGGCCACTGAAGGTTCACTCGACAGACACCAGGTATGGAGGGACTGTGAATTATGAGTAGAAGTTGAATAGACTGGGCCTGTAGTCATTGAAATATAAAAGAATGATAGTTGATATATTGAAATGTATGAGATTCTTAGAGGACTTGACAGGGTAGATTGTTTCCTGTTGTGGGAGAGTCTAGGGTCAGAGGGCTTAATCTCTTAAAGGTGACACAGATGATTAAGAATTTCTTCTCTCAGAGGGTTGTGAATCTGTGGAATTCTTTACCATAGAGGTTGTTGAGGCTGGGTCATTAACTGCATTCAAAACTGAGACAGACAGATTTTTGATCAGTATGGAAATCTAGCATTATGGGGAAAAGGCAGTAAAGCAGAGCCATGATCTCATTGAATGGTGGAGCAGACTTGATGGGCTAAAAGATTTACTGTCTTATGGTCTTACATCTTTTGGCCACTTCCATGGCATAAAATAGACTATCCATAGAAAACACACAGATTACAATCAAATAAATGTTTAAATTACAGGTGACTTTTTTTAACCAAAAAAAAATGTCTTGCTGCATTCAGCAATTACATTTTCCACTTGTTACTGAAGCAGGTATTTTGCTTCTTTTGATGTATTGGATGTCTAACATTTCTATTCTCACACAGTCAAGTAATTTTGCTGAGAACTCACACTGCTATGGAATCAAGTGATGGTCAATTTACTTTGGAGCCAGCCAAAATCTACATTGTAAGAAAGAGTCAAGTGTGTGACTCTTAAGATCAACGCAGGTGGATCTCTTCTAGAAGAACCACATTCCCTTTAGCCACTTGACAGTATCAAAAATAATCTTAAACAATCAAAGCAATATCTGGGAGACTGCATTTTGGTCTGTTAATCTACAGTTTTGTATAAGAAACTGAAGCACAAAGCTAAATCCTTACATTTGACTGCAAATCATGGTGTCCAACAGTGAGTGACTAAATAACTGACAAAAAAATGAAAAGAACTGTGGATGCTGGAAATCTGAAACAAAAACAGAAATTCCTGGAAAATCTCAGTAGGCCTGGCAACGTCTGTGGAGAAAAATCAGAGTTAATGTTTCAGATCCAGTGACCCTTCTTCAGAAGTGAAACCGAAACATTAACTCTGATTTCTCTCCACAGGTGCTGCCAGACCTGCTAAGGTTTTCCAGCAATTTCGGTTTTTGTTGGCTGAATAACTGGAATGGTAATCCATAGAATCTCAGTTGAAACTGCAATGTGCCAGTTTAAGAATTTGCTTTAAAAAATGTAAAAAAACAAATCTGGAAAAGATAAGTTGGCGTGTGCCACTACAGAAAAGCTGTTTAGTCTTTTAAAGATCAAAATATTTAATGAATTACTTTTTGCGAATTAAACCTCCCATTGCTATCTGATTTAGCCTTTATATTGCTCCAGTCATATACCATTATTAATGATTATCTGAAGTGGTTTAGTAAATCCCTCCGGCGTCTGTAACCACCACACTGCAAGATTCAAGCAGGTGGTCCACCACTACCTTGTCAGGACAACTAAGATTAGGAAATAAATACTGCCTTGGCAGTGATGTCCCCATCCAAGAACGAGTTTGAAAAATATTCACTCTTCTACATGGTACTTGGGCAAGTACCACAACATTTAGAGAACATCTCTTTGATTTCATCACAATCTGTTTCAACATTTTCTCCTCCCCCAAAGCCATAATTCACGTCTTTCCCACTGTGCTATCTGAATCTAATATGTTTTGTTTTCATCAACAAGGTAAGTGGACTAGGCATTGAGACCCAAGAAAAGTAGGCGTCTTCCCAGAAAGCAAATCTGTTTCAACAGGTATTTGGAGTAAAACAATTATGAAAATAAAGAAGAAATGGGGCAAGCTGCTTATACTGCGTTTATCAACAAAAGTTCAAGTATTTGAAAAAGTTAAATATTTCAGAAAATTGCACAAAAACTGAATTGGTGATATTCCAGCATTAAAAACAATGATATACCAGTTTAATTTGAGTAATATAATCCTGTTATATTTATCTCTGATTAATTGTTAGAAGTATCACATTGGACTACTTCCAGGAATTACTAAGTTTAGTCTTTGGATACACTAGTATTGCTGAATTGGTTACATATTTGCATCTTAGTTCAAAGACATTTTCATATTTCAGACTTACCAATATCTTCAACTTCTTCAAGAAAATCATTGTATTCTTTGAGAGTACAAAAGTCTTCTTCTCTTTTGTTGTATCTTCATGTCCATAAGAAGCATAAATAGGGTTATTGAGCAAATTAAGCATCTAACTTCTTTTTAATTTCAAGCATTGCAAACTACTATATATTAATTAAATCAAAAGAATTGAATTTTACAAGTCAACATACTACAACATCTAAAATTAACATGAACTTCAGCTGCCCAATGATCCAGATCTAAACATTAGGAAAACGCTTATTTCAGGATATAATTTGCGCACTGCAACTGAACTAGACTGTCCCTTATCAAACTTAATGAAAAACTGTTTAAATACCAGATTTACCAAAATGTTTTCTTTACACACCAGCATGACTGGTACGGATGTTTGTTAGACAGCTGGACTCAAGGAGATGCCCATTTTGACTTTATGGAATCACACACTGGCAGAGCATTCAGAGAACCATTGAACAATACTGTGACAGTTCACTTGGAGACTAAATAATACAATTGCACTGAATGCTGGGCAAATAAATGAGTGCCACTAGAGTCAACTTTTAAGGCCGTATTTAAAGCGCAAGTTCAGTTCTAGTATGAAATGATTTCCAACTTACGTTGGGATTAAGTTCATTTGCTCTAAATCCAGAACTAAAAGGTTTAAGAGCCTTAAGTCTCTTCACCTGGATGCCCAAATTTATACTACATTCACACGATAACAAGAACCAAGGTGCAAATCAATTTTTTTTTGCTGCAACATTACAGCTGTAGCATTAACACATCCTAAATCAGATTATCAAAAATGTTGGGACAGTCAACACTTTCTCACTTTATTCAACGATACAGCATCCATACACTCTAAAGTAGAGATTTCCAGATTTCACAGCCATTTGTGTGAAGTAATTTCTCCACTTCGTAGTTCTAAAGAATTAGCCTCTTACCCTGAGACTATACCTGAATGTTTTAGATTCCCTAACCAACGAAAATAATCTTTCAGCATCTACCTTTTCAAGCCCCTTTATTACCTTATATGTTTTTGCCTTCAGTTTTAGGACTGTGAAAGAATTCAAACATTCCATAAGACCGATAGGAGTGAAGATAGCCAAATAACCCAACAGGTGAATTCTCATCTGAAGATAAATCCTACATTGGTCAAGTACTGATAATTATATGTCAAATCCACAACAAACCAGTTTTAAAACTGAAAGACTTTTAAAAAAAAAAACAAATCTCTCTTCCTTAGGTGTGCAAGTTTAGGAACACATTTCGAAACTAGTTTGTCTCCAGGCCTACTGAAGTCAATACATGGAGAAACTTAAATATTCAACTTTAAGTCCTACATTATAAATATTTCAGAATATAGTATGCATAGCCTTAAAAACCAACCTTCTACAGCCAGTGATAGGAGATGATATGGATGTTGCATTACAATTATCCATTTCAATTACATGTGTAATTTTGTTGGTAGGAGTAGCCATTTTATTTACTTTGCTTGGTTAACTATTAGAGTTAAATTTTAAGTTCTATTCTTCAAATGGAAACATTCTTCACATTGATATTAAGACTCTTTTTAATTTTTAACAAACCTAATTAACAAGATGCTTAATTCCTAGACTACATGCAACCACTCTTACTCATTATTAAGAAAGATGCGTGGGTCTTAATGCCCAAAATGTCCAATGCGAACAGGAAGAACACAAGAAAATAAGAGGGGTTGACGATTTGGACCGTCAAACCTGCTCCACCATTCAATAGAAATATGGCTGGTCTGGAGTTTCAACTCCACCTTCTCACATGATCCCCATATCCCTGGGTCAGATTCACTGGGATACCAAAAATTTATTTATCTCCGCTTTAAGTTTATTCAACGATACAGTATCCAAACACTCTAAAGTAGAGATTTCCAGATTTCACAACCATTTGAGTAATTTCTCCTTTTCATAGTCCTAAAGAATTAGCCTCTTATCCTGAGACTATACCTGAATGTTTTAAATTCCCTAACCAAAAGAAATAATCTCTCAGCATCTACCTTTTCAAGGCCTTTCATTACTTCATATGTATCAATTTAATGAGGTGAGATGAAAGTGACAGCCATTGACAGAGTGTAACATCAAGGAGCCCTAGCAAAACTGGAATCAATGGGTATTGGCGGCAAACTCTCCGGTAGTTGGAGTCAAACCCAGCACATAGAAAGATGGTCATCGTTGGACGTCAGTCATCTCTGCAGGATCTCTGTCCTAGGTCCAACCACCTTCAGCTGCTTCATCAATGACCTTCCCTCCATCACAAGATCAGAACTGGGGATGTTCACCGATATTGCACAACGTTCATGACTCCTCAGATACTGAAGCAGTCCATGTTCAAATGCAGCAAGATTTGGTAAATATCTAGGCTTGCGCTGACAAGTGGCAAGTAACATTTGCACCACACATTTACCAGGCAATGACCATCACCGATAAGAGACAATCTAACCCCTTGACATTCAATAGTGTACCATCACTGAATCCCCCACTATTAGCATCTTGCGCATTATCATTGACCAGACACTTAACTGGATTTGCCACATAAACACAGTGGCTACAAAAGCAGATCAGAGGCTAGGAATATTGTGGCAAGTAACTCGCATCCTGACCCCCCAGCCCTCACCCCCACAAAAGCCTGTCCACCATCTATAAGGCACAAATCAGGAGTGTGATGGAATACTCCACACTTGCCGGGATGGGTGCCACTCCAACAACACTCAAGAAGCTTGACACTATCCAGGACAAAGCAGCCCGCTTGATTGGCACTACATCCACAAACATTCATTCCCTCCACCACTGACACTCAGTACACTCTGCTGCTACTACCTACAAGATGCACTGCAGAAATTCGCCAAAGATCCTCTGACAGCACCGTCCAAAGCCACAACCACTTCCATCCAGAAGGACAAGCGCAGCAGAATCATGGGAACGGCACCACCTTCAAGTTCCCCTCCAAGTCACTCACCATCCTGACTTTGGAAATATATTGCCGTTCTTTCACTGTCGCTGGGTCAAAATCCTGGAATTCCCTCCCTAATGATGGCATTATAGTTCAACCCATAGCAGGTGGACTGCAGTGGTTCAAGAAGGCAGCTCACCACCTGCTTCTTGAGGGCAACTAGGGATAAGCAATAAATGTTGGCCAGCCAGTGACCCCACATCTCACAAGAATGAATGAAAATTTACTCAATCTCTCATCATAGGACGACTCCCTCAGCCAGGGACAGATTGAGTGAACATTCGCTGTGCCACCTCCAATGCAAGTATATTGTTCCTTAAATATGAAGATGAAAATGACACACAGTCTTCTAGATGCAGTCTTAGCTAAACTCTGTAAAATTGTGGCAAGAATTCTTTTTTCTGCATTGGATGAGGTTTTGATCTCACTACCTAAGAAAGGATATACCTGCCATAGAGGAAGTGCAGGTGAAGGTCACTAGATCCATGCCGGAGATGTTGGCATTGTCCTATGAGGAGAGATTGGTTTGACTGGGCTGGTATTCACTGGATTTTAGGATGAGAAGGAATTTGATTGAAATGCATAAAATTCTAACAGGGTTGGACAAACTAGATGCAGGGAGGATGTTTTCCCCAGTTGGAGAGCCTGGAATCAGTGGACTTACATTCAGGATACAGGACATTCAGGACAGAAATGAGGGCATATTCCTTCATTTAAAGGAATGTAGAATTCTCCAACACATCACTGAATATATTCAAGAAAGAGTAAGATACATGTTTAGATTTTAAAGACATCAAGAGGCACGGGGATAAAGTAAGAACATTGAATTCGAGATATCGATCGGCCATGGTCAGACTGAATATCAGAGCAGGCTCGAAAGACCAAAAGGTTTAATTTACAAATTTCTGTATTCCAATCACTTTACATTAAAGCCCAACATGCCATTTGCTTTCCTAATTGTGAATGATTGTGTACATTCAGGTTAACTTTGTGTTCCTCGATGGAGCACACCCAATTATATTTGAACATCAACATTTACAAGTTTCACAACTTTTAAATGTATTCTGTTTTTCTATTCTTATGACTAAAGTGAATAAGTTCACACTTTCCCACATTACATTCCATCAGCCTTCTTGCAGGATATTGTCAGGAATGGAGGACTTGAGTGAAAAGAACAGGCTGAGACTTTTTCTGTCATGAGCATAGGAGGTTGAGGGTAACCTCACTGAGGTTTATACAATCATGAGAGGCATAGGTTAGGTGAATAGCTAGGGTTTTTTCCCTTAGGGTGGGAAAATACAAAACTAGGAAGTATATTTTTAAGGTGAGAGGAGAAAGATCTAAAAAGAACATGAGGGGCAACTTCTTTTAACACAGAGTGGTTCATGCGTGGAATGAACTGCCAGAGGAAGTGATACATGCAGGTACAGTTACAATACTCAAAAGGCATTTGGATAAGTACATGAATAGGAAAGGTTTGGAGGGATTTGGGCCAAACACAGGCAAGTGGGACTAGGTTAGTTTAGGAACATGGTCAGTGTGGACTAGTTGGAATGAAGGGTCTGACTATGACTCTATTTACTAAACCTGTATATATCTATTTGTAATTGTGCGCTCTCCACAGCTATCTTTTTGCCAGCTTTGTACCATCAGCAAACATAGGTACATTACTCTCTGTTTCTTCAACCAAGTCATTAGTATGGAATCTGGAATTCAGAAGATTGAGGGGGGATCTTATAGAAACATATAAAATTATGAAGGGAATAGATAAGATAGAAGTAGAGAGGATGTTTCCACTGGCAGGTGAAGCTAGGACAAGAGGGCATAACCTCAAGATTTGAGGGAGCAGATTTAGGACTGAACTGAGAAGGAATTTCTTCACCCAGAGGGTTGTTAATCTGTGGAATTCCTTGCCCAGTGAAGTAGTTGACGCTACTTCAGTAAATGTTTTTAAAAAAAAGGTAGATATTTTCTTGAACAATAAAGGAATTAAGAGATACGGTGAGAACGTGGGTAAGTGGATCTGAGTCCACGAAAGGATCAGCCATGATCTTATTGAATGGCGGAGCAGGCTCGAAGGGCCAGACGGCCTACTCCTGCTCCTAGTTCTTATGTTCTTATGTAGCTTGTAAAAACACAAGACCCCAGCACTGATTCTTGCAGCACTGAATTACTTATAACCTGCCAACTGGGAGATGTTTCTTTTATGCCCACTGTTTCCTATCCAATAGCCAATCCTTGATCCACGTTAATAGATTACTTCCACCTAAATGAGCTCTTCTCTTACCGATTAAACTTTTATGTGACACTATATAAATGCCTTTTGAAAACAGAAGAAGACTACACTTCTAAAGGTGGTCCTTTATCTACCCTGCTAGTTACAACTGCTGTTGTAAAAGATTTTCATTTGTTAACAAAAACAGAAATTTCTCTCCACATCTGTGGAGATGTGGAGAGAAAGCAGAATTAATGTTTCGGGTCGTGACCCTTCTTTAGAACTGATTGTAGCTGGGAAAAGGTATATATGCCAAAGAAGGGGTGGAGGATGCCGGGGGAAGGAATAAACAATCAGAGTGGAGATAGAGCCCACAGACAGAGAGACAAAAACTCAGATGGGCAGTCAAAAGGAATGCGTATATACCAAGCAGTTTCCTAGCTACAATTAGTTCTGAATAAGGGTCACTAGACCAGAAACGTTTATGCTGCCTTCTCTCCACAGACACCGCATGACCTGCTGAGTTTTCTGTTTTTGTTTGATTTCCAGCATCTTGCTGAGTTCTTTAGTTTTTCGTTTGTAAAACCATGTTGACTTGTTTTAATTACACTATATGTTTGAAGTGCTTGTTAAGACTTCCTTAGTAATAAATTCCACACTTTCAACATGATTGGCATGTAGCTACTTTTGTTTTTCCTCTCTCCCTTCTTCAAAAGCTTTGTTGAATTTGCCAACTTTCAAACTGATGGAACAGCTCTCAAATCTAAGAACTAATTACATAAGGATACAGTCAACATTTATTTGGCAAATGTACCAGTCAATTTGTCCTCAGCAAGATTTTCAAACAGAAATATGATTAAAATAAATTAATTCTTAATTTATGGTGTAACCTAACGAATAAGTGATGGTTAGGACACCAGGAAAGCTGTTATTTAAATGGTGCCTTAAAGCCCAATAGCCAGTAGGTCTACAGAGTTAACATCTCATATAAAGAAGGAAGTGCACTCATGCCCAAGTATGACCCACCATTATTTCTGAACCAGGACTGAAAATCTCACCCGTTAGCTCAAAGGCAAGTATGCAAACCACTGAGGCAGACTGGCACTTAAAAGTATAGATTCCTCGTTGCTTCTGTCTCTAAATAGGACTTGCATATCTTTAAAAGATCAAAATAAATACACATATTAATTCCCTTGCCTACTAAACAATTATGCTTATGTATGATGCATCAATATCACCAAATGGATGGTGATATTCAGCATATTGACAATTTCCTAAACAGCAAAACAGACTCTGACCAACAAAAAATAATTAAAAATCAAAACTACTGGAAAGACTGAGCAGCTTATCAGTATCTTATAGAAAAATTAGATAAATTGATGTTTTAAGTGGGGACCATTCAACAGAACATTACCAGAGAACAGACAGATGGAAAATAAACTCCTAACTTCAAAAAGGGAGGCAGAACTAACTCAGAGAAATACAAATCAGTTAGTCTATTGGTGCTGGAAAGAGCTGAACTTCTTGCAAAAAGACAAAGTAAAGAAACATGTAGAAAGAGTGAATATGGTAACGTTTGCACAGAACTCTAACATGAAATTCATTTTAACTAATATTATTTAATTGTTTCAGGATAACAGGAAGTACAGACGTGGACTTTTAACAGCCTTTAATAAAGTTTCATGAAAGCAATTTACAACAAACAAATACAGAGAATGTTGGAGAAACCCAGCAGAGTTAACATTCTGAGTTTCAAAACTGAAGAGGAGTCATATCGGATTCAAAACATTAACTGTTCCTCTGCCCACAAATACTGTAAGACTGATGAGTTTCTGCAACATTCTGTAGCAGACTGTGAGGAATGAGAAACTCTGTCCTCTTGCAGGGTTTAATTTGGGATTATTACCATTTAGTATTACAGAATGTATCAAATTAGTCTGAACCGAGGAATTGGTGACATGCTATCAAAATTTTCATAGAACCATAGCAAGATACAACACTGGAGGCCATTCACTTGCTCTGTCCTCATAACTGATAATCTTTTTCCCTTTAAGTATTTATCCAATACTCTTTAGAGTATGACTACAAAATCCAATTTCACCACCTTATCAGCCAATCTAAAGCATATCATAACACTTCGTTTTGTAGAATAACGTTTTCTCATGTCACCTCTAGTTCTTTTGCCAATCAGCTTAAGATTTGAAACTAGATTGATGATATAGCTAGTAATGTTGCAGCCTGCACTAAAAACTGGCTTCTAGACTGTGCAAAAAAAAAGTGGCAACTGTAATTCAATGAAGTTTGAGGCAGTTCATTTTGTTAGCTGAAATATTCCTTAGAGAATAAGAAATGTAGTAATACGAACAAAAGCATTTGGGTGCACAGAAGCATAAGGTCACTAAAAGTAGCAATACAAGCTGTTAAGGCCATAAAGAATACAAACAACGTTCATTTCTAAAGGAACCAGAGACAGGGCAGTAACATTAAATTTTAGGTTAAACTGCACTTTAGTTGCAGCTGTTTTTAAACCAGGTGTTGACAATATAGAACTCAGTGCCTCATGGAGTGGTTGAAGCAGATTGTTAAAGGATGCCTTGACCCATTTGTTTAGTAAAAGTAAATAGAAGATTGTGGGAGCAGAATGGAAAGAGGTAATTATGAGTGGAAGGAGGTTTGGGTGGAGTATAAATACTGGCTTGCATTAGTTTAGCCAAATAGTATGTCTTTGTGCTATGCATTCTATTATTGGCCACATAATTATCCCACAATTGCCAATTAACAGTAGAAATAAAATTCTTACATTTTTAATACTTTCTTTCGAATCTCTACCTCCTTGTCCACTGTAGGATCTTCAAAGAGTTGCACTCTGAAGTTGTTTTTTCGTAGTGCTGTGCCACACTCCTGACAGTTTCCAGAGCCTCTTACAAACAGAAGTTCTACACAACTCTCACATCTGTTAAAAGCAAAAAGTTGATTTATTTTAGTTCGGTTTTACATATTTATGTTTCCAAATTATTGAAGCTCTGGCTATTAAATCCATTGTTTGCAAAAGAAAAAGTGAACAATACATTATTTTGGACAAAATCTACGCTAATCCCCAGGAACACATTGCAATGATGCCTTTGTATACGCCATGACAGGAAAACAGGCAGAATGAATCTCTTTGCTGCACCATAAATGAAATGGTAGCATCCCTTATATAAAAAACACAGGAAGAGCTGGAAAAACACATGAGTGTGGCAGCATCTGTGGACAGAGAAACAGAGTTAATGTTTTGCATCCTGTATCACTCAGAGTCATAGAGTCATACAGCACGGAAACTGACCCTTCGGTCCAACTCATCCGTGCTGACCAAGTTTCCCAAACTAACCTAGTCCTAGTTGCCTGTGTTTTGCCCATATCCCTCTAAACCTTCCCTATCCATGTACCTGTCCAAATGTCTTTTAAATGCTGTAACTGTACCTGCATCTACCTCTTCCTCTGGCTGTCCATTCCAAATATGAACCACCCTCTCTGTGAAAAAGGTGCCACTCAGGTCCCCTTTAAATCTTTCTCTTCTTACCTTAAAAATATGCCCCCGACTTTGAACTTTCCAACCCTAGGGAAAAGCCCTTTGCTATTCACCTTATCTTTGTCGCTCATGATTTTATAAACCTCCACGGGTGACCCCTCAAGCTCCTATGCTACAGCAAAAACGTCCCAGCCTATCCAGCCTCTCCTTATAACTCAAACCCTCCAGTCGCAGCAACATCCTGGTGAACCTTTTCCGAACTGTCACCAATTTAGTAACATCTTTCCTATAGCAGGGTAACCTGAACTGTACATAGTACGTTTCTTCAGAACTTCCCTTAGTAATCTGGTGATAGCTAAACTATAATAATTCAACACAAATTTTACAATATACATTATTTTTTGAATGATTTCCTGAAGAGACATTCTTGTGTGTGTCTCATGCCACTTTCACCCGTGGTTGCCACAGGAAATAACTTGTCCTCATGTTGCAAAGTCAAAGTGGATCCAGGTATAAATGAAGGAGGGTGCTTCACTGATTAGTTTACATATATTTAAATTAAATATTACCCCCAACATGCTTTAATAATATAATTTATATTGCTCTTGTTTAACTGAGTGAGGTTAAAACCAGATAAAAACCAAAAGAACTGCGGATGCTGTAAATCAGGAACAAAAACAAAGTTGCTGGAAAAGCTCAGCAGGTCTGGCAGCATCTGTGGAGGAGAAAACAGAGTTAAC
>NC_063339.1:27187852-27236306 GCF_021869965.1 Rhincodon typus | reverse complement strand
TGAGGTTAAAACCAGATCAGCCATGATCTTATTGAATGGTGGAGCAGGTTTGAAGGGCCAAGTGGCCTGCTTTAATTCCTCGTTAGTATTAGTGTAAATGAACAGCTAAGTAGTGCAACACAGATGAAAGGTTTAGCACTTCATCACAGCTTGAAACCTACTTTACATAACAATCTTCTGGTAATATATAGGAAGAGAACGGAGTTGTAATTTCAACCTGCTTGTGATTTGTTGGCAAGCTACTTGAATGTTTGTAGTCATTATACCAATACCGGTTTGAGCAGGAGCTGATGGATTGTATCATATACAAACAAGACGAACCTTGTGGAATCGTAAACAGTTTTTGTTAGCCTGGATTGAAGTAAGATTTAATTCAAGATACAGGGGCATGTTACATTGGAAAACTTTTAAGATCTCTCACGTACGGTATACAAGATTTTGTTTTACACAGTATTGACAACATGTCAAGGCAGAGACTTAACACTTAAACATTACACAAATGATTAAAACATTAAGTTATACATATAATCTATCCTTTAATTAGATTTAACTTCAACAAGGACTTCTGCAAACAATTTCCAAGTTAGGGTTTTTTTTCCCTGAGCAAAATAGAAGCAATTCCTCATTCTTCTAAACTGAAAGTAAGCTAATGTTTTTTCAATGGTTTGCCCTATCAGTAATAAAACTCTCAAATTCCCAATATCACTCCAGGGATTCTCTCTTAGATTTTGTTGTTAAAATTATGGCTCTAGGAACACTGTCAAGCTAATCATTAATCCCCCTCACACAAATAGACCAAAGCACTCATGTCATTAGTTCAAAAGCCAAAATCTAAAATAAATGATGTATTAAAAAAACACACCTTACACCACAGAACAGAGGCACAGAATATTCCTTAAATGGCGAGAGATTGGGAATTATTAATGTCCAAAGGGACCAGAGTATCCTTGTTCAGATGTCACTAAAAGCTAACATGCAGATGCAGCAAGCAATTAGGAAGGTTAACAATATGACAACATTTCCTGCAAGGGGATTTGAGTACAAGAACAAAAATGTCTTCCTGCCACTTACAGAATCTTGCAAGACTGCACCTGGAATGTTGCATTCAGTTTGGATCCATACCCAATGAAGAATATAGTTTACATGTACGGAGAGCAGCAGAGATTCACCCAGCCAATTAGTTGGATGGCAGGAATGTCCTATGAGGAGGTACCAAGGAAGTTAGATACGTACTTTCTACAATTAAGAAGAATGGCAGATGATCCAATTGAAACTTACTCAATTCTTGAGGGGTTACATTGTAAATGACAGATGTAAACAAGACAGGGCTGGTGGGTGGCAGTAATGGTAGTGCTGGTGCCTAAAACCAGTCTTCAGATTAGGGGCAAATCATTTTGAACTGAAACAAAAGTGCATTTCTTCACTCAGGAAGCAGAGAGCCTTCTGAATTCTTTATTGCAGAGTCTTTATTCTTTATTGTGATAAAGAATTCTTTATTGTGATAGCTCAGTTATAGAGCACATTCAAGACCGAAAATGACAGAATTCTAGACATGAATAACATCAAGGCATAAGGGAAAGCATGGTCAAACAGTGCTGATGTCAATGGTCATCCATGATCTAGAATGGTGGAACAGGCTTGAAGGGCTGAATGGCCTGCTCCCATGTTCACCAATCTATTTCCTAGAGGAGCTAATGTCATATTTCCAGATATTTAAGAATTGATTCTCACTTTAGTCTTCATTTACATTTAAAACAGAAGCATGTGATAGTTTTAATAATAGAGAGCTTTCAATGGATAATGAAAACGACAGATCTGGTTTGTTAGAATGCTAGTCTTTACAGCCAGAACTGGAAATTTGATATTCCAGTCAATTGGGACAAGTGCGACCATTCTCGAAATACCTGTTGGAAAGAAGGACTATTCCACTTCTATTTTCCAGATGGGTTTCAACACATATATTTGATTTGAAAACATTTCTGAGTCACTTCCAATTGTGATTTATTAAATTGCCCCAACATAATATACAGGAGAAAAACAAAAACTAGTTTATGAGGAGTAGCGGGGAAGATGGGCTCAAAAATAACCATTAATTGGCAAGTTATTTTAATATAGCTTAAAAGATATTTTAAAAGCTACTATTCAATCAAAATGAAAATGTTATCAAATCCAAAAATACAATGTTCAATTTATGTTTCTCTGAATTGCTGCTTTGTAATTGACTCACAGGTACTGAACACTACTCATTACAGGGTCACATACATACCAATTACCTAAATATTAGTTTCTTAAGAAATATACTGAATTGTGTGACAGAGTTGGAATTACCACCCTTATCCTACAATAGATTGCAGCCACACAAGAATTCAACGACTAGTACTGCTAAATGAAATCTACGGAAAGGATAGCAAGGTGAATAAGCTCAATTTTTTTTGTAACGTAAAATTTACTGTCCTATGAAGATGGCCTGCTTTCTCTTGAGCTCCAAAGATTGAGGGATGATTTGCAGGTTTCATTGAAATCTACAAATACTTAAAGGATTGATTATTTGCCCAATAGACGCAGACAAAATGTTTCCACTGCTCAGAAATCCAAAACCAGGGACCCAATTTCAAAGTAATGAGGAAGTCACATAGGACCAAAATGAGGAGAATTTATTTTACTGAAGAGGGTTGTGAATCTTTGGCATTCTTTAGCCCAGAGGGCAGAGAAAGCTCAGTCAATGAGTAAATTTAAAGTAGAGATTGATAGATTTCTAAATACAAATGACGTAAAGAGATATGCAGTGTGGGAAAAGGCATTATTAGATTACTGGGAAAAAGGTGAAAAAGGTTTTTAAACTTGGAGACAATGGCAGCAGCTGAGTTTCCAAGTTCTGGAAAAATGTTGGAAATGTTGGGTTTAAACAGTAGTTCTATAATCTGTCACAGATAATCAGCATTTCTACCTGGATACAAGGCCCATGTCATTCAGTTCATGGGCTTGGAATATGCAAGAGTTGAAGATATCCCTGAAAATCCACTGACATGACTAGCCTGCCATGATCCAGAAGTAGAAGAATAGTCATAGGTGGCAAGGTGCTGTGAATCACCATGTAGGAATGCAAGTCGGAGGTTGACTTCAAATTGAAACGATGGAATTAATTGGGAAATGAAACAAGGATTTTCTTAGCTTGTACTAGGGAACAAGTTTGAGGGGAAAAAATGCATTGTGAAGGAAAGTTCCAATATTAGGAGTCCCCACGCTGAGAAAGTAAACCTTCAAGAGCTAAGAACCCCCCAGACTCATTCTAAGAGAACTGAATACCTACTTATAGGACAGGGTGAAGCATATTCATGAAGCATGTTTTAGTTAGGCTAAAAAGGGGCAGGTTCTGTTTTGTGAATTAAAGCAAAGGGTGCCTATAAAAATATTGATCAGACAATAGCATTTTTAGCTTTTCATTAGAGTAAAACCCTTAAAACATGAAATTGCACAACCAATTCATAACTAGAAATTTAAATTTATTTTTAAAAGTTATCAGTCTGTATTGACACCATAAAAATGTGCAAGAAGAGTGATTCAGCTCCAGCAGCATGAGCTCTGGGTATCTAAGCAGCTGCTGGCATCACTGTGGTGCTCTATGAGAGTTCCAAGGATAGCTCATTTATAAACATGGTCACCCTGTAATTTAATAAAATGCCAAAACAGGAGGAATGGATAACTGCCAGGCAGTAAAGGAGGACCAGTTCAGGAGTCCTAGGAAAGCATTTCACTCTCCAAACAGCATTCTATCTTGACGAGTGATGAGACCAATTGGTCCTCAGGAAAATGCAGCCGGAGACTAGTGCACCATTTGGTTAGCTGAGATACCAGGGTGTAGAGCTGGATGAACACTGCAGGCCAAGCAGCATCAGAGGAGCAGGAAGGCTGACGTTTTGGGCCTAGACCCTTCTTCAGAAATGGTTTCAGGAGTCGCAGGGAGAAACGTTTTTGAAGGATCTCAATGTTCTGAATGTAGACACTGTCACGGTTGGGGCCAAATTGGGAAGGCCTGAATGTGGACTGTAGTCCATTGAGGATGATCCGGTTCCGTAGGCAGGTACTAAGAAAGGCAATGTGGCTGTAGTACCTGGTTTGCTTCAGGACGTGGTCGAGCAGTTTCAAGGCCGAAGAGATTACAAGAGAGTCGCAGTGGGAGATAGATCCACTGAGGTTTTTCCGGAGGGAGGAGGGTAACTTCTTCAAGGTAGGCATCCTTAGAAGAGGCTCCGCAGTGCGGTTAAAATTGTTTCAGAGATAGCAGGAACTGCAGATGCTGGAGAATCTGAGATACCAAGGTGTAGAGCTGGATGAACACAGCAGGCCAAGCAGCATCAGAGGAGCAGGAAAGCTGACGTTTTGGGCCTAGACCCTTCTTCAGAAATGGTTAGGTGATGGGCAGAAGGAAGATTGGGAAAGCAACAGTCATAGGCTATTCTATAAGCAAGGGTATAGATAGGCAAAGCTACAGCACCAAACATGGTTCCACATTGTTTGTTGCCTTCTGATCACAAGACCATAAGAAATAGAAACAGGAGTAGGCTATTTGGCCCCTCAATCCTGTTCCACCATTGAACAGGATTATGGCTGATCCAACACTCCACACATCCACTTTCCTGTCCTTTCCCATAATCCTCGATTCCCCTACTGATCAAGCATCTATCTACTTTAGCCTCAAACATACACAAGTACTCTGCCCCACAGCTCTCTGTAGGAGAGTTCCAAAGACTCTCACTCTTCAGAGAAAAAATTCCTCATCTCATGGCACCCCTTAATTTTGAGGTTGTTCACTCATCCTAGAATCCCCCATGTATGGAAACAAGCTGTGAGCATTTACTGTGTTAAACCCCTTAAGAATCTTATACGTTTTCTAAATTCCAATGTGTAGAGTCCTGACCTGTTTAAACTTTGCTCCAAAGACAATCCTTCCTTACCAGGGATCATCCAAGTAAACTTTTCTTTACTGTCTCCAACAAAATAATGTGTTTTTTAAACGAGGGAACCAAACTGCTCACAATACTCCAGATGTGATATCACCAATACCTTGTAAGGTTGCAGTAAGATTTCCCTACTCTTCTACTCCAAACCCCTTGAAATAAGGGCCAACATTCCATTAGCCTTCCTGTATCCCAGATGCATCTGTGTGCTAGCTTTCTGCGTTTTTCACAAGTACTCCCAAATCTCTTTGTGTTGCCGCTTTCTCCAGCTTTTTTTCTCCATTTAAATTATACTGTTCTTTTATTGCCCCTTTCAAAATGAACAAGTTCACATCTTCCCACATTATACACCACTTTGTCATTATTTTAGCCACTTACTTAAGCTATCACTATCTCTCTGTAGATTATTTCAGGGGAGGTGATAGCCTAGTGGTATTCTCACTGGACTATCAATCCAGAGACCCAGGTAATGTTCTGGAACCTGGGTTCAAATCCCACCATGGCAAATGGGGGACTTTGAATTCAATTTTAAAAAAATATGGAATTAAGAGCCCGATGATGACAGTGAACCCATCTGGTTCACTAATGTCCTTTAGGGAAGGAAACTGCCATCCTTACCTGGTCTGGCCTACATGTGACTTTCGACCCACAGCAATGTGGTTGACTCTCAACTACTCTCTGGGCAACTAGAGATGGACAATAAATGCTGGCCTAGCTGGTGCTGACCACATGACATGAATGAATAAATATTTTTTTTAAATTATTTGTATCTCACTCGCAACTTGCCTTTACACTTATTTCTGTGTCATCTGCAAACTTGACTACAGTACATTCACTTCCAATCTCTAAGTCATTAATGCATATTGTAAACAGTTGGGGTCCCAGCAATGATTCCTATGGAATCTCAATGGTCACAGGTGGCCAACCTGAAAAAGAACCACTTATCCCCACTCGCTGTTCCCTGCCCATGACCCAATTCTCTATCTATTCCAATATATTAACTCCAACACTGTGAGCTCTTATCCCATGGCAACCTTTTGTGAGGTACCTTGTCAAACGACAGTGGGAGTCCAAATAAAACACATCTACTGATTCTCCTCGATCCACTCTCATTGAAATTCCTGGAAAAACCTATAATAAATTAGTCAGACATATTCTGGCACCAGGATCAAGGATATCCAAGGGGAAGAAATTAAACACCTAGCAGACATAGTCCAATGTAGTGCAAATGATATAGATTGGAAAGAAGGATGGGGTACGGGGCCTCCAAGTTTAAGGAGTTTGGAAACAAAGTGGCAAACAACACCTTAAAGATAGTAGTCCCTGAATTATTCTTTGTGCCATATGCTACACAGTAGGGAACTAGGAAGATGGAGCAACTGAATGGGTGGTTAGAGATATGGTGCAAGTGGGAAATCTCTAGCTTCCTGGAATATAGGACCTATGCAGCCTGGACAGGTTGCACTCGAACAGTGCTGGATCAACTGTACTTGGGGAGTGATTTACTTGTGCAGTTGGAGGATATTTAAACTAACTGGAGAGGGAGCATCAGAGCCATTGGGAACATTAGAGAGCAAAATCCAAGGGGCATAGAAAAGTGGGAAATGGATACTGCAAGACCAGAAAAAATTAAAGTTTTAGGTGGATTACAGTAACAAACAATGTAATAAGATAGCTAGTCTGAATTGTGACAGATTGCGAAAAAGGGAGTGCAACAAAACCAGGATAAGGATGCAGGTGTAGAAGGTGATGAAGGCAGCAAATGATATGCTGGCGTTCATAGCCAGGAAATTCGAGTACAGGAGCACGATGGCAGAAATTACATATGAAGAGAGACTGGATTGGTTGGGACTACATTCACTGAAGTTTAGAAGAATGAGGCGGGGATATCATAGAAACCTGCAAAATTCTAAAAGTACTAGACAGGGTAAATGCAAGAAAGATGTTCCAGGGAAGTCCAGAACCGGGGATCATAGAGTAGAGACGTGGGATAAATGGGATAAGGACCAAGAGCAGCAGAACTTTCTTCATCTAGTGAGCAGCAAGCCAATGGAATTCCTAGAAGCAGGAAGCGGTTGAGGCCAAAATATTGAATATTTTCAAGGTAGCGTTAGATATAGTTATTGGGACAAAAGGGATCAAAAGATATGGAAATAAAGCAGGTATAGAGTTGGCTGATCAGCCATGATCGTATTGAATGGCAGAGCAATCTCGAACGGCCAAATGACCTACACCAGCTTCAATGTTTCTAAGGTATAAATTAGAGTTACAATGTAGGTGTGGGGTGAGGTAATTAACATTAGTGAGCTATAAGTGCAGATTGCCACAAGGACGCATGATGTCATGGTAATAATGGTGGCCTGGTTCAAAAAAATCAGGACTGAGGACTCAATATCCTTGGATACAAGGTGTTCAGGAAAGTTTGGGAAAGGAAGAAAGGAGGAGGCCTAGTAAAATGGAAGCAAACAGAGCAGCACAATGCTGAACAGGAGGGTTCAAGAGACAATATCTATTTGGTTAGAGCTAAGAAACCACAGAAGCGCCATTACATTGTTGGGTATATTCCGTTGCTCTGTAGGAAGGATATAGAGGAACCAACTTGCAACAAAATTACAGAGGTGATAGATATATAGGGTAATTATAAAGGGGACATTATTACTATTCCAGGCTGCATTTGGGCAATTAAAAGGCAGAAAGGGGCAAGAGTTCCCAGTGTATTCAGGAGAATTTTCCAGTGTGTTTCCCCCAAGACTAAGGAGGCATTGTTAGATCTGGTCCTAAGAAATTAGAACCAAGTGTCAGTGAAGATATAGTTAAGTGACAGCAATCAAAGTATCATAAATTTTTGGTTGACTATGGAAAAAGAACGAGTATAAATAATTGGGGAATGGCCGACATCAGTGGAGAATTAATTTGGTAAATTGTAATCAAAACTTAGCAGGCAAAACTGTAACAGAACAACAGGCTGCTTTTAAGGAGGAGTTTATTAGAATAGAGTCAAATATATTCCTATCAGAAGGCAGGTAGGACAAAACACCAGAATTTTCCAGCTGATGAAAGAGCGAGGGAAAGATGAAGCTATTATATGCAGTGAATTAAACTAAGCTAATGACTTACTTCTGCAATGGTGGATCCTCATGAGATGGCCAAGATGGGTCATCAATTCAGATTATCTTCTCAGTTGCACATATATTCTGGGCTTCAATTAGTTACTTCATCATCCACCACCATTCATGACTAGATATGATAGGATTGCAAAGTTTTGAACTGATCCATTGGTTGAGATTGTTAAGCTCTGTATTCAGAATGGTGTTTAGCATGTGTGTAGTCTCATGTTGTAGCTCCAACAGGCTGGCACACCTACTGTTGTTTATGGGGTCATCTTTGACACTCCTCACTGAATCAGAATTGGCCCATACCTTGACAATAATAGGAGAATGTGGAATATGTCCAGTTATGAAGTTACATATTGTTGGGGAATGCAATTCTGATGCCCACTGTCTCACAGTATGCTCAGTTTTGAGCTGTTCTGACTTTGTCCAATTTAGAATGCTAATACAATGTAATACAAAACATAAAGTAACAGTATAATGAAGAGCGTCCTCAATATGAAGAAGGGACTTCATCTCCATAATAACTCTGCAGTTGGTACTCATGTCAGTACTATCATTGGTAACTGCGTCTGTCAAAAGATAAATTTGTAGGTAAAAGATGAAATTGGATTTCTCTCGTATTTGTTCCTTCGCCAATATTGCAAGGTCATGCTAGAGATTGGGGGTTAGCCCAATTGGCTGGGCGACTGGCTTGCAATGCTGAGTGATGTTAACAGTGTGAGTTAAATTCCAGCACCAGCATGAAGAACTCTCTCCTTCTCAACCTCTCCCCTTGCCTAAGATTACCACCAGTCACCTCCCACTAATGAAAAAGGGCAGGCTTATAGTTTGCTAGGATTATGGCAAGTTTACCTTTATTATTTAACTCAACTCCCAAACCCACATCAAAACTGAGTTTGTTCATGGATCTTGAGCCAGCTACTCAAAGAGAAGAAAATTTAATGAAATAAACTCAGGGTCCTGTATTCGGGGAAGCTGCTTTCCAAGAATTCAAACCTGGCGGAAGCTGAAATTGCTGGCAACGAGTATCGTTTGATTAGTATTTATAAAGAGAATATAATGGGCTAACATCTCAGGCAAAAGAGTGGTTGGTTGTTTGTTTGCTTGTTTTGAGTGCCAACACCAAGAAACCCAAAATGATGAAAACACTCCAATATATTCTGTAACTGCCAAAAGGGAAAAAAACAAAACAGAGATAACACAGTGTGGAGCTGGAGGAACACAACAGGCCAGGCAGCATCAGAGAAGCAGGAAAACTGACGTTTCGGGTCGGGACCCTTCTTCAGAAAAATGGCCCATTTCTGAAGAAGGGTCCTGACCCGAAACGTCAGCTTTCCTGCTTCTCTGATGCTGCCTGGCCTGTTGTGTTCCTCCAGCTCCACACTGTGTTATCTCTGACTCCAGCATCGGCAGTTCCTACTTATCTCTGACCAAAAAAAGCGAACCGTGTTACTATGCAATTCCAAGTTTTGTTTCATGTTTCCACCGTCGTATGTTTCTTTTTATTACTTGCATGTAGACTCAATGCGGTTGAGACTGAAATGATGTTAATGCAGGTTCCTGGCAGCCAGGTTTAACATAGTCTCCAACCGTCCAGCAAAGAAGAAGAGGGGAAAAGGCTACGGTCGACAATGAATCACTTAATTTGCAACGTACAAGGAGAATGTACACGAAACTCCCATAATGTGCCCCATCATTTCCTAAAATTATAATGCATCACTCACAATGTATGTCCGCACACGTTCACCATCAGTTTCAGCGAAGGGTTGCGGTATTTCGTGGTTTTACAGCGAGGACATCTCTGATCATCCATCCTGACAGGTCTCTTGGAAACAGCGCGGCAAGCACATGTGTCCCGCCGCTACACCAAGCACTGCACAAAGAGTCCGGCTTCACTGAGCTGGCGGAAGACAAAGGGGAGGACACGGGTGGAGCATAACCCTGACAGCGGTGGGAATGAGAAGATGAACAATAGCTGCTCTGTAATCCTGCAAATTCCCAGCTGCTGTGTTACACCGCAGAAGTATTGCCTATTGAGGGGAAAAAAAGATGATTTTTTTGTACTTATTAATTTCTCCATGACAGCTTAAAGCTGCGGTTGTCATTATTTCATAGGTATGATATTTTTATGTTTTCAATGGCTGTCACCAGAACAAATATAAACACTGTTGAATGCATTTATGTTTACTCACTAAGTAGAGATTTATCCGATGCTGCGAGGTTCTTTTGAATACTTAATTAAACCAATTCAAATCGATTTTATAAAATTTGCGCATTTCCTGCCGCTGTCCAAAAGCAGAAATTGCTGGAGAAACTGAGCAGGTCTGGCAGCAACAGTGGAGAGAAAGCAGAGTCAGCGTATCGGTTCCAGCGACCCTTCATCAGAACACAAAAATTATTATAAATTATATACACGAAAATATTCAGGGCTAAAAGGGCAAGATTTGGTAAGAGATATGAGCCACATTTATGCATATAACAGGGAAACATTTTGCTTGATCAACGTCTACATATTTCGTGATTCAATGAGTTTTTTTTATATTGGATTATTTTACACGTTAAAAATAGAACCAGTTGGTTCCTGCTATATTTACATAATGTGTAAATACGTATAATGATTAAATTTGCATAGTCAAAGTTATTCTCCACAAAACTTACTTTTTGTGTCATAGTTTATATCAGTGTATTATGCATTGAATTTGCGTGTCAACATTCTCTCTTCATTTAGCATCCTTATTGTCTGATGGTGTACAGGGCAAAGCAAGGAGGCAGGTCCAAAGAAAGGATCTGAGAAGCAATTTTTTCACATAAACAGTGGTTTGTGCTGGTACGCGGAATGAATTGTCAGAGGAAGTGATAGACGCAGGTGCAGTTACAACATTTAAAAGACGTTTAGATAGGTACATGAATAGGAAAGGTTGAGAGGGATATGGGCCAAACACAGGCAAGTGGGACTCGATTAGTTTGGGAAATTGAGTTGGCATGGACGAGTTGGACTGAAGAGTCTGTTTCCATGCTGTATGACTCTATAACAAGCTCATCAATGTTACAAATGGAAAACTAAATTCATATTTAGACAGAATTTGTTGATGGAGTCGTAAAGCACACTGATAAATGTGGATTTCTTTCTTGCATCTAAAATTTCTGATCATAGAATCCTACAACACAGAAAAATACTATTTGGTCCATCATGTCTGTGCCTGTACTTCAAAAATGATATATTAATTTCTCCGCTTTCACTTTCGCCAAAGCCCTGAAATATATAGATATATATATGTAACAGTTATCATTTAAAATTTGAATCTGTTTCCTTCTCCTTTTCAGGCAATTAACTGGACACCAGAACAGCTTAAGCTTCAATTCATTTATTAATTAATCTGTGTCCTCGGTTACTGATCTATTACTTGCTCTATCAAAACATTTTTTTTTCAAGAATTTTGAGCATCTGGAGTGGGTGTAGAGGAGATTCACAAGATGCTGCCTGGGCTGAAAAATCTGTTATGAGTAAGGATTGGATAGGCTGGGTTTTTTTTTTCCATAGTCAGTGGGGGCTGATGAGGATTTAAATTGAGGTATACAAAATTATGACAGGCATAGACAGGGTAGATTGTGAGAATAATTTCTTCATGACAGATGTGTCTAAGGCCAGAGGGCACAAGTTGAGGTGAGGAGTGAGTAGTTTACAGCAAATCTGAGAAAAATGTTTTTCACCAGGAGGGTGCTAGATACATGGAATGTGCTGCCTGAAAGAGTAGTGGAAGCAGATGATCTCACAACAACTAAGAAGCACCTGGAAGAGTACTTAAAATGTCAAGGCAGAGGAGGCTATGGACCACAGCAGGTTAAAGGAATTGCTGTAGTTTGGTGTTTATTGGTTAGCATAGACATAGTGGGCCAAAGGGCCTGTTTTATGCAGTATAACTCTATTAAATCTACCTTTAAGGATAAATGAAAAATAATCCCAGCTTCTCTCTTGGTCACCCAAAACTTAGCTGCCTCCATCACAAGTTTCACCAAATCATATTGACTCATCATTGCCGTGATCAATGACTTATGTAAACACCTCAATTTTAAAATCCCTACAAAGTCCTGCACTTCTCCATCATTATAACCTCTTAAATCCTACACTCCTCCATTCTAATCTCTTCCTCTTCCTGATGTTCATCACTACATCAATGTCCATCATGCCTTCACCAGCCTAGACTTTAAGCTTTTGAATTTGCTCCCTAAAACTCACATTCCTGTCTACCTCCTTTCCTTTAGGCTTCTACATGAAATGCATTTTATCAGGATTTTCAGTCAGCTGCTCCAATATCTCCTAATGTATCTTGATGTCAAGTTTTGTTTAATAACATAGCTGAGAATCACCTTTGGGATATTTTACCATGTTATGGGTGTTATATGAATGCAGGTCATTGTTGTTCTCGAGTCCTCCTTACAGAATTGTATTTGTCTATCCCTGGTAGCATGCTTGGGATTTTCCTCTGCACCCTCATTAAGCTTTGATGTAATTATCTCCAAAATAAGACCTTAACAACAATATATAATGTTTATACATTTCACAAAAATATGATTAACTGTATCTGTAAAAATCTATTAATTTCCTTAATACCAACATTAAATGTTTTTACTTGAAGGCCTCAGCTAATCTCAAAATAGACTTGATATTTTCAGTCAGAACAAAGTTAACTGAAAGTAAATCTATGGTGAACATTTGCACTGTGTTCAGTTTCCTAGGGTAATTCAGTAGCGTTTAGCTAGCCAAATGAAATGTCTTAGGTTTTGTCAAATTGCTTTATTTATTTCTAAGAATTATTTTAGGAGTCATACAGTCTTTGAGCTGTACAGCATGGAAACAGATCCTTTGGTCCAACTCGTCCATGCCGACCAGATATCCAAAATGAATCTGGTCCCAGCATTTGACCCATATCCGTCTAAACCATTCCTAATTACACACCCATCCAGATGCCTTTCAAATGTTGTAATTGTACCAGCCTGCACCACTTCCTCTGGCAGCTCATTCCATACACGCACCACTCTCTGTGTGAAAGAGTTGCTTCTTAGGTCCCTTTTAAATATTTCCCCTCTCACCTTAAATGTATGCATTCTAGTTTTGAATTCCCCTACCCTGGGGAAACGACCTTGTCTATTCACCTTATCCTGCCCCTCATGATTTTATAAACCTCTATAAGATCACCCCTCGGCCTTGGATGCTCCAGGGAAAATATCCCCAGCTTATTCAGCCTCTTCCTACAGCTCAAATGCTCCAACTCTGGCAACACCATTGTAAATCTTTTCTGAACCCTTTCAAGTTTCACAACATCCTACCTATAGCAGAGAGACCAGAATTGCACGTAGTGCTCCAAAAGTGGCCTAACCAAAGTCCTGTACAGCCACAACATGACCTCGCAACTCCTAGAAAAGCTGAAGGAAGAATTTCAAAGCTTTAAAGAGGTAAAAATACTCATACAGTGGCTTTATACCTGTGTGTCAAAAAGCAGGAGAAAGCTTACACTGCTAATTATACAGTTGCAGATGTAGTTAGGTTTGAATTATAAATGCTCCATAAAATTCAGGAAACCAATTAAGAGGAGAATGACATAAAAACACAATGTTTGTGGCCTAATTTGACTTGCAGGTGTTCTGTGAAGCGATCACCCAGTCTACACTTCATTTCCCCACTGTAGAAGACACCACATTGTGAGCAGCGAATGCAGTAGACTAGAAGTGCAGGAAAAGTGCTGCTTCCCCTGGAAGGTGTGTTTGGACCCTGGATACGGAGGAGGGAGGAAGTGAACTGGCAAGTGTTACACTTTCTGTGGTCGCAGGGGAAGGTGCATGTGACTGTGGCAGTTGGGAGTGAAGGAGGAGTGGACCAGGGTGTCCTGGAGGGAAAAGTCCTTGCACAAGGCTGACAGGGGAGGGGAATATGTGTCTGGTGGTGGCATCCTGTTGGAGGTGATGGAAATGGCAGTGAATGATTCTCTGTATATACATATACAAATGCATACTGTGTTAATGTGAATTCTCCTCTTGAAGAGCAGTGAAGGTTAAAAGCTAACTATATTGTCAATTGAGTTGCTATTTAAAACAAAGAACTGGTATTTATGATTGTAGCAAACAACGGATAGAATAATGCAATTAAATTCCCCATCAGTAGCAATCCCAGAATTTCATTTAATAAAAATATTCAACATAAGTTAATCATTGCTAGAAAAGAGAAATGAAGTCAAAGCATCAGAACTAAAAGATAGGAAAACTAACTTTAGAAAGGAAACAGTTTATATAACAGGCTGCTGATTTGTTGAGTAAAAGTTAGTTTGGAATGCAGCAGGAACTGTTAATTGTCAATCTTACTTAACTTATTAAATTCAAACTCTCAATTCAAACTAGCTCAAACTAGGCAAATCAACTCTCGTTGGTTTGGGAGTTGTCATGGGTAAGCAGCAGGGATTGACACTCTCTCTCTAGCCTTTTATTCAGTGAAAGGTGTAAGTTGTGAAGACATTCTTTCTGCCTATAAAAAACACAGCCTTATGAATAAATGCAACTTCTGGCACACATGAAAAGAATTATATTGCAAGCCAGACCAATAATCTTATGTAAGACACTGATCCAATTCGTAGTGCAGTGGGGACCATTTATTAATTGTTGTCTAATAGAAGAAACACATTCAATGTTGGTCCAGAGTTCTGCAAGCACTACCTGCTTGAGTGTAGTCAGTGTGCTGTTCACATCAGACAGTCAAAGGACCATGCTATTTGATACAGTTTGCTAGGTACTGGGAAGTTTGGTCTGCATACTTGGCATCACACTGGCACTGAAACTCATATGCTGCATTAGACATTCGTGTGGTGGGCAGAATGTCTTTTTGGTTTACAGTAGCATCCAGTTTGTGGTGAACACCAAGCATGTTTGCTGTAATGTAGCAACATTAGAGAACTAGCTTTACCTGTTACTCAAATTCCCCTGCCTGGGCAACCTGAGGTTGACTGGGCACCTTTCAGAATCAAGGATGATTGCCGTTCATATATTTGCATTATAAACAGTGAGCAGATCAGTGCAGCATTATCAGACATTTAGTTTTGATATATCCTATTTCAGTATCAAGCATATATATTGAGCAAATGTCTATGGCCCTATTCACAAGATTGCCTATTCACAAAGAATAAAATGTAATTTATTCAGTCATTACAAAGACTGGGCCTCATTTTATTCCCTAGAAGATATAAACACCATGCCACGTTTCAGGATTTCACATCATGATTACCTTTCCACAGGAAGGATTTGAATTATTTTAAAATGTAATGAATTATACAAATCAAAAAATTGATTAGAGTCAAAAGGAATCAAGATGGTATTCAGTTAACTTTAATATTGCTTCCTAATAGAATGTAAAAAGCAATCTGTTAAATAAACTCAACAATTGAAAAATAAACTATGGCCATTAATTTAGAAAATCTTCAATCCTATTGGCTGTGAACAAGAGAGGCTTTCATTTGAAACAGAATGGTTTGAAACAACAATGGTTTTCCCCAAGATACAATAATGAGAATGGAAAACAAAAATTTAACAAACAGCTTAAATCAAGAAAGCATGATATTCTCATCATGCTTATGTTATCATGCAAAGAAATGACATCAATTGGATTAGCCAAACTGATAAACCATAAATTTTTCCACTGTCTTGTATTAAGCCTTGTATCACAAAATATATTTTTCAGTCCACCTTCAGAAAGTACAAATATTTTGTCCCTGCCAAATGTTCCAGTGCGAATTATGCAAATGTATTTGTACGATGGAGCCACATGAATCAATGCCCAAAAAAGAAAGATATCAGTTCTTTCACGGAAACTGGTACAGTCAAGCAAGTCTCAATGACACACGTTTGTAACAGGCTTGTCCAAGAAAAACACCTTTCTGCAATTCATTGTGAGTAATTTCATGCTGTTATATTAAGAGTCCTGTTTGAAAAACCCATGTTGGTGTTATACTGTCGCATTTTTTCCCCTCATGCCTGTCTACTGCCTTAATTATCAGGCCACTTACTTGTCATCAAATCACATTTCAATCTCTTTTATAATCTTTCCAAAACACCCACTTTTTGTTGGTCATAATGCCCAGATGAGGAAAAGGCATGATTTGTCTTCATCATCGACTTTTTTTTCCAAATTATTTGAAGAATACCTACAGGGTATACATAGGAAGTTTTATTTAGGTAAAGTTTACTAAGTTTGAGAGTTTAGCTAGGTTGTCTGCAGGTGTGTGAAAAGGGGACAAAGAAAAAGCTTTTCATTGTCTCTTTTCCATAATTGTAGATTGTACTGATTATACAGCTGCTGCAGATTTTGTTTATATTTGAATACTAAACAATCTATTATTTACTTTTTCCAGTGGAAAAGTCAAATGTTGTCTCAACTAAATATTTAAAGCTATATTTTCACTTCCATACATGTCAAACTGAAATGCAGAGACAGAAGACCTACTTTACCTGGCCACCTGCCCGGTGTTGTCACTCTGAAATCTGCACTATATTGACAATCAAACTTGTTTTTAATTTAATTAGTGGAAAGCCTGTCAGTTGGAGGATGGGAATTCAGCAGAGCCTCTACCTATTTAAAACTGAATGCACCACTTAATATGGGGTGCCATTCAACTACTGTAATTCCTTGCTGGCAATGAGAGGATTTTGTACTTTCCCCAAACAAGAAAACGTCTAATCTATGAAGTGGAGAAAGTCTTGGAGGAAGTGAAGGCAGGACTAAGCAGGTTCTGTTCCACTTACAATAACAGGAAGGTGCCGAAACAGACACACAGGAGGCCTGGATGGTGCCAACAGACAATAGCCCAGATTTTGTGATGGTAATAACAACAAAACTGGTAGCCATCGTTACTCCGCTGAAGCTGTCAGCAACTTCAGTGGTCAGCACATGCATGAATAATACAGAAACCAAGAAGTTAAGATTATCCCTTTCCTCCCTACAAGATGGCAATCCCAAACCAATCAGTGCATTCATCAAACTTCTTTTTTTGATACTGTTCGTCTTGCTGTAAAAAGCCTTGGAGAACTACCCCTACCTTGTTGAATGAGGTGTAATTAGATTTGTGACATTGTACCCATTCCATAATTAATGCTGAACACCCTCACTGGTCATGAAATGTTAATTTTATAGTTGTAGAATGTTAATATTCTCCAATTAACCAAAAAAAATTAAAGTTTTAATTTTTTTATTTTTTTATAAAAATGTGTTTATTTTTTGTAAATGTGTATGCTAAAGTAATCATAATTAATTTCACTGTCTGAAAAACTAAATTACCTTGCTAGTTTGTGGCCTTTGAGAATGTGATTACTCAGCTGGTAATATTACTGATGATGGATGCAAGTGGATTCCTTTCACTTGGCACCTAATCTAGACTGCTGGCAGCTAAGGGGAGGCTTGAACCACAGAGATCACATCTTTTTGGGCAGCTTTCTTCCAAGTTCAGCAGCAAGATCAGTTGCTTCGCAGCCAACTGCAAAGTCAGCCCAAAGTCATCATGCAAGATGTGGGATCTCTGCTGGAAGAAATCTCATGGCCTGAGCGGGACAATGTGATTCAGCATGAGATCATCCTCGTACGTGTGATCAGCTTTAAAATTTGCTCAAATGTGCCATGAACCAAGCAGAACAATCCAAATAAAATTAAAGTGCTCAAATGGAGAGGACTGTGAAGTCCCGATAACAAGTAATCTGGATCTATTGGTATATGATGTGCTGCAAATGTCAAGACATCAATCATATAACACCAAGTAATGACCTTTCCAATATGACAGTCTGATTAAGCCTTCTTTTAAAAACATAATTCAACTTTGCACAAAAGGATGGACTATTTTAGACTTTTACTTATTTTTGATTACTTTATTAAGTGTAGAGTTCCTCATATATTAAACATTGATAACAGTCAAACTGTTCAAGATATTCTTACACACATTATTTTGAAAGGTCAACAGCTTATTTCAATGATTATATAACTATGTTAGGCGGGAACATTTTCTACTACATGTTTATTTATTGACCATGTCAGAACAGCAGGAATTGAGGTGGATTTTGAGCTCTTGGAAGTCCAGACTCCGATGAAAGATTTTTCATTGTGAGCACAACTGGGGAGAAGGGAACACTTTACATGATTGGCAGTGACATGATGTCATAGTATGTTACTTTTTGCCTGTGATCTCTCGTGAATGTAGGAGTTGAAAGAGACCATTTGGTCCATTAAGTCTACCCTGCCTTTCAATGGAGCCTCTCCTACTAGTAGAAACATCTTTTCTGCAAAGAACATAGAACATAGAACATTACAGCGCAGTACAGGCCCTTTGGCCCTCGATGTTGCGCCGACCTGTGAAACCAATCCGAAGCCCATCTAACCTAAACTATTCCATTATCATCCATATGTTTATCCAATGACCATTTAAATGCCCTTAAAGTTGGTGAGTCTACTACTTTTGCAGGCAGGGCATTCCACGCCCTTACTACTCTCTGAGTAAAGAACCTACCTCTGACATCTGTCCTATATCTATCAACCCTCAATTTAAAGTTATGTCCCCTCATGCTAGCCATCACCATCCGAGGAAAAAGGCTCCCACTGTCCATCCTATCTAATCCTCTGATCATCTTGTATGACTCTATCAAGTCACCTCTTAACCTTCTTCTCTCTAACGAAAACAGCCTCAAGACCCTCAGCCTTTCCTCATAAGACCTTCCCTCCATACCAGGCAACATCCTGGTAAATCTCCTCTGCACCCTTTCCAATGCTTCCACATCCTTCCTATAATGCGGTGACCAGAACTGTACGCAATACTCCAAGTGCGGCCACACCAGAGTTTTGTACAGCTGCAACATGACCTCATGGCTCTGAAACTCAATCCCTCTACCAATAAAACCTAACATACCGTACACCTTCTTAACAACGCTATCAACCTGGGTGGCAACTTTCAGTGATCTATGCACATGGACACCGAGATCTCTCTGCTCATCCACACTACCAAGAATCTTACCATTAGCCCAGTACTCTGTATTCCTGTTACTCCTTCCAAAGTGAATCACCTCACACTTTTCCGCATTAAACTCCATTTGCCACCTCTCAGCCCAGCTCTGCAGCTTATCTATGTCCCTCTGTAACCTGCAACATCCTTCCGCACTATCCACAACTCCACCCACTTTGGTGTCATCCGCAAATTTACTAACCCATCCTTCTACGCCCTCATCCAGGTCATTTATAAAAATGACAAACAGCAGTGGCCCCAAAACAGATCCTTGAGGTACACCACTAGTAACTGAACTCCAGGATGAACATTTCCCATCAACCACCACCCTCTGTCTTCTTACAGCTAGCCAATTTCTGATCCAAACCGCTAAATCACCCTCAATCCCATGCCTCCATATTTTCTGCAATAGCCTACCATGGGGAACCTTATCAAACGCTTTACTGAAATCCATATACACCACATCAACCGCTTTACCCTCATCCACCTGTTTGGTCACCTTCTCAAAGAACTCAATAAGGTTTGTGAGGCACGACCTACCCTTCACAAAACCGTGTTGACTATCCCTGATCAAATTATTCCTTTCTAGATGATTATAAATCCTATCTCTTATAATCCTTTCCAACACTTTACCCACAATCGAAGTAAGGCTCACTGGTCTATAATTACCAGGGTTGTCTCTACTCCCTTTCTTGAACAAGGGGACAACATTTGCTAGTCTCCAGTCTTCTGGCACTATTCCTGAAGACAATGACGACATAAAGATCAAAGCCAAAGGCTCTGCAATCTCCTCTCTAGCTTCCCAGAGAATCCTAGGATAAATCCCATCTGGCCCAGGGGACTTATCTATTTTCACACCTTCCAGAATTGCTAACACCTCCTCCTTATGAACCTCAATCCCGTCTCGTCTAATAGGCTGTATCTCAGTATTCTCCTCGACAACATTGTCTTTTTCCTGTGTGAATACTGACAAAAAATATTCATTTAGCACCTCTCCTATCTCTTCGGACTCCACGCACAACTTCCCACTACTGTCCTTGACCGGCCCCAATCTTACTCTAGTCATTCTTTTATTCCTGACATACCTATAGAAAGCTTTAGGATTTTCCTTGATCCTACCTGCTAAAGGCTTCTCATGTCCCCTCCTGGCTCTTCTTAGCTCTCTCTTTAGGTCCTTCCTGGCTAACTTGTAACTCTCAAGCACCCTAACTGAGCCTTCACGCCCATCTCTACATAAGCCTCCTTCCTCTTGACAAGAGATTCAACTTCTTTAGTAAACCACGGTTCCCTCGCTCGACCACTTCCTCCCTGCCTGACAGGTACATACTTCTCAAGGACACGTAGTAGCTGTTCCTTGAACAAGCTCCACATTTCAATTGTGCCCAGCCCCTGCAGTTTCCTTCTCCATCCTATGCATCCTAAATCTTGCCTAATCGCCTCATAATTGCCTTTCCCCCAGCTATAACTCTTGCCCTGCGGTATAACCCTATCCCTTTCCATCGCTAAAGTAAACGTAACCGAATTGTGGTCACTATCACCAAAGTGCTCACCTACCTCCAAATCTAACACCTGGCCTGGTTCATTACCCAGTACCACATCCAATGTGGCCTCGCCTCTTGTTGGACTATCTACATACTGTGTCAGGAAACCCTCCTGCACACATTGGACAAAAACTGACCCATCTAAAGTACTCGAACTATAGCGTTTCCAGTCAATATTTGGAAAGTTAAAGTCCTCCATAACAACTACCCTGTTACTTTCGCTCCTATCCAGAATCATCTTTGCAATCTTTTCCTCTACATCTCTGGAACTTTTCAGAGGCCTGTAGAAAACTCCCAACAGGGTGACCTCTCCTTTCCTGGTTCTAACCTCAGCCCATACTACCTCTGTAGACGAGTTGTCATCAAACGTCCTTTCTGCCACCGTAATACTGTCCTTAAATAACAATGCCACACCTCCCCCTCTTTTACCACCTTCCCTGATCTTACTGAAACATCTAAACCCCGGAACCTGCAACAACCATTCCTGTCCCTGCTCTATCCATGTCTCCGAAATGGCCACAACATCGAAGTCCCAGGTACCAACCCATGCTGCAAGTTCACCCACCTTATTCCGGATGCTCCTGGCATTGAAGTAGACACACTTCAAATCACCTTCCTGCCTGCCGGTATACTCCTGCGACCTTGAAACCTTATTTATGACCTCACTACTCTTAACCTCCTGTACACTGGAGCTACAATTCAGGTTCCCATCCCCCTGCTGAATTAGTTTAAACCCTCCCGAAGAGCATTAGCAAATTTCCCCCCCAGGATATTGGTACCCCTCTGGTTCAGGTGTAGACCATCCCGTTTGTAGAGGTCCCACCTACCCCAGAATGAGCCCCAATTATCCAGGTATCTGAATCCCTCCCTCCTGCACCATCCCTGTAGCCACATGTTCAACTGCTCTCTCTCCCTATTCTTCGCCTCACTAGCACGTGGCACGGGCAACAAACCAGAGATAACAACTCTGTTTGTTCTAGCTCTAAGCTTCCACCCTCGCTCCTTGAATTTCTGCCTTACGTCCCCATCCCTTTTCCTACCTATGTATTGACACTATCCTGGCCTCTCAGTATTCTGAAAGTTTCAATTAGATTCCTTCTCCTTCTTCAAGTACAGACCCAGAGTCCTAAAAGAAATGTGACAAGCTCTTCAGCCCCAGGGTCATTCTTGAAAACCTCCTCTGGACCCCCTCCAATGCTAGCAGATCCTTCCTTTGATACAGGGCCAAAAATTGCTCACAATATTCCAAATTTGGTCTGACCAGAGCCTTATACAGCCTCAGCAGGACATACTCTTATTTTCAAGGCTTCTTCAAATGAATGCTAATGTTGCCTTCCTAACTGCCAACTGAACCTGCATGTTAATCTAAAGAGAATCCCGAACTAATACTCCCAAATCCCTTTGTGCTTCAGATTTCTGAAGCCTTTTCCTATTTAGAAAATAGACTGTGCCTCTATTCTTCCTATGAAAGTGCATAACTTGCATTTTCTCACATTGTATTCCATCTATCATTTATTTGCCCACTCTCCTAGCCTGTCCAGGTCCTTCTACAGCCTCCAAGCTTCCTCAACAATACCCGCCCCTCCACCTGTCTTTGTATCATCTGCAAACTTAGCAACAATGCCGTCAGTTCCTTCAACCAGATTGTTAATAGATGACGTCAATAGTTGTACTCAGCACTGACCCTGCGGAACTCAACTTGTTGCCAGCTGCCGTCCTGAAAATATTCCTTCTGCCTTCTTCCAATCAGCCAATTCTCTATCCACGATGGTTCCTTGTCCCTAACACCATAGGTTCTAAACTTATTTAGCAGCCTCCTGTGTGCCACCTTGTCAAAGGCCTTTGGAAATCCAAATAGATCATGTCCACTTGCTTGTTACCTCATCAAAGAATTTTAAAAGTTTTGTCAGGCATGACGAACAATGTCAGACTAAAAGCCTATAGTTTCCTGCCTTCTGCCTCCCTCTCTTCTTAAACAGGAGTGTTAAATTCACTATTTTCCTCTGGAACCCTCCCTGACTCCAGTGATTCCTGAAAGATCACTAACTAAGCCTCTACAATCTCCTCAGCTATTTTCTTCAGAACTCGAGACCATAGTCCATTTGGTCCAGGTGATTTATCCACCTTCAGACCTTTCAGCTTCCCCAGCACCTTCTCCTCAATGCTGGCCATGACACTCACTCTGTCCCCTGACACTCTTGAAGTTCTGGTATGTTGGTAGTACCTTCCACTGTGAAAACTGATGTCAGGTATCTATTCAGGTCCTCTGCCATTTCTATGTTTCCCCAGTATTACTCCTCCAGCTTCATTTTCCAGAGGTCCAGTGTCCACTCTTGCCTATCTCTTACCTTTTAGATATCTAAAGAAAGCCTTGCAATCTTCTTTTATATTACTCACTAACTTACTCTCATATTTCATCTTCTCACCCTTTATTGCTTCTTCAATTGTCTTCTGCTGGTATTTAAAAGCTTCCTAATCTTTTGGCTTCCCACTAATCTTCACTACATTGTATGCCTTGTATTTTGCTTTTATGTTGTCCTTGACTTCCCTTGCCTCATCCACCCATAGCATGTTTCTCCTTCCTTGCAATGAATTTCTGTTGTGCCTCCTGAATTACCCCCAGAAACTCCTGCCATTGCTGTACCACTGTCTTCTCTGTTAGGCTCCCCGTCCAATCAAGTCTGGCCAGCTTCTCCCTCGTGTCTTTTCTCAACTGTAATACCATCACATCCAATTCCACCTTCTCCCTCTCAAACAGCAAGGCATATTCTATCATATTATGGTCACTATCCCTGAGGGGTTCCTTCACCTTAAACTCCCTATTAAATCTGCTTCTTTACACGTCAGAACATCCAGAGTTGCCTGTACCTACTGGACTCTGCCAGAATCTGCTCCAAAGAAAATCTCAGACATTCCACAAATTCCTTTTCTTGAGATCCCTACCAATCTGATTTTCCCAGTCCACCTGTATATTGAAGTACCCTCCATGATCATGGTAATAGTGCCTTTCTTGCATGCCTTTTCTCCCTCCTAACTTATTTTCTTCCCCACATCCTGACTACTGCTTGAAGGCCTGTTAACAATTTCAAACAGGGTCTTTTTCCTTTGCAGTTCTTCAACTCAACCCACACAGATTCTATACCTTCCAACTCCATATCACTTCTTGCTATCAATTTATTTTCATTTCTTCCTAACAACACAATCCCACCGCCTCTGTTGATCTGCCTGTCATAGAGTCATATAGTAATACAGCATGGAAACAGGCCCTTCAGCCCAGGCTGGTCCGTGCTGACAATGGTGCCTACTCAGCTAGTTCCAATTGCCCGCTCTAATTCCAATTCCCTCTAAACACTTCTCATCCGTTTACTTATCCAAATGTTTTTTAAATGTTGCTATTGTACCTGCCTCAATCACTTTCTCTGGCAGCCCATTCCATATACACACCACTCTCTGCATGAAGAAGTTGACCCTCAGGTTCTTCTTGAAGAAGCCGCCCTCCAGTCTTGCGGAACTTTATCAGTGGCTAAAGATGAAGCAAAAACCTCTGCAAGGGCCTCTGCAATTTCTTCACTAGCCTCCCATAACATCCGATGATGGATTTGATCAGGCGCAGGGGATTTATTCACCTTAATGCGCTTTAAGGCTGCAAACACCTCCTCTCTGGTAATGCGTCTGTGGACCAAAACATTCCCACTTGTTTCCCTTATTTCCTTAGCACCCATGATTCTTTCCTCAGTAAACACTGAGGAGAAATATTCATTAAAAAATGTCCTTTCAATGGGACATGTACCTTTAGATATTTATTCCCCAGCCCTGATCCTCTTGCAGCCATGTCTCTATGATACCCACAGCTTCGTACCTGTCAATTTCAGTCTGCACTACAAGATTATTTACCTTGTTTCGTATGCTGCGTGCATTTAAGTACAACACCTCAGTCCTAGGTTATCTGCCCCCTTCTCATAATTGTCTCCTTATCTATTGTACCTGAATTTACATTGCAGACCCTTTCCATACTCTTTGTCCTATTAGTTGTTCTAGAAACCTTAATAACCTCTGCTGAGACCTCCCCCTCTTGTTCTGATGACCTGGGTTCGAATCCTGCCATGGCAGATGATGGAATTTGAATTTAACAAATAAAAACTGGAATTAAGAGTTTAATGATAACCATGAAACTGTTGTTGATTGTTGGAAAACCCCATCTGGTTCACTAATATCCTTTAGGGAAGGAAACTGCCATCCTTACCTGGTCTGGCTTACATGTGACTCCAAACCCACAGCAATGTGGTTGACTCTTAACTGCCCTCTGGGCAAATAGGGATAGGCAATAAATGCTGCCTAGTCAGCAATGTCCTCATCCCCTGAACGATTAAAAAAAATTAAGCCTTTCTTTGTTAAAGACACAGTCCCAAATGCAGCACCAATGATTAATGGGGTTATAACTATGAAAACAAATTAACACAGAAGAAAAGGAAGGACCAATAAAAGGACAGAAGAGCAAAGCAAAAGAGCAAACCAGCTTTGCACTCTGCTTCAATTAAAACAACTATAGATCTTAATCAGGAAATGAAAGGCAAATATTTCAATAAGGATTAGGCAACGAGACATTTCCATTGAATTATTTCTGGTTAAACAACATATATAGTGTTACTTTGCAAATCAAGCTATAAACGATCTTGCAAAGAGCTATCTAGAAATTTCACTTGGGATCAGCAAAGGAGGAGCTTCATAGAATAAGTCTATAAGACCATAAGACATAGGAGCAGAAGTAGGACATTCAGCTCATTGAGTCTGCTCCACTATTCAATGAGATCATGGCTGATCAGATAATCCTCAACTACACTTTCCTTGCTTTTCTCAATAACCCTTGATTAGCTTACTAATTAAAAATCTGTCTTTTTTAGCATTCAATATACCAACAACTAGCCTCAATAGACCTCTGCAGTAAAAAATTTCACAGATTCACAAGCCTTTTAGAGAAGAAATTCATTCTCATCTCTGTTTTAAATGTGTGACTCTCTCTACAGATGTTCAGCTGGCAGTAACTGTAATATTTATATAGCCCAATTATGCACGATTGTTATCAACTGATCTTTTGAAGAAGTCATGTTGTTATTCCTTTTTCTGGTTTATGTAATCCTGGCCAATAAAATATTTCAATGTTTTAGCCTGTGACTTCCTAATACCTAAGTAATCTGCCATTGAAAGTTTGTGAGCTACTTATAAAATTTCATAACCATACTCAGATAGCATGACTATCTATGGACCACGGCCCATTCCTCATTGCTCGGTATTTGAGATGGTCCCCATTTCCTTATTAAGACTTTATTTTTCAAGTAATAACACTTTGGTATTGTTTTCTGAGGAAATTTCTGAGTAGTCTGTTTGGTGTAACTCTAATGCAAATCTGTTGATTTCTTTTAAATAAGGAACCTTATTCTCTTTGCCTTTATTCTTTTTAGTTAAATTTTTAAAAACTGTATCCCATAACTGGATTTCCAAATCAACTTCCTGTTCCATAGACTTTTCTTCTTTTCTGATTTATGTGTCACAGATCAAGTGTCTGTGACATTTGTTGCAACACAGTCAGGAAACAATCCAGGATGTCCTTATTGTAACATTCAGTTTCTTTTACCTCCACTGCTTGTTCTACCACACTTGGTGAAGCCAATATTTTTGAACCTGCCAGACCATTTTTCAAAATAAGATCAAGTCAATTTGTTTCACTATTCCAACTACCACTTCTGCACTTTACAAGTCACTCTTTAATCCAACTCTGTATTATGACGCTGGTTTGTAAACTCTATGAAGACCTCCAATTAATGTTTTCTCCTTTAACAACCCCTCTGGAAAATGGTATCATCAGCCAACATTAATGACCAACTTGCTCCAGTGTCTCTCAATATCCTTATTGATTTACATCCTTAATTTGAAACGTTAAGTGAATATCTCCCTTTTTGAGATCAAATAATCAAAACCTTGAGCAATTTTTTTCCTTGTCAGTCTCTATAAATGATTTTGCAACTGTCCTAAATCATCATTCCCTTCTTAGAATATCCCAACGAAACATGTTTTCTTTCCAAAATGCTAAAACTTTAGGACTTATTTCCTTTCTTGATTCTTCTTTTCTGAAAACACCTTAAATTTTCCTACCACTGCAATCAGTCTTGAATGTAATTTCCAGCAATGATTTTGGTATGTCTAGTCTTATTACAACAAAAGCATGTTAATTTCTTTGCATGAATTTTTGGTTCCAGTCTTTTCCCATTATTGCTTTGGCATCCTTCTGTCTGCTCGATAAAACTAATATCTCTTCCATCCACAAATATTCTACTTCTCCTTTCTGTAAGGTATTTAATGGTCAACTCATGTTGTTTAATTTCTCTATTTCTTTGGAGTTCAAGTTTTTCAAATTCCACATCCAGTGCAGTTCTCTCTGCTTCTCTCTCCATTCCAAATTATCTTATCTCCGTTTTCTCTGTTTTTGTTTTTTTTTCTCTTTTTCTAGTTCAAATCATTTTTTAAAATATTTCTAATGATATCTTCGCTCACCACAGCTGCAACTTGTCAATTTCAGGTTTCCTTTCTCCCACCCTTATGAGCTTCTACTTTTACTTCTACCTTCCATTTATCTGCTAAATCTCTCAGTTTAGTGTTAGTCAAAGATTTTAAATAAACCACTGAGATATTTTCCACTTCCAGAAAACTCTTAGCAACATTCAAAGCTATTTTCAAATTTCATGCAATAAACCTCACCACAACAAACATCTTTAGATGCCACGACCACACCATAGACATTATTTTAACGAGAAAGACACAGATCCATCTTAATTGTCCTGATCCCAGGTGATGTTACAACTCAAAAAACAAAGAGAGCTTAGCTTGTGATGTCACTTCACCATTCCCACTACTAATAGCTTTATACAATTTGCAATTTATCATATTTAAAATGAGGTGGCAACAACTAAATATATTAAAGAAATAAATATTAAATAAAGAAATATATATTAAATAAACTGAAGAAAATATATTAAAGCAACCTCATTCTTGTTCAAATAAAATATAATAACTGTAGTGATTATAACGAGGTTGGCCAGGCGGACCTCATTGAATATAATTCTCTGATTGGGACAGTTAACCTGTTCCAGTCAGGGAGCCATGGGTGATAGATATAAACAGGAGTGTCAGAGGTTCCGTTCACTCTGAGAGCTGGCTCTGAGGAAGCTGGGCCAGTGTCAAGTACAGTACTATGCACCTGTAAATAATGGGTGAATTGGAGACGGAATACCAGCTTCTGTGGAGTTGTTTCAATAACAATGAATGTTAAAAGATTTGAACTGAAAGCAGTAAAATCTTGAAAATAGCCAGCAACTTTACTTTTGTCATTGTCACTTAGGATGTCATTTGTGATTTTCATAGGAGATCTTTCGGTCCTGGGACAGGGGTGGAAACCTGATCAAAGGAATTCAGAGATAGTAGGAACTGTAGATGCTGGAGAATCTGAGATAACAAGGTGTAGAGCTGGATGAACACAGCAGGCCGTTGCTGCTCGGCCTGCTGTGTTCATCCAGCTCTACACCTTGTTATCAAAGGAATTCAGACATTAAGTTCGAGAAAGGAAGTATACAGATTTTGGGAGGTGACAGCACTTTCAAGGACTTTGGAGTGGAAAAGAAACTTACAGATGGACAGAGGGGTCAAGGAATGCTTTCTTTGAGGAAAGGTGTGGTGACTGCAGATTTGAAAGAGATATTACCTGAAAAGAGAGCATTTTCAACAGTAGTAAGACAATCAACCTTTGAAAATTACTAGTCAGTTAACATGTAACTAACGTATAATGTGTAACTCTGTATCGGAAATCGATCGCTGAAGCATTTTAATGAAATTTAACACAACTATTAACCCATTTCTTCTCTTATAGGTGTTGATCTCCACTCTACCAGCAGCTACTATTTTCACATTCCTTTAAATATTTGCCTACACTGGCTAAAAAATGCGGTCAAACCACTCCGTCAACACTCAACTATCCAGTTGCTTTCTGTTTGTGTCTACAGTAAAAGCAAGAGTGCAAGATTAAATACTTTAAACATTCTAAATGTTATAAATTTCTTCGGAAAGAATGCGATATTTGCTATAGGTCTACTGCATTGGGGTTATGTCAGTGTTTTCGTTTACCTTATCACAACTCTAACCCACTTTCAATGCAATTTATTCCTTTGATGATATCCTCACATAAATGTTTGATCCTCCAAATGTTCTCTACAACTTGCCAGCAGGACAGCAAACATCATTTCATCTGGTGAGATCTGTGCAATTATGACTTGAATACACAAAAGTGTTGTTAAAATACCATTTCTCTCCTGAAAATTGTTAAACCTGATCTGTAGAAACCTGGAATTGAACAATATCATTTGAGCATTTTGATTCACACTTATACTTCTCCATCTGCTAAGGCACTGTCAGTGCTATAGACTCACTTTGTCCCTTGATACACTGCTGAATCTAAGTTAAGAGATGACCAGACACTTCCTTTTGTTTCTTGTTTCCAAAAAGCTAATTTTGCTCAGGAAAAGTGAAACATTTATTGAGGTTAGAAATCATACATACATTTACTAACCCAAGATCATTCTGCCAGGTGAAATGCTAGAATTCTGAGTCACATCCTGTTCTCAAATCTTGAGTGCCTATGTGTTATAAGTTCTAGATTTACACATTGAACAAGATTTTCTATTTTGGATGCAACAAAAGTGTTGGGTGTCTTTGAGCTAGTCTCTTGTGCCACAGCCCAGAGTGAGTTGGGTCTTGAGCATGGGTTAAATGATGAATCACATTGGCTGGGTGGAGCAGAAGTTCTCACACCTGCCAGGACCTTCTTGGTCAAAGGTGCTTGCCCTTTAGTTAAAGGTCACAAAGGCAGCCTTTCACTTCAAATCAGGAATACCAGAGGGGTCTAGATTGGTCACCCCCATACTCATGGAGAGGTGACAGACCAGGCACAGCTTGGGCTCAGGATTTAACAATGCTTTGCTAGAGGTTATACTGCAGACCATCCACAAAAAGGGGCAATGCTTTTCCTTGGGATGACACCAGGTCTCCTATCAGACAAAGTCTGCGATATCCAAGGTCCCAGTGTAGGTCAGTGAATATGGCCAGCATAGCTGAGTGGCTCAGTGGCTCAGTTGTTAGCACTGCTGCCTCACAGTGCCAGGGACCATGCTTGATTCCACCCTCAGGCAACTGTCTGTGTTGAGTTTGCACATTCTCCCTGTGTCTGCATGGATTTCCTCCAGGTGCTCTGGTTTCCTCCCACAGTCCAAAGATGTGCAGGTTAGGTCGATTAGCTGTGGGAAATGCAGGGTTATGGGGAGGGGATGTGAGTCTGGTTGGGGGATGCTTACCAGAAGGTTGGTGTGACTCAGTGGGCCAAATGGCTTGCTTCTAAACTGTAGGGATTCTATGAAGTGCAATGCAAGAGAAGAATGAATGACCTTCTATGCTCAGGAAGGGGTGAGCGCCACCATCTTCTCATTTACAGTTAACATTAATTAGGGAAACACTCAGTCTAACTGCCACTGGACAGGCACATCACATACATCTATAAGACTCAGGATGATGTGCACTGAAGGACTCACAGTCATCCTGTGTTTCCTGCTTATTTAAGCAACAGGCCCATCACGCAGGGCTATGCATGCTCACAAAGTACTTGAACACCCATTGTCATAAAACTCAATCTCTCACTTTCATTCATTGCAGGACAAGCTCACCCACAACAGGAGGGACTGGGTTCAGACCAGTGGAGGTATCCAATATCCAAATCGTCATGACTTTTAAACAACAGGCCCCAGAGCTAGCATGAGAACCATGGGCTGTCATGCACTTATCAAGACAATAAAATTGGAATGGAAAAACAACCTGGCAAGGAGCATTACTGTCGGCTCTTCTCAGATGCACGTCAATCTCACACATTTATGTTTATAAGGCACTGTACATATCAGGCAACCAATTGTTACTTATCTCTTCAACAGGTATGAGCAGCCAGCAGTGGTCCCAAGACTAAGATCCCACAATCTGAGTCCAGCTAAATCAGGGACATTGTGAAGGATGCAATAGCTAAATATGACTCAGAGACACAATCTGGTGAGCACATGATTTACATGAGTCCACTGCTGCTGGAGGAAGAAATGCCCAAGGCTTCTTTTACTCAAAGGACTGCTGGAGACCAGGCACCTGCTGAGCCCACGTGCAAAAGATGTGACTCTGAACTCGGCCATTTCTCAGCAGAAAGAGGCAGGGAAAAATCAGCTCATGATAGTGAAGGTCCTCACTAGTCTTGTGCAGAAGATGGCTGAGTCCATCCAACTGCTGTCACGGCTTCAGCATGCAAGCATTTGGCTGCCTTTGTGGAAAGGGTGGTGGCTGTCTTGGAGAGTCAAGTCCATCAAAATCCTCAGGGGTTGCCATGTTTGTTCTCGAGCCTACACTCCATCACTCTAGTCAAGGGTACACAGCATGTATGATAAAGTGAGAGAGAACAGGATACCTCAGCCTCACTTCAGGTGTCCCATTTTCTCAAGGAGACAGTGTGGTGCCAGCAGACACCCACAGGGAAGAAAAACGACAGCCATGAACACAAAGAGCTTCATCTCAGGTCACTCCACAAGTGGTCTCTTCACCTCGCCTCTGCTAGGGACTCCACTATCTATAAGAACTCAGGCTGAAGATAATGCGCCTGCATCTGTGCATGGGGACTTTCAGGAGACCAGGCCCCTAGAGCTACCAGTGGATGTTGCCAAGCCCTTCATTGTGAAAAGGGCATCACCAGTTAGCTAGCTCCCTTTTTCCCCAGCTACAGATGTAGGACAGGTCCTGGACACAGTGGGAAGCAGAACAAAAAAGACATTTTGAGGACACATTGGTGGCATGGTTTTTAAGCGATGTATATACACTGCACTAATGTAAATGTACATTCCTTGAACATTTGTCTCATATCCCACCTAGGTGCTGACATGGCTGTCTGAAGTGAAAGCAGCAGAACATTTTCCCCATGACAAGGAAATGCTGCTCTTCTCTTTGGTTATCTCACATCATCAGCCTGAAGTTGTTCTTATAACTGAGTGAACCGTAGACTTAGCATTTTGGGGATTGCATTAAGGCTCCTGAGATTTTAAAAATATCTTTTCATGGGATTATGCACATCACTGGCAAGGCCAGAATTTGTTGTCCATCCATAGTTGCTCCTGAACTGAGTGGCTTGCTAGGCTATTTCAAAGGGCCATTAACAGTCAGCCATATTGCTGCGAGTCTAGACTCACTTGTAGCTAACTTCCCTAAAGCACATCAGTGAACCAGTTGGATCTTTACGATAATTGATTATAGTCCCATGGTCACCATTATTGAGACAAGCTTTCAATTCCAAATTTAGAAATTGAATTTAAATTTCATCTGCTACCTTTGTGAGATTTAAACCATACTCCCTGGATTTCTGGATTATTAATTCAGGAACATTACCATGATGCCACCACCACCTTTGCATCCAGGAACACTGACTTTGTCTGATGAGTTCAAAAAAGGCTATAAGGCCTAGGAATGTAACTGCCTCCTGGTCCTTGCAGACATAGGTGCTCATCTAACATCTAGTAGTTGTAGGGTACAACTTCCCAGCTTATCCTGATGCATCTTCAGCGTTGCCTGCCTGTCAACAATATATAGCTGCAATGATTCTGGTAGACTCTGTTGGCCAACATTTACTGTCCTCTTGCACAGGCTGCTGTGTCTGTAGCGATGGTCTTTCCTAGTTCCTGCTCCTGCTGTTAGGAAAATCACCTTTTGTTTCTTCTGAGAAGCCAGATGACCAGAAGAATGGCAGTGTTGACAAGTAGCTTCATGTTATCTTCGTGAAGACAGTTGTTTAATGCTTACAGTCATTTTTTTTAAGATATTCGCCCTGCCAGACTGCCCCATCATGTCTCAGAAACTGTGCCACCTCACAATGTTTCCCACCTAGCCTCCTACCCAATCTCCATACATTCCATGGAAAGCTGCATCCTGTGCAACTTCAAAGGTCAGCTCCTTGTGACCAATCATACAGGTGCAAAGAGACAGTGTGCATAGTCTAGATTTCTTAAAGCATGCCAGTGCACATGGCTGTGACAATCCATCAGGAGATATAATAATGCCAGATTCATCAGCCACACTCACAAGATAGCGTAGAACGTCACCCACGCACAACACAATGCCATTCATGCTCTCAAAACCAATTGCAACATTATCATCAAACCTGCAGGCAAAGGAGGAGCCATTGTAATACAGCATAGAATGGACTACTGCAAAGAAGCACACCAATAACTGAACAACCAGGAGCACTACACACAACTACCTGCCGATCCGACCAAAGAACACATCTGTCAATTGAACAGACTGATCAAGATCTTTGATCCATATCTTCAGGTTATGATATGCCCTCTCATTCTGCGTAGGGGGCTTCTACTACCTTCCACAGATACACAAAGCCAACACACCTGGATGACCCATGATCAGGCAATGGGACCCTGTGTGAGAACTTCTCTGGCTATATTGAGGGCATCTTGAAACCCACTGTACAGGGAACCCCCAGCTTCTGTTGCGACACTACAGATTTCTTACAGAAACTCAGCACCCATGGACAGTCGAACAAGGAACATTCCTTGTCACAATGGACATTTTGGCACTCTACACCAGCAGCCCCCACAACGACAGCATCACTGCAACAGCCTCAGTACTCAGTACCAACAAGTGCAATTTTCCAGACACCATCCTACAACCGATACGCTTTAATAAACTGTCTCCTCGACCACAACATCTTCACCTTCGACAACCAGTTCTTGATCCAAACACATGGAACAACAATGGAGATCAAATTTGTACCCCAATATGCCAACATTTTCATGCACAAGTTTGAGCAAGACATCATTGCTGCACAGGACCTCCAATCAACACTATACACCAGATACATCGATGACATTTTCTTCCTTTGGACTCATGGTGAGGAATCACTGAAACAATTACATAGTGATATCAACAAATTTCATCCCACCATCAGACTTACCTAGGACTTCTCTTTAGAATCAGTCTCATTCTTGGACACACGCATCTCCACCAAGGATGAACACCTCAGTACCTCACTCTGACACAAGCCCATGGATAACGTCATGATGCTGCACTTTTCTAGCTTCCACCCTAAACATAGTCATCCCCTACAGACAAGTCCTGTGCATACACAGGATCTACTCAGATGAGGAGGAAAGCAATGGACATCTAAAGATTTTGAAGGATGCCCTTACAAAAATGGGATACGATGCTCAACTCATCGATCGCCAGTTCTGATGTGCCACAGCAAAAAACTGCAATGACCTCCTTAGAAGACGGACACAGGACATGATTAATAGAGTACCCTTTGGCGTTCGGTACTTCCCCGGAGCAGAGAAACTGCGCCATGTTCTTCACAGCCTTCAACATGTCATCGATGACGACAAGAATCTCGCTAAGATCTTCCCTACGCCTCCACTTCTCGCCTTCAAACAACCGCCAAACCTTAAACAGACCATTGTTCATCTTCCTGTCAGGCTGGCAGAGTTTGTAGTCTTTGTGATGATTGACCTGCACTGAGGGAACAGTTTAAGTATTGAATGTTCCTCCTTGCTGCATTGCTTCCCGCATACCTGAAATATTGTAAAACAGCAATCAGATCAGAATGGACTTTGGCTCCACGACTTCATGAGATCTCATTGGAATGTGTGCCATGAGTGCTGTGGATCTGCTGGTTATGTGGGAAGTGAAGGCAGCTGATAGTGATTCTCCACCCACTGCACTCATAATTAATAAACTGTCTCTTCAGCCAGCCAGAAAATCTAAATTGAAATTCAACATTCCCTAAAAAAAACTCCTTCACTTTGGGTGTAGCCTTTTGAATTCTAAAGAAAATTGCACAGTTCCTTTCAGAAACAATGGTGAGATTTACTATTTATTTGCAATGTTTTGAGTACCAATCTCCCTCTCTCACTCAGCAAATTGCCCCCATTCTGTTCCTTCCTCACTGGCTTGCTCCCTCTGTCACCCCCTCCATTCTCTCCACATTCCTCTTGAGCCCCTCAATGACACCATTTATTGCCTCTTACTAATGCCCCACCGCAAGGCCTTCATCATTTCCTGCTGACTGTCTCACTCCTCTCATTGAGACCACATGCACAGTGACTTTCTTTGACCCACTGCTATGATACAATACGCTCCTAGCCCTCACCTACCACATTCAATTGCCCCCTGTCACTGTGACCATTCTTTCCACTGCAAGATACCAATGTATAAACCTCAGACATGTGCTGCTGGCATCAGGGCTGATGACCTAGACAAAATTTGTACCACCCTTGTCCAATTGAAAGTCAAACCCTGAACTGACTGGAGCCCAAGCCTCAAGCTGAGTGCTGCCCAACACTCAGATTGACTGTGCCCCAAGCCCCTGATCCCCCAGAACAACTTCGATCCAAACTCCTGACACCCAGACTGACTGTGACCCAATACCCCTGACCCCCCCGACCCAGACTGACTATGACCCAAAGCCCCAACACCCAGACTGACTGTGACCCAAACCCCAAGACACAGACTGACTGTGACCCAAACCCCAAGATCCAGACTGACTGTGACCCAATACCCCTGACCCCTAAACTGAACTGTGGCCCAAACCCCAGACTGACTGAGGCCCAAGTACCAACTGACTGTGGCCCAAACTCCAAACTAACTGTAAACCACCCCAGGACTTCTGTAGCCCATGTCCCAGATTGACTGTCACTGTTCTGAACTGACTAGAGACCACCCGATTCCACTAACTCTTCGTCACCTTAATCACGAAAGTGGTTCATTATTCGTCAACCACAGTGACTCCTTCTTTGGAACTTATGCAAGTCCAAGCCCTTTAGCCACATGCTGGCTAAATTTGAATGATCCTGCCCTTCAGCCAGAAGCTGCCCTCTGTTTTGTCTTTGCCATATTGGATTTAAGATGGTCCAGGGACACAACTTTCACTTTGACATGCTGATTGTATTTAGAAAGCTCAAAGCATACGTGACTGTAAGCATCTTTTAAAGCTGTATCAGTGTAAGGTCAAAGCAGCAAATACTGTTATCCCAAAGTCCAGGAAGAAGCACCAGTCACCGGGTGCATGTCCACTATGTGCAGTGAAATAACTTGTTCTCAATTGGGTAGCGGTTAATTGGGAAGACTAACTTAATTCCAGTGAGTTATGGTCAAATTGTAATTAATCTTCCTCCTTTATAGACAATATAACAGAATTTATCAAACTTTTATTTTATTTTAATTAAGACCATGAAAAATCCTGGTGTATGAAAAGCAAGGAATATGAACTGGATTTTTCAGTCCCAATCACATTTTGCTTTGATTTTGGTGCTGAAATACTGTTTTAACAAATTTAACTTAACAAATTGAGGTGAATCCATTAGCAAATTAGACAGCCGATAAACAAAATCACCAATCTATCTACTCTTTAGTTGTGAACTGAAAGGATCTGGAAAATGGTTGATTTTATCCTTTTGACAGAATGGAGAGAGGAACAAGTGGAACAGGTTGTGAGGCTATCCAAAGCAAAAGGCAAAGAGGCTACTAGTAGTGCCAAAGGAGCGATAGAGGTGTAAATGGGTGTAAATGAACATATGAAAAGTAGAACAAGGATATGATCTGCTAAGAGCAAACTAAACAAGTTGCACACAAGACACGGCTCAAGATATAAGAGATTTGGAGATCATGCTCTGATGTTGTGGAACTCAATATTGAGTCATTGAGGCTGTAAAGTGCCTAACTGGAAAATGTGGTGCAGCTTCTCCAACTTGTGTTGAGCTATGTTGGAACACTGTAGTAAAGCTAAGATGGAAATGTTAGCATGGGAGCAAGAAGATTTATGAAATAACAAGTAACTGGAAGGTTGGGTTAATTTTACAGGCAAAGCCGAGATGTTCCATAAAGCCATCAGCCAGTCTGAGTTTGGTCTCACCAATTTTCAAGAGGCCACATTCTGAGCAACAAATACAGTAGACTAGATTGAAAGAAGTAAACCACAGTCCCAGAGGACCATAGGACTACAAATAAAAGAGTATACCAGAGCGTCATGGAGAGGATGATCCCTGCAGAATGTCACTGCATACAGTGGAGGGGAGAGGAAGATGTGTTTGTTGGTGGTATCCTGCTTGAGGTGACAAAAATGGCAAAGGATGATCTTTTGGACAGAGATACTGTAGGGTTGGAGAGTGAAGTCAAGGGAACCTTATTGTTTTTCTGGAAGGAAGGTTGAGGGCAGATATGTAAGAGATGGTTCGGGCATTATTGAGGGCCCTGTCAACCATGGTGAGAGGGAATTCTCTTTCAGGAAAAGAAGGACATGTCAAAAGTACCATGGTGGAAGATGACATCATCAGAATAGATCTGTTGGAGACACAGAAGCTGAAAGAATGGAACAGAATCCTTTGGAGGAAGAGTAAAAGGATAAAGTCAAGGTAACTATGAGATTTGATGAGGTTTTAGTGGATATTAGTAGACAGGCAATTCCCACACTTGCCCATTCACCTCCTCCCTCCTCACTGTACAAGGCCTGAAACACTACTCAGTTTTGAAACTACCAAGCAAAAAGAATATGGCAAATTTTAAAAATTAATATTAGTACCTGAGAAAATCTGGTGAACACTTACATTAACTTAAGTGCCCATCTTCAGGTCAGTGCTCAGAAAAGGCAAATGGTGCCTTGTCTTTATTCCAGTTTTCTTTTCAATTACTGCAAAGACCTAATGATAATGACATTTATGGCATTTAAGGTAGTCCAGATAGTTCATAACTTTTGAGGCATATAGCAAAGGGATTTCTCTGAACTTGGTATGAAATCTGCACAATGCAACAATGATAAGTGTGAAAATCTTAGAGGGAGAGCAGTCTTTAGGTTGCATAGGTTTGTAACTGAATGTCCTAAAGGAAGGCACAGCTTCTAAATAAGCACAACACATTTAAAACTCATATGCCCATTTTTGACTGAAAACTCACAACCATCCTCTATGGGAAGGAGGGAAGTAGAGTCTCTTCAGAATAATTGTTGATTCAAGATAACACATCTGGTGATGTAGACTCAGAAGAAAGTCAATTACTTTTGGATGAAAGCCTGCTATACTGCTCTGACCTTGAATGTGAATTACATCAAGATATCTTGCAGGTAATTTGTCCACATAGGTCCTTCTGTCACACTAGAAGTGGCTGTGCATCATACAGCTGGAAAGAAAATTTAGAACCTTGAAACACCAGCTGTTTGAAAGTATTATTTGGATGCCAGGTGTGAGAATGGAAAATTTGGAGAGCTCCCTGCTTTCATTCAAATAATCTTGGATCTTTTATATTCACCTGTGCATATAAGTGTCATTTTGCATTTAATATTTCATCTGTATGGCAAACCCCAAACATGTGCACTCTACGAATGAATGCAAGTTATAGTTAGATTAGAAAAATACAAATAGACACTGATGAAACTCCAGACCTCTGACTGATTAAATCACTATTAAATCTGTTACGATATTTGCATGTATTGTAATCAGAAAGTTGGTGGCAATGCATTCATAGTTAATAGTATATTCATCATGCTGCTCAGGGAATTTACTGATGGTTTGATTGCAAACTTGTGAGTTGTTTGACAACTTGTGAAGAAAAGATAAACAGACTCTTTTTGGAAACAATGTGAATGTGCAAATTCAGAAATGGGCCAATTGTATGAGGCAGATTTGGCATTTGATATCTGAGCCCCATGAGTCCACAGTACTTCTAAGGTGCTGTGAAGTTTGGCCAACTTGTTTGGCTAACTAATACAACTCGGGAGCAAGGATCAATCACTGCAACTGGTAAACTTCCAATCCACCTCCAAATAATATTGTAAGACAATGCCTGAATGGATATGATGCTCTGAGTTGACCAAATCGAGTGCTCCATATGGATGAATGTTTTAACATGATAAACTCAAGAAGTACCTCTACCCATACTGAGGAGGGATCACTTTGTCAGCTTGACTTATTTGATAACACTTTCCAAGTCAGCAGGTTGGTATTAAGTATATGGTATAGACTAACACCAGTAGACTCGTACAGTACTAGAGTACTATGTTGTTTGGGGTTTGCCATACAGATGAAATATTAAATGCAAAATGACACTTATATGCACAGGTGAATATAAAAGATCCAAGATTATTTAAATGAAAGCAGGGAGCTCTTCAAATTTTCCAGTCAGAATTAAAATCTCAGTTATTACTGTCAAAAACAAATGCAGGTGCAAGCGCATATCAACTCCTCATTCCCCTATAAGTTGTACACATGGTGAAATAAATGGAAGTTCTTCAGTGCAGTTCATAATTTCTACTCTATTATTCCCTTTTGTAATTTTAAAGCTGTCAATCTTAATTCCTCTTAATCTTGCCTTTGGAAAGAAGAGTCCTACACATTTAATCTTTCCCGACAGATGAACTTCCTTAATTATGGTAAACGTTTTGTAAATATTTTCTGCATTGCTTCAGTAGACCTTTTACAGTAATACACAGTTTTCAAAGAAAACCTAACAAAGAATGTACAAGAATTTAGCATTACCACACTGCTTTTGTGCTGTCCACTGGAAAGTAACTTTAGTCTGTTGTCTGTACTCTTTCTGGTTTCTTCCTTTTGTAATTTATGTATCTATAGTCATAGATTTATTTTCTTCTTTATCCAATTTAGTTTTTTACTTCCAAGGAACAAGAAGCCTCTTTATTCTTTCACCCAAAGTAACCATTTCCTCAATAACAGTATTGAATTTCGTCTGTCATTGTTCTGGCTAATATATGTCTGTATTTTGGTGCATGCCTTTTTATTTTTAACTGTACTAAATTTGGTAACATTTACAACATTTTACAACATACATCCAGAGTCAAAATGATGTATCCATATGGTGAATAATAGGGTTTCCAGCAAAGTTCTCTACAGGACTTCTCATCTTCTCCCAGTGTGAGAAATTTCTAACTCCTACACTCAATTAGTTGTGTCAGCCATGGCTCAGTTGGGAACACTCACATCCTTTGAGCCTCAAGTTGCAGGCTTAAGTTCAGTTCCTGGATTTGAGCACAAAATTCAAGGCTGGCACTCCAATGTTGTACTGAGAGAGCTCTGCACTGTTGGAGATGCCATCTTTCAGATTAGACGTTAAGTCATAATTCACTAAAAAATTAAGTCAGTGAATGTGGAATTGAGGAAAAGTTGTGGAATTAATTGTTAGCTTTTTTTGAGACAGAAAGCAGACGGTGAGAATAGAGGACAGTTATTCAGAGTGGCAGTAGGTGGAAAGGAGTGTTCAACAAAGATCAGAGCTGGGATCAGTGCAGTTCAAATTTACATTAAAAATTTGGATGGTGGAATCAACAGCACAATTTCTAAATTTGTGGCAGATACCAGACTCGAGTGATTAATATGCTCCTGTATCTTGTTAAAGTCTTTAAGTTCTGCAATTTGTTGCAATCTTCAATATCAAGGAAGTCATGACATTAAAAAATTTCTACATGAGGCAGTACAACTTGATAGGGAGAATGGAGGGGTTCATTTATTACTCAGAAAGTGCCAGTCTAAATGGGGGTAGAAAAACAAAGCGATCTCAAAATGCAAATATGTCAATCACAAAAGATATGCCACACATTGTAAGGCCATAACAATACAAACAAAACTCTGGACTTTATTTCTAGAGGGATAGAATTGAAAAATAGGAAAGTTATGCGAGACTTATGTCAATCAGACTGTGGTTAGATTGCACTTATATTACTGCTTCCAGTTCTGTTCATCATATTATAAAAACGGCAGAGAGGTGGTGGGAAGGGTGCAGACATTTACAAAGATGAAACCAGAAATGTTTGAGCACACATACCTAGTAGAGATTGACAGACAGGGTCTCAGCTCACGTTAAAAATAAGAAAAAGAAGGCTGAGGGATGACCTAATCATGGTCTTCAAAATTATGACAAGTTTCGATAGAATAGATGCAGAACTAATATTTCCTCTTGTGGCAAAGAAGATAACTAGAGATCATCAATATGAGATAATCACCAATGAATGAGAAATTCAGAAGAAACTTTAATTCACGAGAATGTGGAACTGACTACATCGGGAACTGTTGAAGTAAATAGTATAGAATTGCTGAAAAAAGGATAAATTTTGTCAAAGTATTTCATCTGGCACTCACCAGGACAATTTGCAAGAATACCAAAGTAAATGGAAAACAAACTTTATATGGTATGAGAAAACAGCACTGACTGATTAACAAGTGGACTCTGATTGGTAGGGGTGTTGCCATGGAGAATACACCAGTTAATAATGACTGGTAGTTAACTGCCAAGCTTTGTTTAAATCTTAAACCAGGAAGGTTGACTATGATTTGTAAAAGCATTGCCCTGAGAAATGATGATTGCTGTCACTTATTCTACACAGTTGAAACAGGTGCTATGTGAAACAGAGCCCTGCAAAGAACAGGGCCCTGTATATTAATATACATAGCTTCCAGTATACACATGTGCACCACACTGTGAATCTGACTGACAATCCTTAATTGATTATCAGCATAATTCATGGGACACTCAGGATCATTTCACACAGATGATTTAGAACACATTATTTAAGGAGAAACTAAGCAAGAGTATAAGCAAGGAGTAACAGGTGATTATGTTGGGAGAATTAAATGAAAAGGTGGCAGGAGGAGAGTTTTGTAGTGTAGTGGTAGTATCCTTTGAGCCAGGAGGCCTGGGTTCAAGTCCCACCTGTTCCAGAGGTCTGTAATAACATCTCTGACAGGCTGACTGGAAAATAAGTTAAATAAATCTAGAAAAAAAGACAAGTGGAAGGAGGCTTGTGTGGATCGTAAACACTGGAATGAAGTGGTTGGGCTTAATGGCATATTTTGATACTCTATATTCTATACAATCCTACTTAAACTTAAGATCTGTCTGCCCTCTCAAAAAGACTTAAAAGATCCCATGGCACTATTTCTAATAAGTATGTGGAAGAAGAACGTTCTTTCTGCCTCCCTTCCTTTTAGAATAAATGTGTTTCATTTGCTATCTGTCTGCAAAATGAGACTCCCTGAATCAAGGTAGTTGTGGAAAATTTAAACCAATGTATCAACAATCTCATCAGCCACTTCTCTGATGAGCGTAGAATGAAATCAATCAGGACCTGGACTCTTGTCAACCTGCAGGTCAGCACTTTGGTTAGGCCACACCTGGAGTATTGTATGCAAGTCTGGTCACCACACATTGTAGAGGAGAGGAGGTACAAAGGAGATTCACCAGGATGTTGCCTAGGATGGAACATTTGGCTGGATAAGCTTGGGTTGTATTTTTACAGCAGAGAAGTTTGAGTGGATATCTGATAGAGGTGTATAAGATTATAATGGGCATGGCTAGAGTAACTAAAAAGCAGCTATTCCCCTTAATCAAATGGCCAATAACAAGAGGACATAATTTTAAAATGAAAAGCAGGAAAAGCTTTTTCTCCCAGAGGGTGATGGAAATCTGGAATGCACTGCCTGGGACGGTAGTGAGGAAGCCACAGACCTTTAAATAGTACTTGGATGAACACTTGAAGTGTAATAACATTGAATACTAGAGTCCCAGTGATGAAAAATGCAACAAATATAGATAGTAGTGTATTTTTGACTTAATACTGACTTGATGTGCCAAAGAGCCTCTTCTGTGCTGTATGATACGCTGATCTGCAGCTCAAACAATTTACTCAGTAACCACTTCTCTGGTGATTCTAATTGTTTTCTGAGTTCAACATTTCCTTCCATTTGTGATGTATAGTTGCTTTTTAGATATTAATTGTATCATCAATAGTGAAGACCAATGTAAAATGCATGTTCCATTCATTTGTCATGTCCCTATTTTTGTTAATTTCCCATGTACACTTTCTATAGGACTAACACTCACTTTGTTATCTCATTTTAAAATATTTGTCAAAGCTCTTACTATCTGTTTTTATACTTCTGTCTAGCTTTCTCTTCTACTCTATATTTTCTTATACAGTGGTCAAGAAAAGTGCAACAAATACAACTTTTTATTTTGGCAGTGATGGTATAGATATTTGGAAGGTGAGTACATCAGCAACAATGTAATAGCGGCATAAAGCTAAGAACTAACTGGTAGAACCAAAGTCCATCTAGATTGAATGAAGTGATAGCAAGAGACCTTTCGCTCTATTGTGGTGACATTGCAGACAACCAAATAGCCTATGTTTGTGTGCAGGAAAACATATGAAATGTGAAAAATATCAATATAATGAGAAGCAGCAAGGAAAATAAACCAGCAGAGAGAATAGCATGTGGATATAGGAGGGGACAACTTTTTTAAATGGTATGTGTAGGACTCTTTTCTGATCCTTAACCTAATGGGGAAGGGAACACCTTTAAACTTGCTAATGGCAAATGACTTGGCGCAAATAAGGGAAGTGTGGGAGAATTCTGATGGAGAAGTAATCATAATTTAATGTGATTTAATATCTTTGATTTATCTGCGACAGATGGTATAAAAGACCAAGGTAATAGATTCTTTTTTTAAAACAGCCATCTGAGGGAATGAGGTAAGCAAGATAAACTGAACAAAAACATCGACAGTCAAAGAACAGTGAGCATATTTCAAGCAGGGTGGGAAATATACCCCATTAAAATGAACATACAAGTCAAAACTGAGATTGTATGGCAAAATAAGGAGATGGTAAGAAGAAAGAAATAAAGGAGAAGATATTTGGAAAGTTCTTAAATTATGAAGAAAAATGTCAAAATAAACTAAAATAACTTTGGGAAGGAAGTTAAAAGACAATTAGGAAGACAATGCAAAAAGATGAAATATACAGGATCAAAGAAAATAAATAGAAATAGCAATTTATTCCATTAACACACCAATAACAAATGAACACTTGGGATTGGTAGGAGCCACTGACAAAACTCGACAAATGATACTGAAATAACGAATAGATTTAAAAGAATCTTTTTTTTTTAATGATACAACGATTATTTCCGATTCCTTTATTTCCTTTGATTTTTAAAAAAAATACTTGATTTTCACTTCTGTTTTGAAGGACACTGCCCTGAATTTTAAGCGGTCTTTTTCACTCTGTCGATACAGACTGTTCTCAGTGTGCATGCTCGATTTAAACATTTTCAAGTTTTGTTTTTGTTTTACATTGTAAGAAGGTTCTGAAGAAATACACCAAGTCCTACTCCATAACGTAATTACGGAGTTAAACAAAACGAGCAGCAGAGAAAGTAACTCTTCAAATCCAGATCAAATAAAAATCTGGATGAAATCCTGAACGCTCATTAATAGAATCCTGCTGAGAAGTCGCTGTTTTAGGCATTTGCTGTATGTTTATGCACAGATTGTTTACCCTTGACACGCTGATGATACAAACCACAAATACCTCGCGGAACTTGGCAAGGGCTAACCTCGGGCAGTAAAGCTCAGCTCCTATGTACTTGTGGTTGGTGTTACCTTCCAAGGCATTGCAGTGAGCAACGAAAATCAGTAAGTTCAATTACGTTCTAAAATCGCACACCTCATCTGACAAGTTTCCTGCATGGCTGAACACTTTGGCATGTTGATAGCTGCCTGAATTTGGGGAGGAAGGCTAAAATTCACGTTTCAGTGTTCGTTATAAAGAGTTTTTTTTTATCACAAGAACTGAGAAATTTGGACGCGCCCAACACAAACGACGGAAAACCTATAAACTATGTGAGTATTTCACATGTGCATATATGCATTCGCATATGGGTAGACATGGAGAAAGAAGTATACAAAAAACCCAACTTGATTTACAACTAAAATAAAACAAAATTAATGTACAATTACTTCCTTCATTTGAGTGGCAACATCGATAGCTGTAGAGTCTGATGTCCGAAAAACAATGCATCGTTACGTTCTTAAAGTGTTATATAATAAAATATTTATTTTAGTCTTTTGAGAAGAATTCGTAACTACAGACTACTGGAGACAGAAAGAAAGATTCTCGACGTGTTCAGTGTTATCTAGTACTTTCCCTGCCAAGAAAAAGTGTAAGGAAATTTAATTTCAGTTGATTGACAGTGTCTATGGAAACGGCCAGGTCTTAATCCGTCTGGACCCGCCCTCTGGTGTAGTTTGACCAATCATTTGGGAAGAGAACGACCCGAATCTGCTACAGACTGGGTCGCCGTCACGTTGAAAACACACAGAGCCATCCCGGGAGATAGCTTTCTGCATGAGGGGTAAAAACCTTGATCGGCAGGATCCAGCCGAAAAGACAAGTCTTTGGGCCACAAGGAGCAGAAAGAGGAAGGGAAGGGGAGGGGAGGGGGGAAATTGGGAGAAAAAAAGAGAAACATGTCTTCCGCTTCAAACGAAATCACGAATACAATTGAGATTAAAGAAGAAAACGACAGCTTGCAACCAAAGATCAACAACACACTGGGTTCTCCAGCCACTCTGGAGCCTGAAGTGAGTGCACTTTCTACAAGCCCGGAGATTTCCGATCAGGTACCCGTGGAATTGTTGACCAACCCCGCCGCGGCGCTGACTTTTTCGCCGGAGCAAGTGGCGTGTGTGTGCGAGGCTTTGCAACAAGGAGGGAACCTGGATCGCTTAGCCCAGTTCTTGTGGTCCCTGCCTCCCAGCGATCTGCTACGTGGCAACGAAAGCATCCTGAAAGCTCGGGCTCTGGTGGCTTTCCACCAGAGTCGCTACAAAGAGCTGTACAGCATTCTGGAGAGTCATAACTTCGACTCGTCCTGCCACACTTCGCTGCAGGATCTGTGGTACAAAGCCCGGTACACAGAAGCCGAGAAAGTCCGCGGCCGGCCCCTGGGGGCTGTGGATAAGTACAGGCTGCGGAGGAAATTCCCCTTGCCCAGGACCATATGGGACGGCGAGGAGAGGGTCTACTGCTTCAAGGAGAAATCGCGGAACGCGCTCAAAGAGTTGTACAAGCAGAATCGCTACCCATCGCCGGCCGAGAAGCGGAATCTGGCCAAGATCACAGGGCTTTCCCTCACCCAGGTCAGCAACTGGTTCAAAAACAGGCGCCAGCGAGACCGCAATCCATCGGAAAACCAGTCGAAAAGGTGAGGCGCCCAAACTTCCCAAGTCTTCTGTTTCCCGAGGGCGCTTCCTAATGCCACAAAATGGCGCTTATCTAGTCCTTTATTTCCTTCTTTAAAGTTACAGTGGATCATGAGGCATCGTAGAGGCTTTTTTTTTGTCTCGTTTTTCCTCCACCACCCCCCTTCTCTCACAGGGTCAGTGGTCCGTCTGCTGCTGTTTCGGGAGGGGGAGGAGGATCCATGGTGGGGGGGGGGGATATAGTTTTCTTTTGAAACGAGATTGAAGAGCAGTTTCACAGTTCTTTTGAAGGATTATTTTTACATTTATTCAAAAAAAAGAACCTTCTAGCACTTATGCCGGTGAGTGTGAGGGGAGCGATGCCTTTTTTTTGGATTTCTTTCAGTTGCTTTGCAGCATGGCCGTACACTCGCTTTGTTTTGAAACTTGAGTCTTTCCCATTCAGCTCGAATTTCAGCGGAGTTCACTTCACCAAAGCAAAGTTTGCTCCTATTCTTTCTCCCAACCCCCTCTTGGCCATATCTCACACGCACAAATGCTGTTGGTGGATTCCCTTCAGGTCTGGGATGAGGAAGAACTGGATTCTTTCTCTCTCCCTTATTTTTTTAAAGAAAGTCCGCGGTGGATTTACTTGTTTGTCCTGTGCCATAAAGGTACTTAAATGCTTTGTGCTTAAAGGGGGAGTGCGCACCTGGTGGAGGTAGTGTCGAGCGACAAGCTGGAACTGTACTCATTTCAAATGGTGATGTAAGAAACTGCTGCAGGGCATTTATAAAGTAAACGAGGTGAAGGACGCCTTTGTACTTGGCCAGCGCACCATGCAGTTGTAAAGGAAAAGTCAGATTCCACAAATAGAACTAATGTTTCTGACTCATGGGCCATTCTTGTCTCCTGTTTTAAATATGATTTTTTTTTGAAAGGGGGCACCTTCAAACAAACCAGACGCATACCATTTATAATTCTGCTAATAATGAATTTGTTGCAACTTTGAGTGCAATCCCTAAAGGTCAGAGAGGGTTCTAGGAGTAGGTCCGGTCGAGATGGCGGGAGAAAGGCACCCCTGGAGCAAGCTGAGCGCTTAAGATAATCGAACATGCCATTTGCAGTTAAAATTCAAATTCCATGTTCACACCTCTGGCAGGGGTGGGGGTTAGTGTGGTGGGGAGGGGAAGTCGCTGGCTAAAGAAAAATCGAGATCCAACATGATCAGTCACCTTTGTAATTGTATTTTAAAACATGCAATCTATTTACAAAACACAAGCGATGTCTAACAGCTAGCCAAAAAGAAAGCTGCGAATCTGTAATAAAACCAGATATTGCTGAAAATACACAAGTAGCCAGCAAGTACCTCTACAGAGAAAAAATGTATTAATGTTCAAAGGTATCATCACACCTTGACACGAGTAATCTTCAAACAGTAAGGAAGTTTAGTTAATTGCAAACCCCTGTACCTCTTTAGATTAACGCACAAGATGGATGTTCTACTTTGCACAACACAACCACATATATACTAAGTAATATTGCTCCCAAATCTTGCAGAGAAGGGAACAACCAATGTAATGGACAACCGGAAAGGCAAAATCAGACCGGCGTTTCACTCCAAATAAATTTCTGCACTTCTTTGAATATAAAAATAATAACTAGAGATTTTTCTTTTAAAAAAAAACAACTTTCCAATAAGTTATCTGATACATTAAGAAATTTGAATTAACTTGTAGTTTTGGGAGGTCAGAGGTTTTTTTTGGGCAAAGCCTAGGAATTGATTAGGGCCTCCACATTATTTGAACATAAGGGTAACTTATTTATTTTAAGTGGAGAGAAAGCAAAGTCAACGATTTGGGTCCAGTGACCCTTCTGCCAGACCTGCTGAGTTTTTCTGTTTTTGTTTCTGATTTCCAGCATCTACAGTTCTTTATTTTTTTTTAAGTGAGTTCATAACTCCACAAAAGTAGCTGAAAAGCAATGTCATATGAAAATGTACAACCAATTCCAACACTGAATTAAATTTTACATTGTGGCTGAAAAATAAGTGGGTATACAAATTATTGTAATACTAAATGGCACTTGCAGGTTTTGATACAAGAGGGATGGTAGTCATTATATAATAGTTTAGCATATAAAGAGGCCATTCATCCCATGAAGCCTGCATTGAATTTTTCAAAGAGAAATAAAGATAGTCTGCATATCACTATTATTGTTTCCTTCTTTATCCAATCCTGTTTTGATGGCTACCATTGAATTTGTATCCAACAACCTATTAAGAAGTCCTTTCAAAAGTGTAACCACTCATTGATTGATTGTTTTTTAAAGTGCTTCTGGTATTTTGTTGTCAGTCACGTTAAATCTGTGTTGTCTGATTATCAGCTTTTCAGCCTTTGGAATTAATTTTTAGAATATAAACATTACATTATTTTTAAAAATACTTACCAAATTCTTCCTCTTAGGCTTCTATGCCATAAACATATCAATATTTCTATAATTCCCCCTAACTCTGAAACTATTCTAGTAAGCCATTGCTGTAGCCTCTTCAAAGACTTGGTGTCCTTCCTAAAACATGATCCTCAAAATTATACTCAATAATGTAGGTGAGGCTGAACAAGTGTCTTATGAAGACTGAGTTCTGATCTCCTTGGCTTTGCACCCTCTGCCTCTATTTA
>NC_063339.1:27177581-27187352 GCF_021869965.1 Rhincodon typus | reverse complement strand
TTTTAAAGAAGGATAGACACACAACCAGCACTGCTGGTTAAAAAGCAATTAATGTGATGGTGAAGGATGTTGGTTCCAATGAGGTGGAATCTGTATGGGTAGAGCATGGAGGAGGAATTCCTGAAGTGTGTATGGGATGGTTTTCTGGATCAATTTGAGGAACCAACTGGGCAGCAGGTCATCCTAAACTGGCATTGTAATCCAAATAAAAGAAACTACTGTGGTAAGCAGTGTATGCTTGCTATATATCACATGACATCTCATTGCTCTTGCAAAAACTTGACCTGTTTTTTTGCCTTTGGTTTTCAGCAAGTCTGTCCAAGATCTAAGCCACAGAGCCAATGGATACGACTTGGACCAATTAAGAATGCTGTGTATTTGCTGATTATAATTGAGCCTGTTAGGGATGACTATTCACGTATCTGCCTTGGTCAGGTTTACAGACCTGTATGTTCCAGTTGGCCCCTGGCTTACAACATTGCCGTGTTGTATATGAAAATCTGATAGGATGCTAATTATCTCTGTGCTGGATCACTTAAGCACACTTCAAAAGGATTTTGCATCATTAGTGGTTTGCAGTGTGATAGCTGAAAGAAGCTCAAACTTGACAAATACTAATCCCTATTTGTGGGATGAAAGTGGACCAAAATTAGCAAAGTTGATTGGATTCATATAATACCATTTACTATAACTTTGGTCTTATCAGTGACCTTGTAAATAGGATCTGAGCCATTGCTACACTTCGCAAACTTGATGTTTAAATTACAGTATGTCATCATTCTGAGAAATCAAGGTACACTTTTTTGCTCTGTAATTGTAAAAAGCCTCAAATGGCCGAAGGCGGCCACTTCAGTCCTGAAAAGTGCCCAGTCTACCTGTGATTATCCTGGAATGTTAAGGTTTCTCAGAGGGTTGAGTGACTGATGCTACTTTCAGCAGCAGCACAAATGGTGGTTGCCCCTAATTGGTGCTGTCCGCCAACAAGTTATTCGATCTATCGAGTGAATTCCTGTGCTGGACATAGAAGCCTTGTGTTGCAAGGACAGGCAGATTGTATTCAATTTCCCTTTCGAACGTTCACAACAGATAAGGTACTGAGTGTATCCAACCAGCCTTCACTTGCAAAACTCCAAGCAACATCCAACTTTTAAATATGATTCTGTAATTGGACAGTGTTTGTTTGTTTGTCCTGAATGTTCTAAGAATTAAACTAAACTAAAGAATGAGTCATGGCTTACAGCAAAGTGCACTGTACTAGAATCTGCATATTAATACACGGACCTTGTTCTTTCAGACAAAATGTGTACACACATTGTGCCTATTTCAACTCAACAAAGTAGGTGCAGCCACCCTCCTGGTCGAAGCACTACCCTAAGGAATGACCAAATCAGTCAACTTACCTTGTTTAAATTTTAAACAAAACTTGGTTGTTAATGTGAGTTGTAATCTCGCTGCATTCTCCATGGCAACATCTCCTATCCAAGTCCAGTTACCAACTAATCAACACAAGCTCTTCTCAGATAATATAAAATGTTGTTTCCCTTTGTTAGTATTCCTATTCATGCCCTGATGAATACAAGTTGAAAACATCGGCAAAATCTTTAGCAATACTCAATTTCTGTACTGCTAAATGATTCAATGATATTGTATTGATTATCATTGTATAATTTAAATTTCTTTTATATTGAAGCAATGACCAAACTATCATCCAATGTAGGCTACAAAATGATCAGGACAGGCACCTGAAATAATAGAGATCTGATTACTGATCAGTAATGGGTCAGGAGGTTTAGTTTTAATGTAACATCTGTCTTTTAGTAAATGTAGATATAGCAGTATTAATTTTAAAGTTTACTATAACTATGGCTCTGCTTGAGCTTGGAAATATATATTAACAAATTGAAAGTCTATTTTCAAATGGGTTTGATTTAAAATGTTTTGTTGCTTTCATTATATAGACTATCTTCTGTTACATTGGTGTTTTAAGCTCCACTACCAAAGAGCGCACAACTTCTTTAAATGATCCAATTTAATATTTGGCTTGAGTCAAGTTCTAAGAGCTCATCATCGATACTTTTTTCCTTGCAGGCAAGGAAATCTTTTATGCTGCTATTTTTTTCAAGCCGCCCCTTCTCATGGTTGTGCCATATAGTTGTCACACTTGTTATTCAGACAGTGATTGTGCTGTTGGCAATCTATGTGCCAAATATTCAAAATATCTTTGGTGTAGTTGGTAAGTTAACTTTTATTATTTTGATCTTTAATCAAGCTGAAAGTAAATTATGAACATTATATGCAAGTAGAATCTGGGGAAAATGTAAACAATTTTTGCATTCCTAGCCTCCTAAATCAATTATGAAATGTAACACAGCAAACATGTGAAAGGGTTTGTTGGAGCACCTGTGATTTTCAAGTGTGAATAATGAATGCCAGGGACATTGTAGTATATGTAAGAATCTTTTAAGACAAGCATTAGTCAAGCCAATGCTTTCAGCTCCCCCCAATTTGGTGTCTGGTTAATGACCAGAAAAATTAGTGTAATTTCCTGGTTACATAAACTACAGTTTCTATTCGTGTTCCAATGTCAATCATTGTCGTTCTGAATGATTGATTTTGGTTCGCATTTTAAAGCTGCCTTGAGGTATTTTTTGTGCAGGAAGAAAATCTGAACTTGCTTTCTCCTCCCTTTGCCCCTCGCCCTCGCACCCCACCCTACTCAACCTAAGCAAGCTTTGTCGGTAACAATGAAATGCGAGTCCCCCAGTAAGTCACCTTCCTATCAACTGCTCATTTTCGTACAGTGCAATTGAGTCTTCTCTCAGCCTCTTGTTACAAAGGTGAACTCCAGTCTATCCCATGTTTTCCTAATTAATTAAACTTAATTTCCTTTCTTTTCCTGGTAGCCCCCCCATCCCCCACTTCTACCCCTCAAAATATTGGGGACATTCTGGGTCTTGTGCCTTGGACTTTAAGCCGTGAGGACCTCCCAGAAGAAAGTAGATCAACACAAAAGGAAATGGGATACGAAGTTGTGCTGGTAGGATTAGGTGAAGTGAGGGAGAAGACCTAGTGTGAAACATAAATGTAGACATGAACCATTTGGGCCTAATGGTCATCTCCTCTGCAGTGTGTTCTTTGCAATTCTGTATTAAAAATTCAAATTGCATTCTTAATTCACTTATTTTGCCTTTTTATGATAGATTTTATATATGCTACATTTTGTAATGTACAAACTGTAATTCGTCATTTTTAAGGTCTAAAATTCTCTCCATTTCCTCAGGTTCCACAACCTCAACAGCTTTACTATTTATCTACCCTGGACTCTTTTACTTGCAAATAAGCAGCGAATCTTTAAAATCCTTAAGGAAACTTAAGGTGAGTTTTTTTGAAGTAACTAACTTTACATCAAAAACTGTAGTGGTTTCTGGTAAAACCCTAGCTTTACTTGATCATAAGGTGTTAGATATTCCAGTCTACCAGTCATTGCTAATCTAGCAAAGTTGGAGTTCATTCCTTTTGGCGCTTGCATCAGTGGAATTTAACTTTTTTTTTGTCCAATTAGAATGGAGTAAAGATGTGTACTATGTTCCTAATTTATCACTTTTTAATTTAATCATGTTTTCAAATGTTAAACCAGTTTAACAGTCCTCCCTGCCACAGGCACTTGTTTCCTTTTCAAATTAAGTAAATATGGTCAGAATAATCCATGTGATCCTAATTTTCTCTTTGCCTATGTAATAAAGACTTTCTAAGTACCAGACATGGACCTCAACAGATTGAAACTACCATGGCCATGTGGAAACCTCAAGTACACTTGTCCTTTCTTAAATGATGTATTGCTTCATTCTCCTTTCCATTATTCCCAGTACTTTTTAACAGAACAAGCCTCATGAGTGAACTAACACTGAATAGTGCCATCACACTCTGCTACTTTCCTGTGCTCCATAGGCAATGTTCCAAATGGTAGCTGAAACCCAAAGTGACACAGCACAGATGTGTACAGTGAATGTCACATTTCAAAGGAAATTGAATATATGTACACAATTGATGACCTGTATAGCTCTTATTGCACCACCTATCCTAGCCCCAGGCATACGATTTCAGCATATCCCCTTTGTGCATTTAACAATTAACCCAATTCAAATCTGTGGATCAACATCATCTATATAATAACATTTTAAGCCGACACTTGGTTTGTACTCCTGTTCAGTTTAGTGATCTCAAGGGTACTGAATTTTAAAATCTTTATGAAATAGATATTCTGTGTAGAAACATGTTCTTGAATTTTCTTCCTATATTTGTTAACTTTTGTTTCACCAGGCTCTAGGATTGATTATTCTAGGCATTCTCATTGGGGCAGTTAGTTTGCCTATGATCATCATAACCTGGCTGCACAGTGAAAATTGAGCCTAATCAATGTAATTTTCAGAAGTGAAATTACAAAACTCAGGAAATCCATCAGCTGAACAGGGAAATCACCATTATAACCATGTAGGTTCTCCTGATTTACTGGCGACATGGTGACAAGTGAAGTCACCTTTAGACGTGGGATCAGGTCTTGCAAATCTCTCTCGATGATGGGCATGTGAATAAAACTTGTATTTGAGCATCCAGAGATATTTGTGCAGGATCAAAATTAAGAATGCTATGCTTTGCTGATGTTCAGTAACTGATCTCAATTGGGAAAGAAATCAACTAATTTAAAGCCATGTTACTATGGAGAAATTTCTACCAAAAGGCAAATCTCTGATATTACAAATCGGGGGAAAAAAGCTCCATTTCAATATTTTGTGATTTTAATTCAATTGCAGTAAAAATATTAGTATTTATGCTCAGTTTATTTCTAGATTTTTCCAGCATTCCAAAGTGGTCAGTTTAAAATAAAATATTTAAAAACCAATCTTTATTAATGTGTAAGGAGACTTTTTAAAAAAAAAAAAAAAAATTTTATCCATTGCCAAAAATCAAATTACATTATTACTTTGGATTAAGGAGTGAACCTAAGTTGTCACCTATTGCTATATTTTGCACTTTATGCTGTGCATCTGATTCCTTGTGTAAGTGTTAAAATCATGTCAGTCATCTTTGTCTTGTACTCGTAAATACAGGTTAAAGGCATTTTTGCATCTACTTTTAATTAAATAAATTTATTGCTTTAAATTTATTTAATGGAATACTAGGGGAGAAGGTGAGCTCTGATCAGATTGGATATCACAAATTTGCTTTTTTTTCCTCAGTGGAACTGGTGACTAATAAACCAGCAAAATGTGGCACTTTAAAAGATGTCTGCACTCTTGTTAATGTGAAGTTTGACATGCATAAAGATGCAGATTACTAATGTTCTTAAGGAAAGTTATTCCCTTGATTAACCGTTTAATGTTTTTAACTGACAGGTAATATGGTTAACACTTATCTTGTGAAGTGCTAAGTAAACTGATTTTTAATAAGTGACTTTGTTTAAATATTTTTGAAGCTATTCTGGTTGGTAGTTGACACTTGGACTTTGAATGATCAAAGGCCTAAAATAGCTGTCACTTGATGCAGATTAATGTTGTTTATACATTCAGCCAGATTAGGCACTGCACATAAAAACATGGCTGATTGCAAGATGCTACTTTTATTCGCTGAGTAATATTTTGTTCTGAGCTTTAGTAAAGTTTTTTTTGTTTAGCACAAAATAATACAATAGGTCGCACACTAGTGTTTACAAAACTTAGTGAGCAAAACAAAGCTAAACTTACCAGTTTTAAAATTAAATAAAATACATCTTGCCTTTTGATCCTGATAACCTGATAGTGGCAGAGTTGCATTTTAAATAATGCTGGTTGCATATTGTAGCCTATTAGTTTTACTGTATGTTAATTTGTGTTCACTTAAAATTAAGATACTTTTTACATCTTTGGTTTTTCCATTATATACTAACAAGACAAATCTTTGTTTACATTTTCTGAAAAATATTTGTGAGATTTTGCACTATTTTCAATTATCTTGAACTTTTGTACAACAGAACAATCTACATGTGTTGCTTGTTTTTCTTTGATTCCTGAAAGTTTGTCGTCTACTTTTTTTATGTTTGAATCCTACTGGGAAAAATGTATTACTGGTGATCTAACTTCCCAAAACATTTTCCGAAACACTGCAATAATTTTACTTTTTCTTCAAAAGGCACTTTTCATTTTGTATAAAGCTTCAGATTTGTACCCTTTTTAGTTCAATTATGATATTCTATTAATGCACCTCATATAATCGATCGTGGTATCCTCAGGATTCTGTTTATTGCATTTTGATATTCTGTTAATAAACCGTGCAATTTATCAGCTGTTTGTTAAATCTGTAGTTTATATTTTTGTAAAAAGCTATTGTGCTGTATTTTAAACCTTTTGAATATTTCTAAATGCCAGTGTAAATTCCATCAGTGTATATTTCAATATTGAAGTGGTTAATCATGTTTATTGTTGTAAAATAAAATGTCTATGCAACATTGCAATAGTATTTCTGGTGTGCTTTGTGTTGGTGAAAATTCTACCAGAGAGCACAGCCTTTAAAATACATTTTTGGCCTTGGCATCAATCTCCATTCCCACAATTGGCTGCTTTTTCTTTTTTTTTGAAAGGAAACGTAATTCTTCTGTGATGTGAGCAGCATTTTTACATGGAGGTTTTTGAGGAATCTGTGAATTTTCTTTCCCAAATCTTTGACTTTATTTGTGTTGGCCATTGGCTGCTGTCATGTTATTCAAAAGGTAATTGTGAGACTAACTTGACATTGTTCCGTTTTAATCAACAAATTGAATGATGCTATGACTGATCTGATCATCCTCAACTCCACTTTCCTGCCACCTTCCCCATAACCCTTGACTCTCTTAACAATTATAAATCTCTCTGTCTCAACTTGTGCTATATTCTGTGATTTATGGATGACTGGATTCCCAAATCCCCCTATTTCTGTAACTTTTCTGCAGTCTTCCTCTATTTAAATAATATTCAGGTGTTCTATTCTTCCTGCCAAAGTGCACAACCTCACATCTGCCTATTATATTCCACTACTAAGATTTTAGCCCCCTCACCTAACCTGCCTCTATCCCTCGGCAATCTGTTGCCTTTACTCCCAACCTTCACACCTATTTTTGACATCTGCAAACTAAGCTAAAATACATTTCACTTCCCTTACACAAATCATTTAAATAGTAAATAATTGTGGACCCAGCACTGATCCCTGTGGCGCACTCTTAATTAAAGTTGCCATCCTCAGAATGCCGTCTTATCCCAATCCTGTATCCATGCTAATATTACTTCCCCCTCCCCCCCCCCCCCCCCCCCCGCAACATGGGTTCTTTAGTAGCTAAAGTGCAGCATCCTACCAAACTCCAAATATATTAGCGATAGTACGAACTGCAGATGCACAAACCTGACTGCCCGGCCGACATGTTGTCTCTGCCTGCTCCTGCCCCACTGAAATGTGTCGGCCAGGCAGTCGGGTTTGTGGATTTTGGAAAGGAGACAAATGGGCAGTGCAGTGTTGGGCAACAATGAGGTTGGAGGTGACGGTCAGTGCTCGGCAAAGGATTCACCTTCGTTCCCTTGCACCCACACATCAATGAATTCATGCTTGGATATCGACCTCCGCGCCTATTTCTTCAACCGCAATTCTAACACTCCCTCTATCGACCCCTTCTCCCACCTGCAACCCACCCAATCCTCCTGGACACCACCCCAAGGCCTCCTTCTCTCCCTCAACTTCATCTCCAACTGCCGTCACGACATCGATCGCCTCAACCTCTCTGCTCCTCTCACTCACTCCAACCTCCTCTCCCACAGAATGTGCAGCCCTCCGCTCCAACCCTAACCTCACTATCAAACCCTCAGAGAAAGGAGGTGTAGTTGTGGTATGGCGCAATGACCTTTACATCACCGAGGCCAGGTGCCAACTCTCTGACGACACCTCCTACCGCCCCCTCGATCATGACCCCACCCCGACCACTATAACATCATCTCAAACTATTCATAACCTCATCACCTCTGTGACCTCCCACCCACAGCCCACAGCACCCGTTCCTATATCCTTCCCAAAATCAACAAACCTGACTGACCCTCTGTCTCTGTCTCTGTCTCTGTCTCCTCCTGCCCCATTGAACTTATCTCCGCTTACTTTGACTCTATTTTCTCCCCCCTCGGCCAGGAATTCCCCACCTATGTCCAGGACACCAACCATGCCTTCCACCTCCTCCAAGACTTTCAATTCCCTGGTCCCCGAAACCACATCTTCACCATGATCATCCAGTCCCTTTACACTTTTTTTCATTCCCCATGCAGATGGCCTAAAAGCCCTCTGTTTCTTCCTCTCCTGCAGGCCCAACCAGTCCCCCTCCACCAACACCCTCATCTGCTTAACTGAACTCATCCTTACCCTTAACAACTTCTCCTTCAACTCCTCACACTTCCTACAGACTAAGGGGATGGCCATGGGAACACACATGGGCCCAAGCTATGCTTGCCTCTTTGTAGGATACGTGGAACAGTACCTCCTCCACTTGCACTGGCCCTATCCCCCACCTGTTCCTCCGCTACATCGATGACTGACTGTATCAGTGCTGCCTCATGCTCCCACGAGGAGCTTGAACAGTTCATCCACCTTACTAACACCTTTTACCCCAATCTTAAATTCACCTGGACCATCTCCAATACTTCTCTCTCCTTCCTGGACCTCTGTCTCCATCTCTGGTGACCATCTCAAAACCGACATCTCTTTCAAGCCCACCAACTCCTGCAGCTACCTAGCCTACACTCCTCTCACCCACTTTCCTGTAAGAATGCGATTTCCCCCTACTCCCAATTCCTTTTTGCCTCGTCTGCTCCTAAGATGGGGCATTCCACTCCCACACATCCCAGATATCCTCCTCTTTCAAGGACCGTAACTCTTTCCTCCTCTTATCCCCCCCCCACCACCACCTTCAGTGATCGAAAATGCCCTCAACTGCATCTCTTATGTTTCCCACACCTTTGCCCTCTCATCCCCTCCCCCCACCCCCAACAAATTAAGACAGAATCCCCTTGTCCTCACATCACCCCATTAACCTCCCTATCCAATGTATCATTCTCTGCCACTTCTGCCAGCTCCACAATTAGAAATCTGTGGTTGTACTGTACTGAACTTTCTCAAAGGCATTTAATAAAGTGCCACAATGGTCATTGTGGAAAATGAATACTTGTGGTGTGAAGATAACATATATTACTAAGGACAGAGGGTGGGCTGTCTAACAGAGTACATATCAATGGATCTTCAGGTTGGCACAATACATCAAATGGTGTCCATAGTGATTTGGCTGTAGTGTTGGAAGGCGTGGTTGCCAAATCTCATGATGACGCAGTAAATTAGGAAGCGGATAAGGAAGCTACAAACACAGAAGGGTTAAGTAAGTGAGCAAAGGTATGATTAGAGAAGTATAATATAGAAAATGCTAAGTATTTTATTAGGAAGAATTCTTTTTAAAAAGCATTTAATTTTAAATGGTGAGAAGTTACAGAGCTCGGATTGAGAGAGCTGGTTGTCTAAGTACATAAATGGCAAAAAGCTGAAATACAGATACAATAATGAATGTTAATAATTGGGGCAAATTGAATATAAAAGTAGGTTACACTTCAGAGATAGTAGGAACTGCAGATGCTGGAGAATCTGAGCTAATAAAGTGTAGAGCTGGATGAACACAGCAGGCCAAGCAGCATCAGAGGAGCAGGAAGGCTGACTTTTTGGGCCTAGACCCTTCTTCAGAAA
>NC_063339.1:27166540-27167581 GCF_021869965.1 Rhincodon typus | reverse complement strand
TCAGCCTTCCTGCTCCTCCGATGCTGCTTGGCCTGCTGTGTTCATCCAGCTCTACACCTTGTTATCTCCTACACTTCACTGAGCTGAGATCACATTTGAGGTACTGTGTGCACAGTATTGGTCATTTCCTTCAAGGAAGAATGTACATGTAGTAGAGGCCTTTTAGGCAAAGTTTAACTGAAGAATGCTCAGAATGGACCTTCCTTCTGGTGAGGAAATGTTGAACAGATTAGACTTGTTCAGAAAAGTAAGAGGTGACTTGATTGAAACATCCAAAATCCTGAGAGGTCTTAATAGGATAGGCGTGGAAAGGATGTTTGCTCTTATAGGAGAATCTAGACCCTAGGTGTCAATGTTGAAAAATAAGGGCTGCCCAAGTAAAATTGAGATGAGGTGAAATATTTCTGACAGTGGGTCTTTGAATCTTTGGAACTCTTCCTGAAAAGTGATGCAAGCAGAGCTTTTAAATAGCTTTATAGCAGAGGTGGATAGATTATTGGTAAGCAGAGGGATTTAAAAAGTCATCAGCATAGGTGAGAATGTGGATTTGACATCAAGATCTGCTCTGCCATGTTCTTACTAAATGGTGGAACAAGCTTTAGGGACTGAATGGTCTACCCCTATGTTCATTGGCCCCTGCATCCAAAACCTTAGCTTGTGTCCCCTAGTCCTTAAACCATTAGCTAATTGGAAGAGCTTTTTCTTTGCCTACTGCTCACTTCATAACTAAACACTTCTACAAAATCTTCCCTTAGTTCTCCTTAGAGCAAAGGACATCCTCAGTCTTTCTGCTATTTAGCCTGTTGTCTGCTCTGTCACTCGTTGAGGTCAGGGATAATCTGGTGATTCTCATCTTCACTTTCCTGCCTTTTCCCTGTAACTCCTGATTCACCGACTGATTTAAAAATTTATCTATCTTAGGCTTGAATGTACTTCGTGACCCAGCCTCTACAGCCGTCCGTGTTAAAGAACTCTCAGATTTGCTACCCTTTGACTAACAAAAATCTTCGTCCTAACAAAAATCTTCGTCCTAACAAAAAT
>NC_063339.1:27126109-27166530 GCF_021869965.1 Rhincodon typus | reverse complement strand
CGTCCTAACAAAAATCTTCGTCCTAACAAAAATCTTCGTCCTAACAATGTAACTAAGCCCTGATCTCTGAAATTTTCTGTGCACTCTAGTTGTAGCTATTAACCATCTTGGTGGGAGGGGTGATTCTAAACTGAAGAATAAATAATAGCCTAGACCTTGGCAACACTCCACTACTGCCCTTAACTTAATTCCAATGGATTGTTTACCTTTATCAAGGCAGGAAGATTGAGCTTTGATGTCTCCAGCCTCCCCTTGGGATCGTATGATTCAAGCCAATGGATGTTATTGGCCTGATCATAATACAGTCGACTGTTATGACCCACTTGACAGAGTCTGCTGTTTCTCTAGCCTCTGTACTCTCAAGGTTGTGATAAAAGTTAATGAACTCTCAAAGTCCCCTATCTGCTGAATCATGTTAACAGAAAACACTGACCTAGTCCCAGGAAGAGCTGCTATTTATTACAAATAAGTAAATTGTAATCATAAGTAAATAGCCATGAATTATCAATTTCTGGCTATATTAGTTAAAACTTTAAAAAGGAGGTAAAACTCTTACTCGTGCAGACATTGGTTTTATGGATGCAGGGGAAACACCATTCCACAGCACCAATGTGTAGGGTTTGTTAAGTATGGTCATTTGCTTACAAAGACGCTCTTCTTCAACCTCCCTTCTCCATGTTATTTTGAATCTTTGCAGGAGGCACAGTGTGATTCAAACTTACTACAAAGGTATTTTTAGTTCTTGTTTAAAAGCACCAGTTTACAGCAACTGGTGGGAGAAAATAACTGGCTTGATTCAGGGATAACAAGGTGTAGAGCTGGATGAACACAGCAGGCCAAGCAGCATCAGAGGAGCAGAAAGGCTGACGTTTTGGGCCTAGACCCTTCTTCAGAAATGGGGGAGGGGAAGGAGGTTCTGAAATAAATAGGGAGAGAGGGGGCGGTGGATAGAAGATGGATAGAGGAGAAGATAGGTCAAAGAGGCGCGGATGGAGCCAATAAAGGCGAGTGTAGGTGGGGAGGTAGGGAGGAGATAGGTCAGCCCAGGGAGGACGGACAGTCAAGGGGGCGGGATGAGGTTAGTAGGTAGGAGATGGGGGTGGGGCTTGAGGTGGGAGGAGGGGATAGGTGGGAGGAAGGACAGGTTAGGGAGGCGGGGACAAGCTGGGCTGGTTTTGGGATGTGGTAGGGGGAGGGGAGATTTTGAAGGACCGCTTTGCAGAACACCTACGCTCGGTTCGCACTAAACAACTGCACCTCCCAGTGGTGAACCATTTTAACTCCCCCTCCCATTCCTCAGACGACATGCCCATCCTATGCCTCCTGCAGTGCCACAACGATGCTACCCGAAGGTTGCAGGAACAGCAACTCATATTCCGCTTGGGTCATATTCCGCTCGGGAACCCTGCAGCCCAATGGTATCAATGTGGACTTCACAAGCTTCAAAATCTCCCCTCCCCCTACCGCATCCCAAAACCAGCCCAGCTCGTCCCCGCCTCCCTAACCTGTCCTTCCTCCCACCTATCCCCTCCTCCCACTTCAAGCCCCACCCCCATCTCCTACCTACTAGCCTCATCCCGCCCCCTTGACCTGTCCATCCTTCCTGGACTGACCTATCTTCTCCCTACTTCCCCACCTACACTCACCTTTACTGGCTCCATCACCGCCTCTTTGACCTGTCTGTCTCTTCTCCACCTATCTTCTCCTCTATCCATCTTCTACCCGCCTCCTCCTCTCTCCCTATTTATTTCAGAACCCCCTTCCCCTCCCCCATTTCTGAAGAAGGGTCTAGGCCCGAAACATCGGCCTTCCTGCTCCTCTGATGCTGCTTGGCCTGCTGTGTTTGTCCAGCTCTACATCTTGTTATCTCAGATTCTCCAGCATCTGCAGTTCCTACTATCTCTGGCTTGATTCAGGTTTTATTTTTATTGCAGAGAAAGATAGTCACACACATCACCTGTCCTTCCAGCAGTGCAAAAGCTTCTCAATGACTCATTCACACCACAAGCTGTCTAGTTACCTAAGAAACAATTAGAATTGCCACCAAGCTGATGGCCTTTGTCATTTATGTCATAATTGCACACACCAATCAGTTACCTGTTGCTAGCCAAATTGCAGTCTGCACATATACCCTGCTGCCAGGTCGTATACAACAGTGCCCCCCCGCCCCCAACCAGTGCTCGAAGAAAGCAGCAGTACCCGGGCTTACAATACAGCAATACTTTCCACAGTTTCTATCATGTATATCCTCACAAGATATATGACAAACAAATAACAAAACACAACACTTGCATTTATTCATTCATCCTTCCTCTGCAATCACTGTATTAGTTCCAGAAGTGTGAATAATCTTACTGTTAAATGGATGAAGTAACAGAATAATCTTACATTTAGAGTTTTAAACTTTTCAATGAGTGCCAATGTGAAGATGATAGCTTGGAGCTCCAAAGGAACATTGACAAGTTGGTGGAGTGGGCAGATGAGATGTGATGGGGAGAAATGTGAGATGAAGCACTTTAGTTGGAAGATCATTGAAAGACAATATAAAGTAAGGGGTGCAATTCTAAAGGGGTGCAAGAGCAGAGGGACCTGAATGTGCCTGTGGACAGATCATCAAAGGTGGCGGGACAGATGGAGAGAGCAGTTGATAAAACAAACAGTGTTCTCAGCATTTTTAATAGGGGCATAGAGTGCAACAGCAAGATGATGCTGTTGAACTTGTATGAGATGATTGTTAGACCTGGTGGACTTTTGTGTATCTTGTGGGTGCATTGGAGAAAGTACAGAAGTGGTTTACTAGGATGCTTCCAGAAATGAGAAAGTCCAATTTTGCAGATAGATTTAAGAAATTGGGACTGTTCACTTTGAAGAGAAGGCTGACAGGAGATTTGATAGAGGTTTTCAAAATTTCAGGGCTTTTCAGCTGGATAGAGTAGATATGGAGAAGCTGTTTCTGCTCATGAAAGAAAAAGGAATACAAGGGCGTAGATTTAATTAATGTGAAAATGAAACAGGGTGATTTGAGAAAAAAACTTTTCACACAGCAAATAATTAGAATATGGAAATGTGGTAGAAACTGGTTCAATTGAGGCATTCAAAGGGTCATTGGGCGTTTATTTAAATAGAAATGGCGTGCAGGAATATGGAGAAAAGGCAGGAAGTTTACACTGGATAATAGAGCCAGTGCCAATGGCCTCCTTATGCACCTTGATGATTCTGTGTGGATTAATGTTTCTTTGTTACCGTGTTAAATATAGACTTCAAAGTGTTGAAGAGTCAGTAATAATCCCAAAGTACTTATTCTACAGTAGAGTACTTCCCCTGATACTGGTTTAATTTCATAGACAAATATCAAGAGTGGCAACATCACTATGTTTATTAAGATTACTTCCAGCTTCTCAAAAGCTGCCTAGCATTCCACTGACTAAACCACCTTTACTTGTTTCCTTTACAAATTTGTTAAAGTTATTGCTATTGTGCTGAAATTATGCACAGATGACCAGTAACGTCTTTACATTCCTAAAAACCTCATGATTTCTTGTTTAGTGTTAGGAATTGGCAATGGTGAATCCTAGCTACTTTGGCTGGGTTCAATCAAGTAAATTTCCAACAAGTATTGAGCCTTTGTTTTCACATAAATTTGCTTTGTGGGCTTAACCAATGAGGGTGCTGTTCTGTCAGTTCTGATTCTTTCAAGTCCACGTCATTCCTAGCTCTTGTAGTACATCCTGGTTTACCACTACATTTCAGCTTAAACTTCCTAAGTAATCTTAAAAGATCCTTCTTTTAAAATTCACTCATGGGATGTGAGTGTCGCTAGCTGGCCAGCATTTCTTGTCAGTCCCTAGTTGCCCTTGAGAAGGTGGTGGTGAACTGCCTTCTTGAACCGCTGTTGTCCACCTGCTGTAGGTAGACCTACACTGCATGTAGGAAGGGACTTTCAGGATTTTGACCCCACAAGAGTGAAGGAATGGTGATATATTTCTGAGCCAGGATGGTGAGTGGCTTGGAGAGGAACTTGCAGGTGGTAGTGCTCCCATGTATCTGCTGCCCTTGTCCTTCTAGATGGAAATGGTCGTGGGTTTAGAAGGCGCTGTCTGAGAATCTTTGGTGAGTTTCTGCATTGTATCTTGTAGATTGTTGCAACTGAGCATCGGTAGCGGAGGGAGTGGATACTTGTGGATGTGATGCCATCAAGCGGGCTGCTTTGTTCTGGATAGTGTTGATTGTTGTTGGAGCTGCAGCTATCCAGGCAAATGGGGAGTATTCTATCACATTCCTGTCTTGTGCCTTGTAGATGATGGACAGGCTTTAGGGAGTCAGGAGATGAGTTAATTGCTATAGTATTCCTAGCATCTGACCTGCTCTTGTAGCTGCTGTGTTTATGTGGCGAGTCCAATTAAGTTTCTGGTCAATGGTAACCCTAAGGATGTTGGTGGTGGGTTGGTTCAGTGATGGTAACACCATTAAATGTCAAGGGGCAGTAGTTAGATTGTCTCATATTGGAGATGGTCATAGCCTGTCATTTGTATGGTACAAATGTTACTTGCCACTTGTCAGCTCAAGCCTGGATATTGTCTAGATCTTATTGCATTGGAACATGCACTATTGTGGTATCTGAGGAGTCACAAAAGGTGCTGAATATTATGTAATCATTGGCAAAAATCCCCACTTCTGACCTTATGATGGAGGGAAGGTCATTGATGAATCAGTTGAAGATGTTTGGACCTAGGACACTATTCTGAGGAACTCCCATTTTCCTTCCTTTAAATATGAAAACACAGTTTCTAACTGTCTAAGGATTTCTGCATTGCCTAATCAAATTTAGGAGGTTCACTTTGGATAACTGTCTACCTCTGCTTTCACCCCATTGTATTTTTTAATCATTCAAGGGATGTTTGCATCCCACTGGCTAGGCTAGAATTTATTGTCCATCCCTAATTGTCTAGAGGGTAGTTAAGGGTCAACCATACTGCTGTTAGGCTTGTCTCTGTCATCCTCCACCATTCTTACTATCTGCCATACTTGCTCCTCTTTATCCTCTTTTTGATGTTTATGTGACATAAGGTAATTCTTCTCCCTACAATCAGGAGTAGCTATCAGATAAAGTCACCTTACTCACCTTCAATACCTTTTCGCGACCACTTCATGTTCAGAGGTTCACCTTGTAAAGGCAATAATACGAATACCTCATCTGCCACTTCAAATATTCTTTTGGAGAATGTTTATCTGTCCGTTGTTTCATTTTCATTTTCAAATGCTACTGTCCTGAGTCTTTCTAAGATTGAGGATTTGACTTTTTGTCTCAAGGATTTCTCCCTAATCCATTTGTATAGACTTTCATGGCCATAAATCAATTCGGATAGTGTAAACCCAGTAGACTTACTTGGGGAATCTCTGGTAACAAACAGTAAAAAATTTAATCCTTTGCCCCAATCCATGACAGTATGCCTCAATCATAGTTTTGGGAATCTGATGACATCTCTTCAAACTCCCACGTTTGCAAATGATAAGCAGTTGACTTAAATTGTTTTATACCCAAACTGCTGATGACTTTAGGTACCATTCATGGGTGTAAATATGGTACTAGACATGAAAAGCATAAGTGTTTCTGAAGGCAGAATAAATAAAATGTGTATGACTCGATAAACTTAATCTTTCTAATCAAAGTCGAAATAAATCCCTTTCCATTGATGGTCAGTGAAGAGCCTACAGAATGTAAGCACACTACAGTTAACAGGGAAAAGTGTAGCTGTTTTGAATATAAATATATTTTAATAGCATCAGCTGTTCAAGCCATCCCTCCAGGCGTTGGCTGTGTGTGGTATATCTGTGCAATCACACTTGGTACCTTAGCACTTCTGTCCATAGTCTGTGGACAGAATGGCAGCCACAAGACGCCAGCAAACTATCTGCACCTGGTTTAAATTTGAAGGTTGTTTTACATGATGTCAGAGTACTATTGTCAGCAACCTAAAGGTCACAGCAGCATTCATTGTAAGAAAGGAGGTTTTCCATTTCTAGAATTCTTCTTGCTTTATTGTAGTGGAGCTATAAAACCAAAGAATATGATTAATGGTTTCAGCACTTCAGATCTTTAAAAAATGTCCTTTTATAATCCCAGCCCAGATGACACTGAAGGGCTCTGACGCTCATTAACCCCTTCAGTGATGTATCATGCAGCATTCTTAATTAAAGTCTGATGCAAAAAGTGATCCTCCTAATATTCAAATATTGGAATAATTGTAATTTGCTAAATTACAGATGTTTACAATAATCGTACTTTATAAAACAAGGTAACTTATGTTGAGGTTGCAATTACAACTTGCAACATATCTTGACAGTCAAGATACAACCACACAAATTTGAGATCGTACTCAGATTTAAGACTTACAAAGTTAATACAACAATAGATTACTTTGCATTTATTCCAGTGATCAGTCAGATTTTGCTTGGTCTCCTAAGTCTCCACAGACTCCAAAGTACAACCATCCATAGAAATGGATCCAATTAATATATTGTAGCCATATTTTTTTAAGTAAATAGTATAATTCCATCTTCTCATTTGCTCTCAGCAGATAGATTTAGATTTAGTTTATCAAAATAATGCCCTTTCTAGTCAGTACAGAAAAAGGTGGGGGTGGGGAAGGTACCAAATAAACATTCCAGTACATGGATCAAGTGTTGAATACTAACATATTTTGAAACATGTTACATTTTGCTTTATTGCAAGATGTTATAAATGCGGTTGAAAATAAAGTACCAAAGATTACTGTGTAAAATAAAAGACATTTCCATTGCCCAGTGATTGCCTCTGTTTGAGAATTTCTCAGTTTGGTTTATGTCCAAGGCACAAAAAAACTACAAGCAATAGGAAATGTAACTTTATATTTTTCATGTTTCATATGCATTTGCCCATGTAATATTCATCTGGAGCTTCCAGTTAAGTTTGGTTGACTGCTGATGCACAGCTTAATGTGCTGTTTTGATCAGATAGTCTCTAACATGTTTAATTGTAAGCTGCTGTAGCTAGTCAAACTCCCTCTGTCACAGTTTGACCACATGTGAAACCTGAAACTGAGACACCCACCCCTGGGAGCAGTGAACTTGGTAAGTAAAAGGAATGCAGAGAACTGCTATAAAACATTTCATGCTGCTGAAGATACATCCAAACTAATCTTTAACAATTTATAAGAAGGGAATACTATAAATTATTTATGCAAGAACCTTAAAAAAAGTTTGTATTTGGATCAGACCTACTAATAAGGGTTTAAAACAGTGAACCTATCATTGGAAAAGCAGACAATGCTCAAATCAGTATAAAATATTTAATTTGAAATATAATGCAAGAGAAATTTTTTAGTATTTTAAGGGGTTACATCAACACTGTATTTTACTTCCCGATTAGTAGAAATGGAATATAAATTACACAACAGCAACTACCTGTAAACTGAAATACCTGCATGATGTGGTATAGTTGCATACGGTCGTGATGCAGATTTAATCTGCAGCAGTGTTTCAAAATATGGAATGTTAGGCTCTCATCCAGAAGAATTGGTGGCCTGTGCCATTATTGAAACTGATTTTTGTTTGTGCTCGTGTAGTGACTTAGTCAAAAACAATCAATTGAATTAGGTATTTGCGACCCTGGAGCATGAATGTTGTCTCCACTGAATTACATCAGAAGGAGATTCCTTCTTGTACATAATATGCATTGTCACAAGCCAGTGCCATTCAGCTAGTTAGTACTATCAGAAGTAGCATGACAACAGGGCATCATAGAATAATGTGTGAATTGAGATGGAAAATGAAAAAATATCAAATAACTTACTAACTAACTTCTAACTGCAATGACGTTGCTCAGAGGCTCAGTGTGAGCATAATTAGTCACTCTGTACCCCACTTCTATTTCTTCCATGAGCCTTTTATATCATGACTCAATTTTTTATTCATGGCTGGGCAGCAAGGCCTGGATTTATTTCCAACCTCCAGTTGCCCTGGGGGAGGTGCAAACTGTGCTGTTAGGAGGATGTCCACAGGGTTTTGACTCTGAGACAATGAAAAAATTGAAGTATATTTCTAAGTCAGAATGGTGTGTCACTTGGAGGTCAGGTCTCCCATATGCCAGCTGTCTTTGTCCTTCTAACTGGCAGAGTTCTCAGGATTGGGAAATGCTGTCAAGAGGTTTTGGTGGATTCCTGACACTGTGGCAATGGTGCACGAGTGGTGGAAGTTGTGAATGTTTAATAGAGTTAATGTGGTGTAAATCAAATGGATTCTTTGACTTGTGGTGTGTCAAGGTTCTTGAGGGTTATTAGAGCTGAACTAATTCATCAGGCTCCTGGCTTCCTCTTTCAGATAGCAGACAGCTTGGGAAGGCAGGTGAGTTACTTGTTGCAGAATTGCCAGCTGCTGACCTGTTCTTGTAGCGCATCATTTATTTGTTTAGAATTAGAATTAGATTTTTATTGTCACGTGTACTCAAGTACAGAGATACAGGAGTACAGCGAAAAGTGGACAAAGTTGCCATTCTCCAGCGCCATATTAGATACAGAAAACCAAAGAATTTTAATAAAACCATCTTAGATACAAAAACCAAAACAACTAGAAAACTAGAATTTTAAAAAAAAGCAGAAATACAAGAAACAGAGTCAAGAAGAAAGGGAAATGTCTAGGTCTTATCTCCATAAGGTAAGTGGACCTTCCCGAAGTCACAAGTCTCTGCCTGCTGCCAACAATGCAGACACTGAGGCCTAGCCACGGCCTGGAGCCTCGGCCAGTGTGTGACATGCTCCTCCATCGACGTCCTCGTCCTGGCTGTTGCCGTCTCCCAGAACTCACTCTTTGATCACAGGAGCCGCATCCATTGCAACCATTGGCGCCTCCTGGAACATGCTGCCTCTGCGTCATTGCTACCATCCAATCTCACTCTCGCTTATGTCCCACCGAGCCACCGCAAAATGTTTCAAAGCAAAAGTTAAAGGAAAAAGAAAAAGAGCAAAAGTAAAAGAAAAAGAAAAAGAAAAAGAAAAAGAAAAAAAAAGCAGATGGAAGTGAACAGGCCCCAGGCTCAGCAGCCCAAATGCTGTGCTGCTACTCTGCCGCCATATTGAGTTTGGTCAATGATGACCCCTGGATGTTGATGGAAAGCGAAATCAGTGATAGCAGTGCTTTTGAATATCATGGGGAGATGGTTAGTTCTGTCTTGGAGATGGTCATTACCTAGCACTTTAATAGCATGAATGTGGCTTGACATTCATCAGCCCAAGCTTGAATGTTGTGCAGGTCTTGAAGCAGTCCCTGTCCACATGTAGCATTATGTGAGGAGCTGCAAATAGTACGAAGTATTTGTATTCATCAGCAAACATCCTACTCTGACTTCATGGTGGACAAAGCTATTGATAAAATAATCTGAGTACAGGATGCAAACACAAATTCTAATCTAAATTAACTCATACCCTATAGTTTAATGAGATGATTCTAATTTTTTTGCATTGTTTTTTGTTTCAAAATATGTTGGAAACATTTATGATATATTGGAATGGAGAGTTTTGTTCTGTTCAGAAAATGCTTTTTTACTGTCTGGCAATGGTGTTCCAAAAATCTTTAGATAAATCAGAATGTGTATGTGTATGGAATGTTGAAACCCAATAGCTAATGTGATGCAGCACCTTTGCCAGGTAGGACAACAAGCTACTGGAACTTGGTGTCAGTTAAGTTCTGCCTGGCTTCTTCTGCCTGACACTACAGTGCACCATCATACTGAAGGTAATGTCCTCCTCTTTGTTCTTGGAAGACAGCTGCTGCACTCCCAGCTCCTCAGCAGGCATTACATCCCTCCTCTGCGTGACTCAGACATGATAGATTATGCAGCATGTTCTGTCTAGGCTGTATTGCAAAGCACACACACCCTCGCACCGCCGCCACCCCTCAGACTGAACCAAGCATTGGTACCTCAGCTTCAGCAGGCCCATGGATTGTTCCACCAGAAGAATGAAGACTGAGCTACATTGTATCTCTGCTCAGCCTCAGTCAGGGAGTTGCATTGTGAATCATCATTCATGATTGTAGAGGGTAGCCCATGTCTCATACTAACCACCACTGTTAGGCATCTGACCTTTGACAGTTTAGAACACTCCTTCTACAGAGAAACATGCAGAAATCCAACAAGGCAGGACTTGGAATATGTTTACATTGACATGTGATATAGGGGCCTTATTCCAATCAATGCAGCACCAGCTGTGACCCACAAACATAGCCAGAGATTGTAATTGCTATTTGATTCTAATACCTTGACCCGCCCCCAGCTCCACCATCACTGAGAAAGACAGCATTGCGTATAAGATGTTGATGAATATTTACAAATCAGGGTGAAACAGATCATATCAGTGCCCTTGTGCAGCCTGTTAGACCTTAGATTGTCTTCGTCAATAGTGGTCCGCATTTTAAGGTGGCCTGTGACCACTTCTGTTTCACAGAAATAATGATTTTCAATTCGTAATGACCAATGACATGGTCAAGATTGCTTCTGACAAGGATTTCTATCCCACACAGTTGGACACTGCATGCATTTCACATGAATGTTGCTACAATTACAGATCATTTAAGGCTGTATTGTGTAATTAATTAATTACAGCCTGATTAATGTAATTGCCCCTTGAATGGCCTCACATCACTGAGAATTAGAGGCCACATGTTTAGATCGAAAGAAAACACTTACGCCACCCACTCCAGGCGTTAATACAGTCATGTTCCATTTCCAATGTGCATTTATGAATTGTCTGAGACTGGAAGGCAATACAGGTCATGCTTGGCACATTGAGTTGCAGGCTCAGTCTGGTAATCAAGCTCCATCCCCACCCCAAACCTTCATGTTTCTTTCTTCCTTGCACTCCCTTCCGAGCCCATCAGGACTGAGCTTCCAATGTTCCCAAACATATGTTTGAATTATAACTTCATCTCCTAAAATTACCTGAGCCCTGGGCCTACATTTCCAACCATCATGCTGCATTGTTCCCATGTCAAAGCCAGGGTGGCAGTGACTGTCAATGATGCCCCTCCTGTGGCAATCCATGTCCTCCGGTGCACTATTGTCTCCCTCTCTCCCGTATGTTGAGTTTTCTCTTTCACAATTATTGTCCCTCTCATCTGAGAAAGCTGCCTCCAATCCCCAGAATTGAGTTCCCAGATTGTCTATCACAGAAGTGGCCCAGGATAAACCCCTTGACTTTCACTGAACTGACATCCAGGACTGACTGTGACCCACCCCCTGGATAACTTGGACAGACTGCCCCGAAAGCTGAGTGAGCAGACCCCTGAATGATCTGTGTACAGCTCCCTGAACAATTCACCACAACTGCCCAGACTGGCTGCATTGAACCTGCAGGACTGACCGTAGGCCACTCCTCGAGCTGTAATGATACAGACTCCCTGACACCGACCGTTCCAAGCAGCATCCCACTAGTGTTTTTTTCTTTGGTGCGGATCGAGCACTGCAGAGACTTCCTGAAATTGCTTTGAACAGTGTTGGCCCACCAGTCGACATGCATGGATCCTCGAAGCAGTCACACAGCCTAAAGGGAGCATTGGCCCCAGGCAGCCGACAGACCATGCCCAAGTCCCTGGACTGATATGAGGTGCAGCCTTTGGCTGGCTGTGCAGGGACCTCCCTGACCTAAGGCTGTAGAGACCATATCTTTCCATGTTTCTATATTTTTTAGACTGTGGACTGAAATAGGAACAGAAATGTTATGGAAACCAAGGATTGTTGCACTTTTTAAAAGCCCTGATTGTAAATACTTTTTACACTGCTATTTGTTCAAGTAATGGTAGAAGTTTGAACAACTTCAACAAGAACAGAAATTGCTGACTAAACTCAGCAGGTCTGGCAGCATCTTTGGACAGAGAGCTGAGTTAATGTTTTGGGTCCCATGACGCTTCTTCAAAACGGGATAGTGAAAACTTAGTTTGCAGATGAGCTGGAGCCAAAGGATGTGTACAAGTGGAACTTTCTGACAACAAGCTGCTTAGTCTGCAGACTATTAGTGAATTAGTGACTAGTTATTGATAACAAAGGTTTTCTGCCTGCCCCCAACCGTGGGCTTGGCTTCTAGGGAGCTGAACAATTTGGAGGTATGAATCTTTGATTTGAAGTCATCAGACATCTGGAGGAGAAGGAGCTATTTTTGATCTGCAAAAAAAAAGCATCTGTAAGTCTGAAAATAGCCAGTATATTTTCCCTTTCCATTTGCTGTAAGCTGTGACTTTTAATTGATAAGTCAAAAACCTTTGTAAGTGGGAACCAGTCACCATTTGCTTCTTGCAAACAGATGAAGATATCTGGAGACAGATGGTCGAGAAGCAGCATTCTGATCATCACAAGGGATCCTCTCAGTACACTCTGTGAGCAGAGACTATTGACCAGCTTTCCCTGTATTTCCCTACACCCATTACATTAATTTCTTTCCTATCTGCGTTTGTATGCAGAAGGGGTTTAGATTTTAACTAGGAGAGTTATGTCAATAGATCATCTATTTATCTGTAGCTGGAATTCTTATTTGCAATAAGAAAGCCTTGGTAAGTACAGAAACTTGGTCCGCACTTGGGTCTGAAAGTCAGGTGCATTGAGTATTTCTACACAATTTTTTAACATCTTTAACTTTTGCGATGACTGTCAGAATAGTTGGGCTTGATTTCCAGTGGGAGGCATGAGATTCCATTGACTTGATCAAGGATTATTTCCCGTAGACTTTGAGACATTTGGTTGATGCAAATGCGGTGTGTTTGCCATGTACGCTGCTGGCACATGGGTGCAGGCCTGATGTCACACAGGGCCATAGTGTAACATATCCAGCCCCTTGATTGGTGGGAATATTACTTGCCACTTATTGGCCCAAGATTGAAAGTTATGCAGGTTTTGCTATTTTTGCATACAAACTGTTTCAATATCATTGTTGAATGATTGAAGAATGAAATCTGTCTTTAGAAATAATAATGTGATGGTTAGTAGAGCAATTACCTATTCTGTTCCCCAAAGTCTGTAATAATGTCTTTGAATGCCATGGAGAAAGCTGAAGAAGTCATATCTCTAGTGTTTATATCAAAATCAACATGCACATCCTGCATGAACTGATGTCTGTTTACAAATGGATGAAGAGTTTTTTTTATTGCAATGTCAAGAATGTAGCAGCAAATTGCAATGTTCTGGCATTAAGAAGATTTCTGTCAATTCCGTGACAGTTCAAACCTCTGAATGAGTTTATGTTGTAGATAATGATGTTATTAAGGAGACAAGGGTGGCACGGTGGCTCAGTGGTTAGCACTGCTGCCTCACAGCACCAGGGACCCGGGTTTGATTCTACCCTCGGGCAACTGTCTGTGCGGAGTTTGCATATTCTCCCCGTGTCTGCGTGGGTTTCCTCCGGGTGCTCCGGTTTCCTCCCACAGTCCAAAGATGTGCAGGTTAGGTGCATTGGCCATGCTAAATTGCCTGTAGTGTTTAGGGATGTGTGGGTTGTAGGGGGACGGGTCTGGGTGGGATGCTCTGAGGTTCGGTGTAGACTTGTTGGGCCAAAGGGCCTGTCCCCACACTGTAGGGATTCTATGAAATAATGAGAGGGGCAATTTTATAGTACCTTTCAAAAATACGACTGTGATACCAATATTACATATTGAGGTAGGATGTATAAGAAATAAAGGGTTTAGAGTTTCCATTTCGTGTTCACACAAATTTCAAATAGAGTGAAAAGTTTCTTTATTAGCAAGAAGTATTGTTATTTATTTTAAAATGTATTGGGTATATACAGCATTTTTTATGCACTCAAATAAAAATATTGAGAGTAAATCTAAAATGTGAGCAACACAACAAGAAAAAATAAAAGGCAGATATTTGGAATTTCTTCAGAGGTTCTTTGGAGTAGAAAATATTATGGAAGGTAAGTTGAAAAGGTAGGTTTTCAGAAGCTGTTTTTAGGAGGAAAATGGGGCAGCGAGGTGAAAAGGTATAGAGTTCTTCCAGAGCCTCCACATTTAAGTCCTGGCTACCAATTAAAGAAATGGAAAAAAAGATTACTATATGTAAATTTCAACAGGATGCAGCAAAAGTCGCTGATTCACCACAGGTCTGGTTACAACAAAACTATTTTAGCATGTGTTAGACTTTATTAGAAAATACCAGCGTTTTGTAAGTAATGTATTTTACATGCCCAGTGTCTCATTTCACTATCCAGTAATCAAAAAAGCAAAGCTCTCAACAATGAAAAACAAACTTTTAACATTTTGCCAACAAATTCCTACAACAATTACAGTAGGCATGGAAACGAGTATTGGGATTACGTACCAAATGACTGTATCTATTACTCATCATTAATTTACTTATCTGAAATATAATTCACCTCATCAGAATTCCCAATTAGCCACACATGGCTAGTAGTTAATATACTAGGCAATGTTGAAACATTTAAACTCAACTTGCGTAAGGGAGGTGAATTCAATATAAAATTTATTTAAATATTGAGGCAGATTTCAAGTATAAGAATATTGAGCAAAATTCTAATATTAAACATACGAGTAGAGACAATTTGTATATAAAATATTAATTTGAAGGTAATTTTTAGACAATCTCAATAAGCACAAAGCCAATTCCTAATAAAAAATCATGCAAGTTTGTAAATTTTGTATGTGAAATATGTGAATTAAGAGTTTATTTTAATATTGCTCGGCACATGAAAGAGAAAAGATCGAAAAGGTGATCCATTAAAGTATAATATAGAATCCTTGCAGTGTGGGAACAGGCCATTCAGCCCAACAAATCCACACCGCCTCTCTGAAGAGCATCCCACCCAGACTCACTCCCCTACCCTATCCCTGTAACCCTGCCTTCCCCATGGCTAATCCACCTAACCTGCACGTCTTTGGACACCACAGGTAATATAACATGGCCAATCTGCCTAACCTACACATCTTTGGATTGTGGGAGGAAACCAGAGCACCCAGAGAAAACCCACGCAGACACAGGGAGAACATGCAAACTCCACACAGACAGTTGCCAGAGGTTGGAATCGAACCCGGGTCCCCGGCAATGCGAGACAGCAGTGCTAACCACCGAGCCACCGTGCCACCCAATCATAATTCCATAACTTACATCTTTAAAACCCTAGGGAAATGGCCCAAACCATTGTTGTTAATTCTTCATGGTGTTTGACAAAAGTTCTCGCATTCCATTTCACTCCCTGACAACAGTCTGAGACTGAACCACTTTATTGGCAAACTGGTCTCAATGGCTTCCAGGCATTTATTCAGAGGATCAGTAAAATTGTCTACTTCCACTTCCTCAACATTGGCCAAGAGTTCCCCTGCCTCAGCTTTCTGCTCCTTGCCTTTGTCATATTAAGGCTTGACTATTTCACTGTAAAGTCCCCATCCTTAAACTTAAGGTAAGTCCATTCACCACCATACCCCATCCCCCATCTCACTAATCTATACTGGCTCCAGATTTAGTGATAACTCAAGTTAAAAATCTTCATCATTATTTTCAAATTTCTCCACAGCCTCTCCCTCTTGCCATTCTTTAGCCCCACAACCTTCCAAGATATCCGTTCTTCTTCTCCAATTCAGGTTTCTTGTGCTTTGCGATTTCAGTCCCTCCAGTATTTGTAGCCAGGGCTTCAGCTGCTGAGGTCCTAAGTTCTGGATGACCTCTCTATACCTTCCCACCTCTCTACCCAACTTTCCTCCATATAAAGGCTCCTGAGAACCTATCTGTTCAACATATTTCCTAATGTGGCTACATGTCAAATTTTGTTTGATAATAGTCCTGTGACTGCATTGGGAAATTTTACTGCATTAAAGATATTGTGAAAAAATCTTTTTTCAGCCAACTTCCTCCAGAAAATTCCAAGTACCTGCCTCTTTCTTTTCTTAACATACTGCTCATATTTCAGATTTACTCCCTATGTTTATATTTAAGACTGCTTAAAATGAGTATATGGCAGTTCTCCCCTTCCACTCCCCCTGCCTCTTCCAGTGAATACAGATTTCAAGACCTGTCCCAGTGTTTCCAGAATGCCACCTCAAAACTATTCCCAGTCTACAGACCCAGTCCCTCTCAGACTTCTCATGCTCTTGGATCCACCCCAAAAGTACTTCTGTCTGAGAGACCCCTATAACACCATTGTCAGACGCAAGGCTGTCTCATTGCAACTAAATCCATGATCACACTATTTTTATATAATCTTACTCTTAATAAAATCAGTAACTGACCATGAGCAATGCTCTGGCAGAATTGCTCAAGTGTCTAATACACTCCCAGTCTGCTTTTAGATCATCTCAATGATATGTGAATGCAAACCCAAAGTGGCAAGGAATCTTTCACCCATTAATAATTCATCCCTTTAACAGTCACTGGCTACGTCTTGAATGATACATGCAATGTATTTTGTTTCCTTCATTTCCAGTATTGAAATCCGGCCGATGTTAAACATAGAGTTGGTTATAGTGATATGGATGCACTTAAGACAGCTGGCCAGAGGTGAAATTACACTGTGGATATTTTTTATCAGAGTTATGATCTCAATTAAAAAATATACCCTGCTCTAACCTAATATCAAAACAAAAAGTGTCAAATGGAGAACATTGTTTGAAGATGTTAACAAAATAACATGAGAATATATTACATTGTGTTTTGAACCTACATGGAGGGCCTGTGAAATATCCTTCCTCATTTGCTTACATAGTTATCAGGTTTATCATCGAGTTCAGATCAGTTTACAATTATGATAAGGTAAGCTTTTCCATAAATTTTTATAAGGTTGAATTAATACCAAGTTTGTCAGATCAACCTATATCCCTGAACTCTGACTGCCTCTTTATAAAATTCTATGCAATGAACAAATACTGCTTGTTGAGTTAGGTCTCACAGCCAGTATTTTTTAACATTATGGAAGATAATATGTATTACCACACCAGATAAAATGAGTTGTGCTTGAATATAGTGTAAAAATTCAAATCTAGATCTTAGAAAGTTTATAAGTAAATGCTAGCGAATTGCTTCCGTTATCAGATATTTTTCTGTTGTAAAATGTTTGAATTTTTCTGTACTTGTTAATTGACTAGAACATTATTTCTGCTGGTTTGAGAGGAGCTGATGGCACTAATTTTCTTTGGTCAGCTGACAACATCTTTAGAAGTTTGGACAGAACTCTGTAGAAGTACACCAGTGTTTGCAGGAGTTCCCAGGAGTGTGCCAATATTTGTAGGAGACCCGAGCACATCTCTGAATATTTGCAGAGGATCATCCACCACCCACCTATGAAAAAAAATGATAATTGCTATGATAGAGGTGGCATTATTAGATGAGATTTTCTATAAAAATGATTAAAACTGAAAGCTATTTCATGGAATATTTTAACTAGAATAATACAGCAGAGTTGGAAGACATATTCACATTTGATATCAAAATTGCTTTTGGAATTGTTTAATAAATGAAGTTATGGGTCTGAATAAAGCAAAAATGCAACACAGGTGTTGCTTTATGTCAGCAACAGTTTGTACTTTGTATAGCACCTTTAACATTGCAAAATGACCCAAGGAGCTTGTGGTGAAAGCAGGACGTCAGCTTGTTATAGTGTTGGCTTTGGCACAGTATTGTAAAAAGCAGCATAGAACAACGTATCACTATATTCTGTAAGTGGAAAATGATCTGTGGAATTCAGTTAGAAAATATACTGCACTTTCTGTCATACTATCAGCTGGTAAAGAACAATTGAGAAAATGCTCCTGACCTGTTGGCACCTCTATAGAATCTCAGATTGATCCTTTTAACATAATGTGGCACATAACATGAAGGCCACATACTCCCCTTTCCACCCAACTCCACCCTCACTTTCAACATCGGTTTAATTCAATTGAAATTTGCAATTAGACATTGTTCTCTTCAGAAAATATTGGTTGAGTTTGGAACTGAGCTCTCCGCTATTCTTTACATCTTAAAAGTCAAATCATTTGAAGAGGGATTTGAAATCTCCTTGGATGTGATTTCTGGTGTACCAGAGAGTGAGTGTGCAGTTTTTATTGTCAGCAGTTTATGACCCCAGCTTAGGCAGTATATGGGCAAATTAAAGTTCATCCTTATGAAGAGTGAGAGAGGGGGGAAATTAAAGTGCATTAAGACAGACTGAGATGGAATCACTTCCAACTGAGGATGTCCAATTAATGTCAAACTTTCCAAAAGCCAAGTTTATTTGCTTCCTTTTCATTTTGATGATTTTAAGCCCCATTTAGTTTGAATTATTTGTATCTTGATTGCCTCTGTGCGCGTGTGTGAGACAATACGATCCCCACCCCATTCAAACACCATTTCACAACCTGTGGCAGTGTGCAGACCTGGTATTGGTCTATTTAGTGACTTCAGGAGCCAAAACTTTGGGTGGGAAAGAAAGTCATTAAAGGTATTCACCGCCTGCCTGAGAGAAATCTGTATGTGTGTTTTGATATAATCGTCCTATGAAATGCATACAGTATGATATTATGTGAAATTTTAATGAAAAGTGTTTCACACACAATACAAATGTCCAGTATTTTTAAAAAATTTCGCATCTTCTCTGTTTCACAAAATAGATCCAGGCTACCCAAAGTCCATTCCAGTCTCTCTAACATTGAAGCTGGTATGTAAATAGTATAAATGTACCCTTAGCAAAATATTAATTTTATCCATTCTTCTCGGTTAATGTGTAATTGGGAATAAATTACCTTTCGTCACTCAGCAAAGGTAAGTGGCATGGTTACATGTAGAGCGAACGCAATCTTTGCTGTTATTTAAATCTTCTTGTAAATAACTGATTTCCAAAAGCATAATTATTTTGGTCAGTTGTTTCAATTCAATCTTCCACATAATTTACAAGAATATGTTTGATGAGGCTGCGCAGGACTCCACAAGTGTTTCGAGGATGCAAACTTAATTTGATCAATTTAACAAATAAATTATCTTTCTTCAGATTGTGAAAATATGTAAGAACACTTGCATTAACATAAATGTGAAGTCCAGTGCTGATTTATACCAACTGGTTAATAATGATGAGAAGTTAAATTGGTTTCTGTACGCATTGGAATGTAGCAAATAGGATATGGTGTGGACACTAATTAGGAAACTTACTTTGAGAATGTATTCACCGGAGAGAGAAAAACATTTTAGGGCACCAGTTCCAGAAACTGTTTTGGTTGCACAAAGGCAGGGTTGTCAGTTTGGAAAGTGTTGTTTTAGAAGTTGTTTAGAAGTACGGTTTAATTGGGAGGAACTGAAATAAAAAGTCCAGCAGGACCACATTTTCCTACTCAGCAAGGTGATTGACTTTGCCTATAAAAGGTGAACCTGCTCGAAAACTTTAATAGCTCTCTGCCATACATTACAGGAGCAAGCAATTCAGGTTACAGGTGAAATAATTCCACAGAGGCTAGCATCCCGTCACCAAGTCACCCTTTATTTCCACGTGCACAGCACTTGACACTGGCCCTGCTTCCTCAGAGCCAACTCACCAGAGTGAACAGAATCTCTGACACTCTTGTTTATATCTGTCAGCCAGGGCTGTCTGATCAGACCAGGTTAACAGCTCCAATCAGGGAACTCATCTTCTATGAGGTGCATCTGGCTGACCTTGTTACAATCACCACAACAGGAAAATCTTATGAAAGGGGCATTGCCCTCTGGAAAAGAGACATTTTTTTGAGTGTTTTTCTGTGTATAAAAATACATTTTTGATAGTGGAGCCAAATCCAGTGAAATGCTACGAATGCAACCCATTGCTTTAATTTGAGTGTCAAGGCTACAGTGCCATCAGCCCAGCATGCATGCATTTGCACTTATTTATATAATTCTGAACCACATGGGAGAAAAAATGTCATCAGCAACCTTTTCTTTTGGAATTGTAATTCCTGCTGTGCAAGTAATAACACTAATGCAATTTGGTGCAATCAACAGTTCTGCAATAAGACCAGAAGATGTAGGGGCAGAAGTAGGCAGGTCAGCCCACTGAGTATGCTCCAACATTCAATGAGATCATGACTTATCTGATAATCCTGATCTCCATTTTCATGGCTTTCCTCCATAACACTTGATTTCCTTCTTAGTTAAAAATCTGCCTATGTCAGCCTTGAATACACTTAATGATCCAACCTCAACAGTCCTCTGCAATAAAGAATTCCGCAGATTCAATACCCTCTCAGAGAAGAAATTACTTTTCATCTCTGACTTAAATATGCAACCTCTTACTCTGAGATTCTGTCCTCTGGTCCTAAACTCTCAAGGAGGGGAAACAATCTGCCTCCATCTACCCTGTCAAATCCCCTAAGAATCTTATATGTTTCAAGAAGGCTACCACTCATTCTTTCAAATACCTACAAGTACAGGCACAATCTACTCAACATCTCCTTGTAAGACAGTCTTTCCATACCAAGTATCATTCTAGTGAGCCTTCTCTGGACTACCTCCAAAGCTAGTATATCTTTCATAGAATCCCTACAGTGTGGAAACAGGCCCTTCGGCCCAATAAGTCCACACCGACCCTTGCAGCATCCCACCCAGACATCCCCCTAATACCCACCTAACCTGCACATCCCTGAACACTATGGGCAATTTAGCTTAGCCAATCCACCCTTTTTGGACTGGAGGAGGAAACTGGAGGAAACCCACGCAGACGCGGGGAGAATGTGCAAACTCCACACAGACAGTCACCCGAGGGCGGAATTGAACCCAGGTCCCTGGCGCTGTGAGGCAGCAGTGCTAACCATTGAGCCACCATGCCGTTTCCTTAGATTAAGGGCCCAAAAACTGTTCATAATGTTTCAGCTGTGGTCTTAGTGCCTTGTATAGTTTTCAGAAACCTCCCCCCACCCCCAATGTTTATGCTCCATTCTCCTTTGAAATAAAGGCCAATATTTCCATTTGCCTATTACCCATTTAACCCGGATACTAGCTTTTTGTAATTCATAGATGATGACTCCCAAATCCCCCTAATCTGTAGTTTTGTGCAGTCCTTCTCCACTTAAATAATATTCAGCTTCTCTATTCTTCCTGCCAAGGTGCATAACCTGACATTTTACCATGGTATATTCCATATGCCAAGTTTTTGTCCACTTGCTTAACAGGTCTACATCCCTCTGCAGACTCTGTCTCAACCTTATCACTTGCCTTCCCACCTATTTTTGTACCATCTGCAAACATGCCTCTAATACATTCACTTTCATCATCCAAGTCATTGACATAAATTGTAAAAAATTGTGGGCCTGCACTGATCCCTGTGGCACTCCAATAGTTGCAGGTTGCCATCCTGAAAACTCCCCCCTTATCCCAACTCTCTGCTTTCTATTAGTTAGCCAATCCTCTATCCATGCTAATATATTATCTCCAACAATGTGGGCTCTTATTAAGTCACTTAGTATGTGGTACTTTATCAAACACACTCAGAAAAATCCAAATATATTACATCCACTGTTTTCTCTTTATTAATCTGTTTGTTACCTGCTCGAAGAATTCTAGTAAATTTGTCAGGTGTTTTGTTCCCTCATGAAGCCATGCTGATTCTGCTTGATCATATTATGTACTTTTAAATTCTTTGCTATTATATCCTTTATAGACTTTAACATTTTTCCAATATCAGATATTAAACCAACTGGCTACCTGTTGTTTGGTCTCCTTCCCTTTTCAAATAAAGGCATTACATTGGCAGTTTTCTGGTCTTGTGGAGCCTTTCTAGAATCTAAGGATTCTTGGAGGATTACTATCAAGTGCATCCACTATCTCTGTAGCTACTTCCTGCACTGACCTCCAAAGAGTATCTAACCTAGACACACTCCCCCCACCCAATCCCCGTCATCCCCCATTTCCCAGTGTTAATCCACCTAACCTGCACATGCCTAGATACCATGGGGCAATTTAGCATGGCCAGTCCACCTAACCTACACACCTTAGCACTGTGGGAGGAAACAGCAGAGTCCAGTGGAACCCACACACACCTGAGGACATTGTGCAAACACCACACAGACAATCACCCAGGGCTGTAATCGAACCTCATCTCTGGCACTGTGAGGCAGCAGCGCTAATCATTTTGATACCATGCCACCCTCTGCCTCTATCCTTTATAATTACCCTTATTTAGGCTTGGCATAGTTGTTTCTGACCCAAGTTTACCATTTCAAACTAAATTTTACCATGTTATGGTCACTGTCTCTTCGACGATCTTTTACTTTGACATAATTTATTAAACCTGCCTATTATACACCATTAGATATGAAACACCTGATCCTTGGTTGAATCCAGTGCATTGTTGTTCAAGGGAACTGTCCCAAATACTCTCTTTGAATTCTTCCTCATGGCTATCTCTTCTAATCTGACTATCCCAATCTACATGAAGATTAAAGTCACCCGTAATCAATGTACTACCTTTGTAATGTGCCCTCATTATCTCCTGATTTATTCTCTGTCCCACCGTATGACACTATTAGGGGAATTTATAGACCTCTCCAACCAGTTTCTTATTTTCTTTTTATTTCTTACCTGCATCCATATATATAAAACGTGTTCTGATCCAAGATTATTTCTTCCTAACATGCTTATTCCATCCCTTACCAACAATGCAACCCCACCACTCTTTCCTTACTGGTTGTCCTTTCAAAAAGTGACATAGCCCTGAATATTTAGTTTCCAGCTTTGATCTCCTCATAATCATGTCTCTTAATAGCTATAAGATTATATCTGTTCATCTGTATATGTGTCGCTAATAAATTTATTTTGTTCCGAACACTTGATGAATTCAAGTAAAGAGCCGTTAATTTTGCCATCTATTTTTTTCCCTTTCACACTATTTACTGCTGATTTTCTATGTTTGTACGTTCAGTTCTTTCCTGTCCCACTGTGGGTATTGTTATCCAAATAGCTGCCCTGTAATGCTGCTATATCCTCTTGTTGGATAAAGCTTCATTTCCCCTCTTAACCACCACCAGCAACCCCACACCCACCCTCCGCCCACCCGCCAACCGCCACGAGTTTAAAGCCCTCTCTATAGCCCTGCTATTCAGTTTGCCAGGATACTGGTACCAGCACGGTTCCACCAGAACAGTTCCCCTCTACCCTGGTGATGGTGCCCAGTGCCCATTGAACTGAAAGCCATTCTACCCACACCAATCTTTGAGCCATGCATTTAACTCCTTGACTTTATTTACCCTTTGGCATTTTGCCCGTGGCTGAGTTACTAATCCGGACATTATTGCTTGGAGGTTGTGCTTTTTTAATTTAGCTTCTAGCTGTTCAAAATCTCTCAACAAAACCTCCTTTCTCATCCAAACAATGTCATTGGTATTAACCTGGATGATGAGTACTGGATCCCTCCCTGTCCTCTCCAAGTTCTTTTCCAGCCCTAAGATAATGTCCTTAAACTGGTACTCGGCAAGCAACATAAGCTTGTTGCTCATGGCTGCAGAGAATAGTATCCATTTCCTCATTTTATACTGTTGCCTCCCACAACTACATTCCTAACTCCTCCCCTCAACTGGAATGGCTCATTAAACCAACATGCCAATGGTCATCCTCCCTGCAATTCCCTCATCTGCACAGCTTGCAAGAACCTTGTAACCGTTGAATAGTTCTAGGGGCTGATGCTCCTCAATTTTAACACCCCCGGGGACATCCTTACTGCCTTACCCACAGGCACGCCCTCCTGTTCCTGGTCACAAACAATTTATAATTATGGGGTCTGAGGGATGTGTCCACTTTCTGAATTATGTTTCCCTTCCCTGATGTGGTGCGATGTCTCCAGCTCCTCAACTCAGAACCAAAGTTGCTTGAACTACAAACATTGAATGCACATATGTTTACTCTGGATCACATCGATATCTAGCAAATTCCATATGATGCAGCGGCAACAGATCACCTGTCCTGCAATCACTGTTATGTTTGATTTCCCTTATAAATTAATTATTTGACATTCCCTGCTCTTTACACTTCACAGCAATAACTTGCTTTTATAAAAGGAAAAACTTATCATATCAATCTAGTTATTTTTGAGAAAAGAGAGTAAAAAAGTCACTGGAGCCCTAAACACAAACTGAAGAACCTTACTTTTACCTTAAAGACTAGAAATAGTCTTACTCATAAATCAGCTTCTTTCCCTTTACTCATTCACACTGTGGCATCACTCAGCCGCTGGTCTCACTGCAGGTCGGTCTTCGCACGATGCCTTTTATCCTCCCCCACTAACCTGTCACTGTGGAGAGTTTATTTGTTGCAGTAAACCCCAGTTAAAGCATCTCTGACACCCTTTGCACCAAATTCCCACTTGAACCAAATTTCAGCACAGTCTGCACACTTTCGCTTCACTCTGCCGCAGTCCCGCTGAATGTGCTCCTCACCTTCAATTGTTGTATTTGTTCAAGGAGAAACCACTATCTACTTAACAAACCTGCGTATAATATCATTTTGGCTATTTATAAGTCAATTTACAGAAAATCATTTTTGGGACTAATTTGCAATCTTGAAGAATGTATAAAGTCAGGGAGTTACATCTTGAATTTAAAAAAGACACAGTTTCTATTTAACTTGGTTTACAAAATGCAATCAGAGTACATGGTTCTGTTTCAGCAGTGCCTCACAATGCCACAATTCTTACTGAAACATGCTGAAATGCTACATTTCTGTGCCCTTGATCTTGGTCATGTCATATTGGATGCTGTGCATCTCTCATAAGGGTGGTTGGAAGACCTTTTTAAGTACCTAGTTGATTTTATCTTACATGTGCTAATTTTAGCCACAAAAACCAGATAATTAGGGGATATTCTTTTTCACACAAATTATTAAACGTTATAAAACATACTTCCTGCTTTTGCTTAAGCCACCCTAATAAAAAGGGTGACCTTTAATCATTCTAAGACCTACCTACATTATGGATTATTTTTACCCATGCATCAATGTGTTTGTAATTATTCTGATTGTACCAGTCTAATCCAGAAAAGTCCTCTATTAGTTATCCATCTGGTTCAAGTTTACATTACTGGTCTTGTTCACAGGAAAGTAAGCAAGCTTCTGACCTAAAAAGCTTCACAAATCTCATATTAGTAGCATGTTTCAAAGCAGCCTTGCATAAATCCAAGAGCTGGATTCCTACATATTCAGGGTGATTAAGGGAAGAGAAAGTATTTTGACAGCAAATTTGTATTGAGGAAGGTGCAACCTGTTCTAATAACTTCGAGCATTTCTGTTGTTGAAAGTAAGTCTTTCAACACAAATAATTACTTATGGCATCAGAAAACATCCTCTGCTATATTTTTCAAAAAAATATTCCTATCACAATGTACATTCTTAACTTTGTGAATGTCCTTTTTGTTAATTGCAATCATTCTCAATATAGTAAATATTAGTATAAATCTCCTTTCAGTTGGTGGCATGAGAAACACGAATTGCTTGCTCGATAAAAATGACTTGATATCCTAATATAATTTCAATGGTGTTAATGTTTGGCTGCTCCATTAGTCCTGATTTTTGTGGCTGGATATCAACTAACAAATTGGCCTCTTACTAAGTCACATGGGTTTATGTTGCTAAGGTGATGTTTTCCTGGAAGACAGTGACTCATTGCACCCATATATTACTGTTTCCAATTGTGGAAGCCACATGCCTGATCCTCAGCATGTGGAATGAAACAAACCGGATTCCAACTGTCACTCTCTCACATAACCCGCCAGTGGCATCACCGACAAACCTGTCCACAGCTCACAAAAATAAGAACAGCAAATTCTGAAACTGAGCCTCTGTTCAATTCTGTTTATTTCAGGGGGTGAAGGGGGTGTGTGGAGAGGTGATAGATATTATAAGCCCGAATCTGTTTGAGATGTGTTGCGTTAGTCTCTGCATTATGAGGAAGTAGATTTTTTTTTTCAGGATTAATGTTTGTGGATTAATCTGTTTCATGGTTTGCAAAATTAAATCGAACCTAGATTGGAAATTGCTTCACACTGGCCTGTCACCATGTATTTTGTGCAGGGATTGATCCTCTGTGCCAACAGGCTCGATTTTGAGCTTTGGGCCTCATTTACAATGGCCTGATGAGCTGCAGGCACCTTCTGTACATACCAAGATGGCTTGTTAGTGAAGAACATCTGAACTTGGTCCCAAGGTGCTGCCAATGTTAGCCCTTATATTGATCCTGGAGAAGGGGGTGTGATTGGATGGGGGTGGGGGAATGAAGCAAGTTGCAATTCAGAAGGGGTTGCTCAGAGCTGGCCATTTAGCCCATGGTTTAGAGAGCTGGAAGAAAATCTCCTGCACTCTTTAGAAGCTCAGAATGCTGCTCATAAAAAATAACTGGAGTAGCCATGTAAAAACTGTGCTACAAGAGCAAATCACAGAGTCAAGGAAACATGAGGCTGGTAACTCACCTCCTGACATCCCAAAACCTGTCTACTATCTACAAACATTAGTCAGGAGTGTGATTAAGCTTTCTTTCTACTTGCCTAGACGAGTACAAATCCAATAAATCTTGGGAAGCTTGTTGATATCTATGACAAATTAGCTCACTTGATTTTCACCCCAACCACCGCCTTATATATTTAGTCTTCCATCACCAACACAAAGCAGTAACAGTGTATAGTGCAAAAACTTGTCACGGCATTTTTATCAGCACCTTCTAAACCTGTGATCAGAATCCTGGAAGTACAATGACAGCAGTCACTTGGGAACCCCATCACTTGTAAGATATCCACAAAGTTATCCTGATTCAGAACTATATTGCTATTTGCTATAGCTGATTCCATGTTCTCAAACTTCTCCTTAAGCATTCTGAGTGTGCTGCACCATACAGTGGTTTGATAACACAGGTCAACACTGCCTTCTCGGAAGCAATGAGGGATAGGCAGTCAATTCTGACCTTGTCAGCAATTCTCACATCCCAAGAATGTTTTAAAAAATTGCTTTGGCTCCCATGTGATGACTTGTGAAATGACCAGATTCATTGGATTTCTAGACCTGAATGCCAGAAGCTAATTATCAGTTAACTTTGATTTATTTTGAATAGATGAGTTAAAATAATCAACAACGGCTGAAACATTTATTTTTTTCCAAATTATTTTTTTGTTTTATATTTTCTTACTAAAATGGAATATTTACAACTGTAATTTGTTGCCCACAATTTTCTGAAAATTTGAAACACCATCCAAATTAGTTTAAAAATGTTCCTCTGTTTTCATACACCAAACCAATTGCTGGGTAAGAGAGTGGACAGCTAGAGGTACCCTCAATTCTGCATCTATAAAAGAAACATAAAATCATAGTTACGGCACAAAAGGAGGCCATTCAGCTTGTTTTGTCCATATTGGTTCCCGGAAACAGTAACTTGACTATCCTATCCCTCTCCGCTTTTCTCTTTAGCCCTACAAACTTTCTTCTTCAGTCTAGCCAATTGACAGTATGGTTCAATTGAACTACTTAAATGCATACAGTATAGAAATACCCCATGTCAGTGTATTGGAATCTCCTCCCATCTTTTCCCATCTAAATTTCTCAGTATAGGTGAAATGACCATAGTCCCAAAGGACTGCTCTCTCATTAGAGAAAGAACAACTGGTGGTGTTTTAACCTGTGGATCACTGTGCCTCAGGCATGGGGTGAGGTTGAGAGGATGGGATCTTCATTGTTACCTCTGCCAGTACAGGAATTGACCCCATGCTGTTGGTATCATTCTACACTGCAAACTGGGCTAACTGACCTCAAAAATCTAACACACTCATATCTCTCTCAAATGCTCATCCAGCCTCCCCTTAAGTGCATCTGGTCTACCACAACCCTGTGGGAGAGAGTTCCGCACTCTCAATACTCCTTGGGTAAAAATATTGCTGTTGAATTCCCAAGTAGATTTCTTAGTGACTACTTTATATTGATGAACTCTAATTATGCTCTTCCCAATATAATCACTAACATAAAGAAGAACTATCAAGCCAGATGTCATTATGTTAAACAGACACAGAACATATAAACAAGCTGCTATTTCAAGGGTCCCTTATGGCAGAGCAGAGGAGATGGAGTTTAGACTGCAGAACTGAACCGAGCGATATTCGCCACTGCTGACTGCCCATAAAACCAACTACCAATTGCATTTCAGGTTAAAATTTTATATCTTATGGATACCCAAACGATTCTAAACTGTATGTTTTCTTATGCTCCTTTTTGTTCTAAGTACAAGTGTGTGCGTGTTTACATGTATGTGTTTGTTTCTTTGTGCATATTTGTGTGTTTGTGACTGAACGATGGCCTCATGCTTGGTGGAGCATCTTTATTATTGTAATGAACTTATTCTTTCTTTAAATCAAAAAAAGCCTTGTAGTTGGCACCCTATAGTTAATAGTAAAAATAATTCAATGAATTTTAATTGGAGAAAGATGTAGCCCTGTGCTAAGAAGAACATAAAACCATTGTCATGGTCAACTGAGGAGGTTAATAAAAAGGGAGCTGGTTTACCCTTCTCATCTGATTGTATTAATATATAAACTCCCACATTTCTGGTATCATTTTATTAAGTGTTCTTTGCACTCTCTCTGGAGTCTCTATCATGCTTTTTACAATACGGCGTCAAGAGCTGCACGCACTTAAATTGTGATCCAACTAATGTTTGATGCAGGCTTAGCATAACTTCATAATTTTATATGTTTCTATAAGATCCCCCCTCATTCTTCTAAATTCCAATGAATATAATCCCAGACTATTCAGCCTCTCTTCATGAGTCAATTCTCTCAACTCTAAAATTGATCTAATGAATCTCTTCTGCACCCTCTCCAGTGCCAGTACACCCTTTCTTAAATAAGGAGACCAAAACTGCACACAGTACTCCAGCTGTGGACTCACCAGCACCCTATACAGCTGCAGCATAACCTCCCTGCTTTTCAATCCCTCTAGCAATGAAGGACAAAATTCCATTTGCCTTCTTAATTACCTGTTGCACCTGCAAACCAACCTTCTGCTATTCATGCACAAGGACACCCAGGTCCCTCTGCACAGCAGCATGCTGTAATATTTTACTGTTCAAATAATAGCCCCTTTTACTGTTATTCCTACCAAAATGGATGACTTCACATTTATCAACATTGAATTCCATCTGCCAGACCTCTTCCCACTCACTTATACCATCCATATCCCTCTGCAAACTTTCAGCGTCCTCTGCACACTTTGATCTACCACTCATCTTAGTGTCATTCACAAACTTTCACACACTACACCTGGTTCCCAACTCCAAATCATCGATGCAAATTGTAAACACATGTTGTCCCAGCACTGATCCCTGAGGTACACCACTAGTCACTGTTTGCCAACCAGAAAAGCACTCATTTATCCCCATCCTTTGCTTCCTGTTAGTTAACCAATCCTCGATCCATGCTAATATTTTGCCTGTAACGCCTTTATCTCATACAGCCTTTTGTGCGGACCATGTCAAATACCTTTTGGAAATCTAGATATGCCACATCTACTGGATCCTCGATGTCCACCACACTCATAATGTCTTCATAGAATTCCAGCAAATTAGTCAAGCATGACCTGCCTTTCATGAACCCATACTGTGACTGCCCAATGGGACAATTGCTATCTAGATGTCCTGCTATTTCTTCCTTGATGATAGATTCAAGCATTTTCCCTACTACAGAAGTTAAGCCAACCAGCCTATAATTCCCATCTTTTGTCTACTGTCTCTTTGATGAGTGGCGTCATATTGGCTGTTTTCCAATCTGCTGGAACTACCCCAGAATCTTGGCGAATTTTGGAAAATTACCACCAGCACATTTGCTATTACTCCCGTCATATCTTTTAGTCCCCTGGGATGTGTTCCATCAGGGTCAGGAGACTTGCCTAAGTCTATTAGCTTGCCCAACATTATCTCTTTTGTGATAATGATCATGTCAAGGTCCTCACCTACCTTAGTCTCTTTGTCATCAATTACTGGCAAGTTATACACATCCTCCACTGCGAAGGCCAACACAAAATACCCGTTCAATGCCTCAGCTATTTCCTCATTTCCCATTATTAAGTCCCCCTTCGCATCCTCTAAAGGACCAATGTCTACCTTAGCCACTCTTTTTCATTTTATATATTTATAGAAAGTTTTGCTATCTGTCTTTATATTCTGAGCTAGTTTAGTCTCATAATCTATCTTACTTTTCTTTATAGCCTTTTTTGTGGCTTTCAGCTGACCTTTAGAGTTTTCCCAATCTTCTAGTTTCCCACTGGTCTTTGCTGCTTTGTATGCCTTATCTTTCAATGTGTTAGCCTCCCTTATTTTCTTAGGCATCCATGGCTGATTACCCCTTTTGTTACAGTCCTTCCTTTTCACCAGTATATACTTTTGCTGAGCACTTTGAAAAATTGCTTTGAAAGTCCTCCACTATTCCTCAACTGCCCATCATACAGTCTTTGCTTCCAGTCTACTTTAGCCAACTCTTCCTTCAGCATATTGTTGTCTCCTTTGTTTAAGCACAGGACCCTGGTACTGGATTTTATCTTCTCACTTTCCATCTGTATTCTAAATTCAATCATGAATTGTGATCGCTCTTTCCAAGGGGATCCCTAACTATCAGATCATTAATTATCCCTGTCTCAGTACACAGACCAGATCTAGGATAGCTTCCTCCCTTGTCGGTTCCATTACATACTGTTCAAGAAAGCTATTGTGGATACGTTCAATGAACTCCTCCTCAAGGCTGCCTTGATTGACCCAGTTCGACCAATCGACACGTAGATTAAAATCCCCCACGATAATTGCTGTACCATTTTTAAAGGAACTAGTTATTTCTTTGTTTATTGCCTGTCCCAACGTGATGTTACTATTTGGTGGCCTATAGACTACACCTATCAGTGATTTTTTCTTCTTAGAATTTCTAATTTCCACCCAAATGGATTCAACTTTATTCTCCATAGAATCTATATTATCTCTCACTACCACCCTGATGTCATCCCTAAATATCAGAGCAACACCACCTCCCTTACCTTCCTGTCTGTACTTCCAAATAGTCCAATACCCCTGGATATTTAATTCCCAGTTGTGACCATCCTGCAACCATGTCTCTGTAATGACTACTAAATCATAGTCATTCATGATAATTTATGCCGTTAACTCATCTACCTTGTTTCGAATGCTATGAGCATTTAGGTAAAGTGCCTTTATGCTAGTTTATGTACCTTCTTTTTAATTTTAACATTGCCATTAATAACATCTCCTGAGTTTTCCTTCCTCTTAACTTCTTTCATAATCCTTGATGTAGCTAAACCCTCCTGCGTAAATGTTAACCTGCTGTTTCCTTTCATATTTACTATTATATTTCCTGTTGATTTCCCCTTCCCTTCCCCCCAATTAACTAGTTTAAAGTCACAGTGACCATCCCTATTTATCATTTTTGCTAGAACACTGGTTCCAGATCGATTCAGACGGAGACCGTCCCAATGGTACAGATCCCTCCTGTTCCAACACTGATACCAATGCATATGAAATGGAACCCCTCTTTCCCACACACCACTCCTTTAGCCACGTTTGTTTCCCTAACTTTCTTATCCCTATGCCAATTTGCATGTGGCTCTGGTTGTAATCTGGAGGTTATAACCCTTGAGGACCTGTTTCTTAATTTCGTTCCTGTTGCTTGATAATCTCCAAACAGGTTCTCCTTCCTAGCGTTGGCAATGTTGTTTGCCCCAAGGTGGACCGCAACAACTGGATCCTCCCCCTCCCACTCCAATATCCTTTCAAGCCAGCCAGAGATGTCCCTCACCCTGATACCGGGAGGCAACACACCATACAGGACTCTCGATCCCCTGCTTGCAAAGGATGCTATCAATCCCACTAATTATAGAGTCCCCTACAATTACCACTTGTCTTTCTGCTTCCCCCTCTTGAATGGCCTCCTGTACCATTGAGCAATGGTCAGTTGGCTCATCCTCCCTACAGCCCTTTTCCTCATCCTCGCAGGGAACAATTACCTCATACCTGTTGAAGCCAACTAGCAATCCATTCTGCCCCTTGTTCCTGACTTCATGTTCTCCGATCTTATTAATTAGTTAATTATACATCACTTTAAACGATATCTGCTATCATTATCATTTTTTCCTCTCTGTTAGTTCTTGAAAAATTCAATAAGCTTGACAAAAGATTTTCACTATTCAAATCCATGCTGACTATTCATTATTATCATTTTCAACACTGAAATTATTGAAGGTGGCCATGATGTGGAGGTGCTGATGTTGGACTGGGGTGGGCACTTCACTTGATGAAGGAGCAGTGCTCTGAAAGCATTTAATTTCAAATTAATCTGTTGGACTGTAACCTGGTGTCATGTGACTTCTGAAATTATTGAAAACAGCAGGCAGCATAAAGTTGCCAATAGGGTTGGCATAATCTGAATCAAAGTCGCCTTGCCCAGTTTCAGGTGCTATCAAGTTTCGTTCGCATATGTCTTACCCAGGTCTATTTGAGACCCTCGTCCAAGATTGGTTTTCCCTGAGCTAACTCTTGCAATGTCATGGTTCCCTTCTCCATTGGCTGTTATTGCCAGACCTTGGGCAAGTTTCCAAGCCTGAAAGCGATACCCAAACACAATGACAAGTGGACCAATTTCATCACCTTGATGGTCCCATTACACTGTGGTCCATTGTAAGGTGCAGAAGTCCTCACCATTGAAATGCAGCAGATGCCTCCCCTCCATTATCCCTTGAAGATGCAATTTGCCTTTTGTGGGCTTAAATGTTTTACCAGAAGTGACTGTTGAGGCTGAAAGTATAATATGATTCGAAAAGGAATCAGGTAAGGATTTAATTCAGGAGAATAAGTACAGTAGTGAGAAAAAGAATGGAAACAGAGGCAAAGAAGATATATGTAAATGTAAATAGCATTGTAGTGCAATGCATGACATGCTTCTTCAAATGCTGTTAATTCTATGCTTTTAAATTCATGCTTATGTGGTTTCAAAGTTACATAATAATTTCTGTAAATGAATTAACATAACAACTTGTAACTGGTACATCTTTGTCCCTTTTTGAACAAACAATGTTAAATCTTGTTCATTTTCTAATATTGTTTCGCTTTCTCTTTTCAACATTATGAAGCATACCAATGGACCTTGGGATGAGTACACCTACCGCTTAACAGTCAGCAGCCCTAAATTAGTGGCAACCCCTGCCCTTGCTGCCAACCTCCATCCGAGCCTCACCTATAAGCATTTTCCATGCCATCTTCCACCACAAACCCATTACTGTCTCCCATCTTCATCAGTCATTGTGGCCTTGGTCCCTTGATGATCCTGGGATTTGGGTACATTACTGGTGGTGCTGTGCAGTAAAGTACAGCTGCCAGCCACTGAAAGGCCAGCAGCTCTTGGCAGTCAGGACTTCTGCCACTAGGGATTCTTGATCATGGGAAGAGCCGTCATAGAATCATACAGCATGGAAACAGGCCCTTCGGTCCAACACGTCCGTGCCATGGAGGGTTACAGGGATAGGGTAAGAGGTTGGGTCTGAGTGTGGTGCTCTTCAGAGGGTCAGTGTGGACTCAATGGGCTGAATGGCCTGCTTCCACACTGTAGGGATTCTATGACATGTGATAACGATGTTCCCAAACTAAACTAGTCCCGTCTGCCTGGATTTGACCCTTTTCCCTCTAAACCATTCCTGTTCATGTACTCATCCAAGTGCATTTCAAATGTGTTAACTGAACCACTTCCTCTGGCAGGTGCATTCCACACATGATCCACTCTCTGTAAAAAAGTTGCCTCTTCTCGTTTTTTAAAATTTCTCCGCTCACCTTAAAAATATGTCCTTCGTTTTCAACTCACCTACCTGAGGGAAAAGACCCTTGCTATCCACCTTATCTATGCCCTTAATGATTTTATAAAGCTCTATAAGGTTGCCCCTCAACCTCCTGTGCTCCAGTGAAATAAGTCCCGGCTTACCCAGTCCCTTCTAATAACTCACAACCAGTAACGTTGTTATAAATCTTTTCTGAAGCCCCTCTAATTTAATAATATCCTTCCTATAGCAGGATAATCAGTACTGTGCACAGTACTCCAGAAGAGGCCTCATCAACATCCTGTGCTGTCCCAACTCCTATACTCAATGGTCTGGGCAATGAAGGCAAATGTGCTGAATGCCTTCTCAACTACCCTGTCGATGTGTGACGCAAATTTCAAAGAATTATGTACCTGAACCCCTAGGTGTCTCTGTTCTACAACACTCTCCAGGGCCTTACCATTAATGATATAAGTTCTACCCTTGTTTGTTTTATCAAAATGCAATAGCTGACTTTATCCAAATTAAACTCCATCTCCCACTTCTCAGCCCATTGACCCAATTGACCAAGATAGCTTTGTAATAATGGATAACCTTCGTCACTGTCCACTATCCCTAATCTATCCTTGCCTCTCTAAGTGCATGTGAATCCTATCTTTCAGAATTACCTCCAACAATTTACCCAACACCAATATCAGGGTCACAAGTCTATAGCTACCAGACTGCTCCTTACAGCCTTTCTTAAATAAAGGCACAACATTAGCCACCCTCCAGTCCTCTGGCACCTCAAGTGTGGTTATAGATGATACAAATATTTCTGCAAAGGGTCTCAAAATTTTTTCCTAACTTCCCACAACATCCTGCAATACACTTGACCAGGTCCTGGAGATTTATCCACCTTTATGTTTTCTGAGATCTCCAGTACTTCCTCTTCTGTAATGTGAGTGGTTTTCAAAACTTTAATATTTATTTCCCAGAGTTCTTTTGCCTCCATTTCCTTCTCCACAATACCACTGCCTGATAGAGGGCCTCCTTTAATAAAGGAGGTTACTCAGGGCTCTTGCTGGTTGACAACACTTCAGTCATCACCATAACTGTCCCTGGCCTCTCATTCCAGCCTTGTAAGTGGCTCCATTGACTTTAACAGGAGTCAAATTGGAGGGTGTAAAACCAGTATTGCACCCAACCCAATCTGTCTTCCAATGGATTTGGTTAAAACCAACTCTTGGAGCATTAGTTCATTGCATTATGCCAGGCAATGACAATCTCCAATAACAGACAATATAACCACTGCCACTTGACATTCAATGGTGTTACTATCATTGAATCCCACCCTATCAACATACTGGAGATTATCATTGACCAGAAACTCAGCTGAATTCACCAGTGGCTACAAAAGCAGGTCAGAGGCCAGGAATACTTCAGCAAGTAACTCACTTCCTGACTCCACAAAATCTGTCCACAATCCACAAGGCACAAGTCAGGAGTGTGATGCAATATTCCCCACTTGCCTGGATGATTGCAACTCCAGCAACACTCAAGAAGTTTGACACCATCCAGGACTAAGCAGCCCGCTTAATTGGCACCACACCCACAAGCAATCACTCCCTCCACCACCAACGCTTAGTAACAACAGTGTATACTAGCTTCAAGATGCACTGCAGAAATTCACCAAAGATCCTAAGACAAAACATTTCAACATTAAAGGGTTTTGGTGAGTGGGCAAGGAGATGGAGTTGAGGCTGCTGACATCAGCCATAATCATATTAAATGGCTGAGCAGGCTTGAGGAAGCTGAATTGCCTATTTCTGCACCTTGTTCTTATGTTCTTTCTGAATCAAGTCCAAGAGTACTAGTGTGAACTTACACATTGTCTATCTCTGCACAGCATGTGGTCAGGGTTTGTTAGTTAGAATATCTGGGCCTTGGGCATAGTGCAGGGAAAGATGCACAGCGACCACATGTGGTAGGATCTGCCACTTCTGCACCCTAGGGTCAAAATGTTTCAGATCAGAGACACTGAACACAAACAGGGGGCAGGGGTCAAAGCTGTCCAGCATTGTCCAGTGATTCAGAAAACTGTGATCAGCCTTTCCGTAAGTTTGTAATAAGCCCTTTAAGCTTATGCCACTGATAAATCTAAAGAGATTTTTCAACCTGTTTGGTTGTTGAGGTTGTTGAGATACAGAACACATTATCACGAGTAGTGTTTAAACCCAAGTAAATCACAATATTTGAAGAGTTAAATGTTTCTGGAAGAAGGAGTTATTAAAGGTTAGAGGAAAAGCTTTTGAAAAAGATGGATTAGAATAGACAGCTCCAACATGGCACTGCACTTGCACAAAGAGCCAGATGATCTTTCTGTGGTTAAATTTATGTGATTGCGTGAATTGCAAATGATTGTGCTCCTGATAGAATACAAGTAGAGTCCCTCAACAGGGAAAGGAAGTAAGGAGTTAATTTTCTTTCTATAGTTAGCCACATTATTTGCTATCATTCCATCCATTGCTAGTTACTGGAAGAGACCGTTTTTGTGTAAATCAGCAGGAAATCGTGTCGGTTTTCGCCAATTTTATTTTCAATGCTGACCTTTGTGACCCCCAATCATAGCTGAGAGGATTGGACGGCCTGGCACATCACCACAGACGCTATCAATGTCAGTTCCTCTGGGAGACACTGCAGATGAATAATGTCAGGAGCTCCCTCCATGTAGAGCTGTAATCACAACCACCAGAACACTGCAGCCTGGGGAAGCCTGGGTGTGGATGTTAGGCTAAGGTTCACAGTAGGACTCCTAATCCCTAGCAAAGCACACATTTATTTTTTATGCTCATGGTATTATATCCCTGGTAAGATCACATTTCTTTGATGTACTAGAGCTGATGCTTTTTTAGAACTCTGCGTTACTAGCATTGTCATGTGAGCTATCGTAAAATGATCTCTTATCTAAGGATTTTAATTCAATGACTTCTCTTTGAGTAATAAGGATCACAGTTTGTTTAGAATTGTCCGTACATTTTGCCATATATGTGAGAAGTCCCAGTTAATGATAAGTGTCAGTCATCATTTTAAAAGTTCATATTTGGATCTCTCTGTCCACAGCACAACAGATTACGATTAAAAATACTCGCTCCAATTTAATGCAGCCCACCCAGTTAGACCGATTTATGTACAGGGCTCAAATCATTACTGGAAAATTACCACACTTTGCCTGAATTGTTTCCATGCACTGTCATCTTAAATGCTGATATCTTATTTGATTTGTGACAAATACTTGCTCAGATCAAGAGGGGACATAACTAAAATTAATCATTTCTGCTCTAATTACACCATTTGGGCTCCAAAACTGTTTTAACTCAGAGGGCTGAATTCCATGTGTTTTTGGCCAAGCGCCAGCTGCGTCAAATGTTTTTGGAGTGTTTTCTGACAGAAGCTGAATGAGATTTCTTACCAAACTCGCCTCATTAACTACCTTCCCCCTTCAGATGGTATACGTCTTAGACTAGTTCTATCCCCAGCTTGCCACGAGCCATTCCCAGAAGAGCTTGCCGTTTATTCGATAGCCTCCAAAAGACCAACATCCCTGGTTGCCATCCCACAGGGCACAGTGCACCCAGACAAGCACTGGCATTCCAAAGCTGGCCTAGGCGATGACACACAGACATTCTCGAGATGTCGGAGAAGAGGGAGATGGCACCACGATTCACCGACAGGGATCTGGAGGCCCGACTGGATGAGGTGGTGTGGTGGAGGCAGTGGAGGCCTTGATACCTGACCCTGCCTGCAGCCTGGTTTGTGGTCAGCGCCCAGGTCAGTGCCTCCACAGTCCGAAGGAATGACCGGCAGTCAATGACAAACAGCATGAGCAGCTGTGCCAGCCACTTTCACCTCACTCGATTCCCCGCCTTTCTCTCATGCTATTTCACAATATGGACCAAGGGCCTGGGTAAATGGAGGGGTGCCTGACATCACATTCCTCAGCCCATATGAGGAGAGGATCCTGTCGCTCACTGGTGAAGACCAAACTGCTGCTGGGTGCATGTCAGCCATGTCCCACCAACTGACTAAGTATACCCTGATTCCACTGTAACTTTCACATTAATTCTGCTATCAAACTCATTCATTGCCCACTTCTGACTGTAGGCTGTGACACTTTCTTTCCTTTGTATCTTGTAGGTACCAGTGGCACATCCATGGCCTCTGCGGAGATACGACCTGCTCTGCTAGAAGACACCTCCTCGACTTCTGAGGACAAGAATCTCAAGGTCTCAGAGGAAGCTTCCTGCATCCACTGCCAGCTCAGATAAAATAAACCTCAGTGGAAACGTCACATTTAGGAACACAACCTCACTGTGACAGCTCCTCAGTTGGCTTCACTCCTTCTACTCCAGAAGTACCTAAGGCATCGTGGGAGAGAAAGAAAGAAAGAAACCATATCTGAGGGCACTATTTTGGCATGAATGACAGTGCACTGTATATAGGGTATTATGGTTGTATAAATATACTTGGTTTTGCACTACATCCTTTATTTTGAGACCCTGTGTAAGCCCAACTGTAACAGTTGCAGCGTGATGCCTAATTTCATTCCATACAGGATGTACCATGGACCAGTGTCTGTGCTGAGATCCTGCTGCTGCAGTATGTAGAAGCAAGATGAGTGACCTGTATAGAGGCAACGGCCTATGTTGGCATCATTGCCCCTCATGCAAAGACATGCCTCATCTTTCTGTAGCCTCTGTATCTAAAAATATTAGTGTGAATGAAATGGCCATCAATGTCTGGCGCAGGGATGTGGACAACACACAGGGAGCCAATGCACTAAGGTCTTCAGAGATGAGGGGCTCTGAAGGTCTGTGTCCTGTACAATTCAGGGTCTGTGTGCACTGTACCTTCCTTCTAAAGGGCCCAACAACAGTGGGTCTGGCAGCCCCTCCCTCACAGGTTGATCCATTTACCCCACCCACCCTGGGTGTAGTTGCAGTCACTTTGTGTTGTGTAGTTTTTGATTTCCATCATAATGGAAGCCTGACAGTGAACATTCTTTAACATCCGCCTCAATGTGTTGGTGGGAGCCTGACCAGCCAGATCTCCTTCCTGTGCACACACACATGCACGCACGCACACACGCACACTTCTGTAAGTGATTGTAATGAGGTCAGTCAGGAAGATCCTATAGAATATGAGTTCCCTCATTGGGGCTGTTAGGGGAACTAGCTGTAAGCTAGCTGGGTCAGTATTATGTACTATGCAAGTGTAAATAAAGGGGGACTTGGTGAAAGGATTCTGGCCTTCATGGAGTTATTTCAGTGATAGTGGCAGAAAAACATGTCCCTGAAGAAATTCACTTTCAACAGTCACCTTTGAGTTGGGGTAAGCATTTCTGGCATCATGCCATTATTTGGGAACCTTGAACTGTTTGATCCTGCCATCAAAGACTGGACCCAGGATGTGAGAAGAATGCAATTTTTTTTCCGGGCAAATAACATTGGGCCAGATGAAAAGCAATGAGTAATTCTCCTGACAGCATGTGGACCCGCAATATTTTCGGTTATTAGGAGCCTAACTTTCCCTGAGGCACCAGGTATTAAAACGTTTCAAGAGTTGCCAGATTTAGCTGAAGAATATTATGACCCCATGCCTCCTCTAATTCTGAGATGTAGTTCAAGAACCAGGGGGATTGTATGGAGGTTTTTGATGCAGGTAAGATGACTGGCAGAGACATGTGATTTTGGTTTAACCCTAAATGGGATACTAAGAGATGTATGTGGGATTAGTGATGTGATCATGCAAAAGTGCCTACTAGCTGAAACCAAACTGGACTTCAAACAGGCACCACAGCTGGCTTTGTCATTGGAAAATGCGGCAAGTGGAGCATGAGTTACAGGGTATTCTGATGGAAGTGGACACCCTTGTCAATCCGACTGAGCTTGGGGAGCACTACTTGAGTGAAAGCAATTGTATAGCCTCACTCAGGATATATCCTGAATAGACGACTCTAGGTCAGCCAAAGAAAAACCCCAAACCAAAGCTGACTACACCAGAATCCGTTTCTGAGCAACAAGATCCATGGTTTTCCTTCCCACCATGCCCCAGATGGAGGTCCATAAGTGGTCAGCTCTGGACCACTCCAGGACCTCAACCAGTCACCATGGGCATTAACTCTGCTGCCAGTTGCACTGTCACTGTGCCGTGTTCACTACCCTGCAGGCAGCTGGTCTCCTCCTGTTGGTAAGGTCCCTCTAACAGACGGTACTTATTACCTGATTGAGGCACTGGACATCAGGAAGGGGGATGCCATTCCCAAAGTCCTCTCCTGAGCCTCTCCCTCAGTCTGAGAAGCTCATCATCTTATCTTTATCCTGGATCCTCTGTGATCCTGGGGAGGAACGAGGATCTGTCCAGCAGTAACTACAACCTCCTCTATTGCAGTGTTCAGCACACAAGCTGCTGGCCTCTGATTGGCTGTTAGCTCTCGATAGACAGAAATTCTTCTCCTGAAACCTTGTCTCCTGGGAAGTCCAGAGATAACAAGGTGTAGAGCTGGATGAACATAGCAGGCCAAGCAGCATCAAAGGAGCAGGAAGGCTGACGTTTCGGGCCTAGAACCTTCTTTCTGAAGAAGGGTCTAGGC